>NC_079189.1:386320565-386630535 GCF_029499605.1 Hyla sarda | reverse complement strand
AATTACGAATATTCTTTTTTTTTTCTTTTTTTTTTCTCTTCACAGTACATATCACAGTGATCATCCCTCTCTGCTTCCAGCTTGTGTGGTGTAAAGAAGGCACCAATACTACTGTGTGAGACTGGCGTGCGAATTTTCGCATATGCTAATTTTTGAATATGCTAATTTTCGCATATGTTAATTTTCGCATATGCGAAAATAAAACAAGAATATTACGAATATGCGAATTTTGCGAATATATGACGAATATTCGTCCATATATTCGCGAATATTCGCGAATTCTAATATGGCCTATGCCGCTCAACACTATTAGTAATTGTATTTCTCTAGGTAACTCTAAATGTGGAAAATGCAATTGGTGCTCATACTGTTACACTGATAAGAATGTTACAATAGGTGGGGTTTAATTAAAATGTAAAGACTTTGGCAGTCATATTCAAAACTCTTCACAACAGATATTCAAGTGTTTTACATGAGAATTATCCAAGGTTTACACTAGTCACGCTAGTTTGGAAAAAGTGGACGTGGCTATGTAAATTTCATGTTTTTCATGATATTTTCAAAGGGGTGAGAGTCCATTTTACATCAAAAATTTCACTCCAGCTTTTTGCTAGTGTAGAAATAACAGAAATGGTTATAGTTTGTTTTCTTTGATTTTCATTCATTTTTTGGGAAAAGGTGTTATTTAATCATCTAAAATCCAATATGGCGGCAACAAAAAAATGTTGCCACCAAATTTGACATTTTTTTGCGCTAAAAAAAAAAGTGGCATGAACATGTGAAGAAAAAAAAAGTGTAATTAATATTGCTGGAACAGAAATTACAGTGGTTTTTGAATATTTTTCCCTTTATTTGTTGCAGGATGAATATCATAGTATATGTCATCAAATGCGTCTGTCATGGATTCTACATAAGTTTCACAATACTGTCCCTGAATACTCGATTTAGGGAACATATACATTCTATCAAAAGACAGAAGGGTACCCCACATTTGATCGCCCATGTTCTTGAAGAACATGAAGGTGATGTAGGGGTTTTATCTTTCTCAAGAATCAATCAGATTTCAGGTAGAGATGGCATGGATCGGCATAAGACTCTCCTGCAACGCAAAGACAAGGGAATTTGTCCGAAAAATGTCCAAGGTATTCTGGGACTTGATGATAGACAAGACCTTAGTGTTTTTAGTCTAATTTCCATATTATATTGTAAGTTTTTTCACAGCAGTTTGTTTTTAAGTGTGTTTTATTGTGCACTTTGTTTGTGAACGCCCTTTCTCTTTCACATCATGGTACAGGAAGTATTTGCCTGTCCACTTGTGTCTGAGTAGGCGTGGTCTTAAAAAGTGCTGTGTGTGAGGCATGAAAGCGCTGTAACCGCACCATGCTGTGTATGTCTGGCATCCCCACTAATGTTGTTTTATATGCACCGAAAATAAAGGAAAACTTGATGTACAGAGAATGCCTCCCTAAAGTCTTCTGTTGGATATCTTTGTAATGTGAGGGTGTACCAAGAGTAACTAACCCGACTAGTTGTATGGACTCCATAGGTCACCATACATGCTTCATGCATTCAGTGTTTTCTTTTATTTATTTATTTTACTACACACTACAATAATAATCTGATGAAAAGAATCATATCATAAAATAGTGCACCCGTTATTGACTGCCATGAAACATGTAAATGAATGGATCAAGAATAGACATCAAAAAGTATTTAATCTTGATTTTGACTATTCTATACTCGACGCATGTAACAATTCATTCCTAATTGGAAAGGTAGACTAACTGCTGCAATGTAGCTAAGGTTCAAACTGGGAACAAATTAACTTTCAGACCTGATTGGAGAAACACTATCTATGTCCACTATCTGAAACAGCAATTACTTTTCCAAGGCTGGAAAATGCAGGGTTCTAGGTAGAAAAAGGAAATCCTAAAATCAATTTCAATTTATAGTGCACAAATTGCGAGATACTTTACATTTGCATCAAGGCCATCTGTTCTTCAGGGATAATTTTTAAATGATTTTCCATGCATCTGCTTATAGCTATTTAAAGACCAACACAAGCAGGCTGCACACAGATATCTCTTGTAATCAGAAAGAGTGACAACATTTTTTCTGGCATAATTAAATTCATTTATGTGAAGTAGTTTATTCAATGAAGAGTATCAGAACTTTAATCTTCCAAATGCACATCAGTAAAGATGATATTGCTTTACTGTCTCAGATAACATTTGTAATTAGAGATTTTTTAATTTACTTCTGTTTCTCGACTTTTTATACAATAAAATATTTTATCACAATATTTTGCAGATAATCTCACAGCATTGTTTTCACAGTGGATATGGATTAAATGTTGTCTATGAAATTCATTATTTTAATGCTGAATAAATAGCATGAATTTAACTAACGAAGTGGTGGTCTGGAATTTTAACAAATGGTGTTAAATTAGTTGTTTGGTTAATAAGATAGATATTTTAATTTTATTTTATTTTTTCACACACACACACCTTTTCAGGGCATTGTGACTTATGAAAGAGGACTGTTAGTGTTGAGCGCGAGCATTCAAAATGACAATTTCTTAATGAGAATATCAGCACTTCGATTTTGCGGATTTTTAGAATACAGTGATATATATTCATAATGACGAATATCCTTTTTTTTCCGATTATATGCGACTATATGCAAAAATGCAAATATTTGTGAATATGCAAATATTTGCGAATATCGACACTTCCAGTCAGAGGGCACTGATCCCTCTGTTCTTTTAGGTGAAAGATATAATCGCGCATGTGCACTATGAGAATTTCATTATGAATTTTCGCATGAAAAAAAGAGAACAAACATAACAAATATGCGCATTTCGCGAACATAGGGCAATATATATATATATATATATATATATATATATATATATATATATTTGGGAAATATCGCAAATTCGAATATGGACCCTGCCGCTGTCATCCAATGACTTTGATGAATGTGCAATCACAAAGAACATTTTCTCTTGATTTCAATGGCCACCATGCATTACTTTTTTCCCAGTGGCTTAAAGTGTACCAGTTATTAGCAAATAATTTTATAGTGTAGAACAGAACATTATATGTATATTTGTAAAACAAATTGCATTGCAGCTATTGCCTATGTGTTTCTGTGAGCAGAACAGGACACTGAGGACAAGCAGCGCTCTGTACACTGAGGACAAGCAGGGCTCTGTACACTGAGGACAAGCAGGGCTCTGTACACTGAAGACAAGCAGGGCTCTGTGCACTGAAGACAAGCAGGGCTCTGTGCACTGAGGACAAGCAGGGCTCTGTGCACTGAGGACAAGCAGGGCTCTGTGTACTGAGGACAAGCAGGGCTCTGTGCACTGAGGACAAGCAGGGTTCTGTGCACTGAGGACAAGCTTAGCTCTGTGCACTGAGGACAGGCTTGGCTCTGTACACTGAGGAGAAGCAGGGCTCTGTACACTGAGGACAAGCAGGGCTCTGTACACTGAGGACAAGCAGGGCTCTGTGCAATGAGGACAAGCAGGGATCAGTACACTGAGGACAAGCAGCGCTCTGTACACTGAGGAAAAGCAGGGCTCTGTACACTGAGGACAAGCAGGGCTCTGTACACTGAGGACAAGCAGGGCTCTGTACACTGAGGACAAGCAGGGCTCTGTGCAATGAGGACAAGCAGGGATCTGTACACTGAGGACAAGCAGCGCTCTATGCACTGAGGACAAACAGGGCTCTGTACACTGAGGACAAGCAGGGCTCTGTGCAATGAGGCTCTATGACATGCTCCCAGCTCACAGAGCAGGATGATTGACAAGCCAGGAGCCTGCACAGACCCCTGCTTGTCCTGTCCTCACTTCCTGTATTTGGACTCCTCCTAGAGACACACAGGCAATAGCTGCAGAGACAAAAAAAATTCACCCAACAATATGCACATTTGTTAACCAATGTATATTACAAAAATACAAATAATGGTATTATCTATATTGTATAAAAAGTTTTTGCTAACGACAGGTACACTTTAACTGTAGAAGGACTGAATGTTTGCTGCTAGGTTGCTGCTAGTTGCAAGGTATTCTATAGATTGAGAATTAAAACTGTAAAACAAGGTTGTAAAACTTGTTATGTACTTGCTACTGTACAGAAATGCATGTGTATATTGCTATTAAATCATGGGAGGCAATTTTCAAAAGAAGTATAATGAAAATTTAAAGTAGTTATAGCTTTGTGGACATAACTTTAATACTTATTTTTTTTTTTTTTTAAATCAACTGGTGCCAGAAAGTTAAACAGATTTGTAAATGACTTCTATTTAAAAATCTTAATCATTCCAGTACTTATCAGCTGCTGTATGCTCCACAAGAAGTTCTTTTCTTTTTGAAATTCCTTTATGTCCTACGGGACCTATAACGCTGCAAAAAAAAAGTTTAAAAAAAGTGTTAATAAAGGTCATTTAACCCCTTCCCTAATAAAAGTTTGAATCACCCCCCTTTTCCCATAAAAAAAATAAAACAGTGTAAAAAAAAAATAAATAAACATATGTGGTATTGCCGCGTGCGTAAATGTCTGAACTATAAAAATATATCATTAATTAAACCGCACGGTCAATGGCGTACGCGCAAAAAAATTCCAAAGTCCAAAAAAGCGTATTTTGGTCACTTTTTATACCATTAAAAAAATTAATAAAAAGTGATCAAAAAGTCCGATCAAAACAAAAATCATACCACCCTGTACGTGGAAAAATAAAAAAGTTATAGGGGTCAGAAGATGACATTTTTAAACGTATACATTTTCCTGCATGTAGTTATGATTTTTTCCAGAAGTGCGACAAAATCAAACCTATATAAATAGGGTATCATTTTAACCATATGGACCTACAGAATAATGATAAGGTGTAATTTTTACCGAAATATGCACTGCGTAGAAACGGAAGCCCCCAAAAGTTACAAAATGGCGTTTTTTTTTTCGATTTTGTCGCACAATGATTTTTTTTTCCGTTTCGCCGTGCATTTTTGGGTAAAATGACTAATGTCACTGCAAAGTAGAATTGGCGACGCAAAAAATAAGCCATAATATGGATTTTTAGGTGGAAAATTGAAAGGGTTATGATTTTTAAAAGGTAAGGAGGAAAAAACGAAAGTGCAAAAACGGAAAAACCCTGAGTCCTTAAGGGGTTAAAGTGTCTTTTAATGCCATTAATTATAATAATTAATTTGAAAGACTTTCATGAATATATGTAATATGTAATGTACAGCACCTGCAGCGTGAAGCATATATATATATATATATATATATATATATATATATATATATATATAGGTATATATATATATGTACACACTGGGGGACATGTATCATTATTTGTGTATGGTAGAAGCAGTTTACCCCTTTTCTAGAATTCTAAATTATGTGCAGAAGCGCTAAATTTATCAATCAAGTGCAATGAGCTTCATAAATTGCGGGTAAATATAGTAATCTCCTCAATCCACTCTTTGGAAAATAGAATCGATGATTTAGAGCATCTTGCTACGTTAAGTCCAAGATGGCTTATATTTGCGCAAAAAAAACAGCTCTTGCGGCAACATTTTAGGTGCAAAGGAAAAGTACGCGGTTAATAAATCCATGCGTACTATAGATGTCACTCCAAGGTACCCCGATTAGGCCACATCTGGAGGACATGCTCTACCAAAACGTGCGCAAAAAACGTGCGCAAAAAAAGGGCCTGCACAAAATTTTGTGCAAAAAAATACACACAAAACAGGGGTAAAATCTTTGATACATGTCCCCCATTGAGTACAAATGAAGTATTTCTCACAGAAAACACATGTTTTGCTATACACATGTTTATTCCCTTTGTGTGTATTGGAACTAAACCAAAAAAGGGAGGAAAAAAAGCAAATTGGACATAATGTCACACCAAACTCCAAAAATTATTGGCACCCTTAACTTAATATTTGGTTGCATACCCTTTGGAAAAAAACTATTTAAATCAGTGGCTTCCTATAACCATCAATAAGCTTCTTCCTCCTCTCAGCCGGAATGTTGAACCACTCTTCCTTTGCAAACTGCTCCAGTTCTCTCTTATTGGAAGGGCGCCTTTTCCCAACAGCAATTTTAAAGGGGTTATCCACCATAAGGTGATTTTACTACGTACCTGGCAGACAGTAATGGACATGCTTAGGAAGGATCTGCACTTGTCTTGGGGCTAAATGGCTATGTTGTGAGATTACCATAACACTATGGCTAGCTTTTTGTGAACTTGTATTTCCTGTTTGACTTATGTTTTTTTGACTACAAATCCCACAATTCCATTTTCCTCCCTCCCACACATCAGCCACCCCACCCATTGAAACATAAATGAGCTGCATCCATTCAAAAAGACGTGTGGTTTTCAATCAGGGTGCCTACAGCTGTTGCATTAGTTGCAGATTGATCCCTCCACCCATTGTAGCAGACAGGCTCCTTGTCATCAGCTAATTAGTGAGTCAGCCGCATTGCAAGCTAGGAAAAATCCCAGACAACAGTCATTTTTTATGCTGGTAAAAATAAATATTGGGGTGAAAATCACATAGGAATTGTGAGAAAAGCGTCACACACGTAAAAACACTATATTATAAACTACACTAAATGTACAGCCCCTGTAGCATAGTCAAATAAAAAAAAAATCCTGGAATACCCCTTTAACTCCTTGGGGACGAAGGGCGTATGCATAAGCCCTCGCGTCCCGTCACTTAAGGACGGAGGGCGTATCCATACGCCCTCGGCATTTCCGATCACTGCCGCTCGCCGGGCGGTGATCGGACCGGGATGACTGCTGATATCTATCAGCAGGCATCCCATGACAATGCCTAGGGGGGTCCTGAGACCCCCTCATATCGGCAATCGCAGCAAATCGCAGGTCAATTCAGACCTGCGATTTGCCGCGATCTGGGCAAATCGGGTCACTGGTGACCCGATCTCCTGGAAAATAAGACTGATCAGAGCTGTCAGAGACAGCACCGACCAGCCTAAAGGATAGGAGCGAGGTGGCAGTGTTGCCACCCCCTCCTTACCCCTGCCATTGGTCGGTCAGGCTGACCACCAATGGCAGGAGGGGTGCGGGGGGGGTTAGAGTTCATTTTCCCCGCTCTGGCCACCGATCGGAAGTCGGTACAGAGCGCGGAACACGAGCGGAGAGGGGGAGCATGGCCCGGCTTACCCGGACCTTCCGAGGCGGCATCAGCGGCATCCATGGAGCAGTGGCGCAAGCAGGAAGAACGGCGGCCAGAAAGTGCGGCTGAGAAGGATGCAGTGAAGATCGCGATAAGTGATCTTCACTGTGTCCTTCTAAAAGCTGCAAAACTACAACTCCCAGCATGCCCAGACACCCAAAGGCTGTCAGGGCATGCTGGGAGTTGTAGTTTTGCAACATCTGGAGGATCACAGTTTGGAGACCAATGTGTTGTGGTCTTTAAACTGTGGTCCTCCAGATGTTGCAAAACTACAACTTTCAGCATGCACTGACTGTCTGGGCATGCTGGGAGTTGTAGTTTTGCAACATCTGAAGTGGCACAGTTTGGAGACCACTATATGGAGGTCTCCAAACTGTAGCCCTCCAGATATTGCAAAACTACAACTCCAAGCATGCCCAGACAGTCAGGAATGCTGGGCGTGTAGTTCTGCAATATTTGTCCCTTCAGATGTTGCAGAACTACAACTCCCAGCATGCCTGGACAGTCTGGGCATGCTTGGAGTTGTAGTTTTGCAACATCTAGAGGGCTACAGTTTGGAGGCCACTACTTAGCGGTCTCCAAACTGTTCTTCCCCAGTTGTTGCATAACTACAACTCCTAGCATGCCCAGACTATCCAGGCATGCTGGGAGTTGTAGTTCTGCAACATCTGAAGGGCCAGATATTGCAGAACTACACGCCCAGCATCCCTGACTGTCTGGCCGTGCTGGGAATTGTAGTTTTGCAACAGCTGTAGGCACACTGGTTGGGAAACACTGAGCTAGAGTCTGTTTCCTAACTCAGTGATTCCAACCCGTGTGCCTCCAGCTTTTGCAAAACTACAACTCCCAGAGTGCACTGACAGCCCGTACATGCTGGGAGTTGTAGTCTTGCAACAGCTGGAGGCACATGGGTTGGAATCACTGAGCTAGAGTCTGTTTTCTAACTCAGTGGTTCCCCACCAGTGTGCCTACAGCTGTTGTAAAACTACAACTCCCAGCATGTACGGTCTGTCAGTGCATTCTGGGAGTTGTCATGTTGCCACAGTTGAAGGTTTGGGGTGCCCCCCCCTCCCGAAGGTTTGGGGTGCCCCCCCCATGTGAATGTATAGGGTACATTCACACGGGCAGGTTTACAGTGGGTTTCCTTCAAGGAAACTTACTGTGAGCCCCTGCCTGTGTGAATGTACCCTAAAAACACTACACTACACTAACAAATAATAAAAAGTAAAACACTACATATACACCCCCTTACACGTCGCCCCCCCCCCCCCCCCCAATAAAAATGTAAAACGTCTCATACGGCGCCTCCAGCTGTTGCAAAACCACAACTCCCAGTGTTTCCGGACTGCCATAGACTGTCCTGACAGGCTGGGAGTCTTGCAACAGCTGGAGGCACCCTGTTTGGGAAACACTGCTGTAGGGTTTTGGTGGAGACAAGCCCTGTCCTTATAACCGGGTCCACCACTATTGCAAATTCCTTATTCAGGCCTCAAATGCGCATGGAGCTCTCTCACTTCAGAGCCCTGTTGTATTTCAAGGCAACAGTTTAGGGCCACACATGGGGTATCTCCGTACTCGGGAGAAATTGCGTTACAAATTTTGGGGGGATTTTTCTCCCATTACCCTTTGTAAAAATGGTAAATTTGGGGAAAAAACAGCAATTTAGTGAAAAAAAATTTTTTTTCATTTACACATCCGAATTTAACGAAAAGTCGTCAAACACCTGTGGGGTGTTAAGGCTCGCCGGAACCCTTGTTACGTGCCTTGAGGGGTGTAGTTTCCAAAATAGTATGCCATGGGTTTTTTTTTTTTTGCTGTTCTGGCACCATAGGGGCTTCCTAAATGTGACATGCCCCCAAAAACCATTTCAACAATATTCACTCTCCAAAATCCCATTGTCGCTCCTTCCCTTCTGAGCCCTCTACTGCGCCCGCCGAACACTTGACATACATATATGAGGTATTTCCATACTCGAGAGAAATTTGGTTACAAATTTTGGGGGGCTTTTTCTCCTATTACCCCTTGTAAAATTTCAAAAACTGGGTCTACAAGAACATGCGAGTGTAAAAAAATGAAGATTTTGAATTTTCTCCTTCACTTTGCTGCTATTCCTGTGAAACACCTAAAGGGTTAACAAACTTAATGAATGTCATTTTGAATACTTTGAGGGGTGCATATTTTATAATGGTGTAATTTATGGGGTATTTCTAATAAGAAGGCCCTTCAAATCCACTTCAAACTGAACTGGCCCCTGAAAAATTCCGATTTTGAAAATTTTGAGAAAAATTGGAAAATTGCTTCTGAACTTTGAAGCCCTCTGATGTTTTCCAAAAGTAAAAGCATGTCAACTTTATGATGCAAACATAAAGTAGACATATTGTATTTGTAAATCAATATATGATTTATTTGGAATATCTGTTTTCCTTACAAGCAGAGAGCTTCAAAGTTAGAAAAATGCTAAATTTTCAATTTTGTCATCAAATTTTGGAATTATTCACCAAGAAAGGATGCAAGTATCGACAAAAATTTACCACTAACATAAAGTAAAATATGTCACGAAAAAACTATCTCAGAATCAGAATGAAAAGTAAAAGCATCCCAGAGTTATTAATGCTTAAAGTGACAGTGGTCAGAATTGCAAAAAATGCTCCCGTCCTTAGGGTTATAACGGGCTCCGTCCCCAAGGAGTTAAGATCTCTCCACAGGTGTTCAATGGGATTTAGATCTGGACTCATTGCTGCCACTTCAGAACTCTCCAGCGTTTTGTTGCCATCCATTTCTGTGTGCTTTTTGACATGTGTTTGGGGTCATTGTCCTGCTGGCTGTACAATGTTTGGGGTCATTGTCCTGCTGGCAAACAGTGCAACAGTGCAAACCAAAATCAGTTGGTAATCCTCAGATTTCATGATGCCTTACACACATTCATGGCACCCAGTGTCAGAGGCAGCAAAACAACCCCAAAACATCATTGAACCTCCACCATATTTCACTGTAGGTACTGTGTTCTTTTCTTTGTGCCTCATTCCGTTTTCGGTAAACAGTAGAATGATGTGCTTTACCAAAAAGCTCTATCTTGGTATCATCTGTCAACAAGATGTTTTCCCAGAAGGATTTTGGCTTACTCAAGTTCATTTTGGTAAAATGTAGTCTTGCTTTTTATGCCTCTGTGTCAGCAGTGGGGTCCTCCAAGCATTTAATTTCATTTAAATATCAATGGAAAGTTTGCGCTTACATTGATGCTCCCTGAGCCTGCTGGACAGCTTGAATATCTTTGGAACTTGTTTGGGGCTGCTTATCCACTATCTGGACTATCCTGCGTTGACACCTTTCATACATTTTTCTCTTCCGTCCATGCCCAGGGAGATTAACTACAGTGCCATGGGTTGCAAACTTCTTGATAATGTTGCGCTCTCTGGACAAAGGCAAATCTAGATCTCTAGAGATGGACTTGTAACCTTGAGATTGTTGATATTTTTCCACAAATTTTGGTTCTCAAGTCCTCTTCTCCTCTTTCTGTTGTCCATGCTTAGTGTGGCACACACAGACACACAATGCAGACTAAGTGAACTTCTCTCCTGTTTATCTGCTTTCAGGTGTGATTTTTATATTGCCCACACCTGTTACCTGCCTCATGTGAGTTTAAAGGAGTATCATATGCTTGAAACAATCTTATTTTTCCACAATTTTGAAAGGATGCCAATAATTTTGTCCAGTCCATTTTTGGAATTTGGTATGACATTATGTCCAATTTGCTTTTTTTCCTCCCTTTTTTGGTTTAGTCCCAATACACCCAAAGGGAATAAACAGGCGTATAGAAAAATATGTGCTACTGCAATCCTTTTCTGTGAGAAATACTTCATTTACTTGAAAAATTTCAGGGGTGCCAACATTTATGGCCATGACTGTGTATAGTGTGTGTATATATATATATATATATATATATTTATTTTTTATTTTATTTTTTTTATTTTTTTTATTTTTTTTTTTTAATAAGGATGCAAAAAAGACCAGAGTCCATCAAGTTCAACCTATATCCCTAATGAGTCCCTACTGATTTGATCCAGAGGAAGGCAAAAAAAACATCATACTAGAGGTAAAAATTTCTTCCCGACTCCAAATATGGCAGTCAGAATAAATCCCTGGATCAACGTTCTGTCCTTATAAATCTAGTAAACATAACCAGCAATGTTATTATTCTCCAAAAATGCATCCAGACCCCTTTTAAGAGTTCCCCATGACCACATCTTCTGGCAGTGAATTCCACAGTCTCACTGCTCTTACGGTAAAGAACTCCTGTCTGTGCTGGTGTAGAAACCTTATTTCCTCGAGACGTAAGATGCCCCCTTGTTATAAATACACTCCTGGGTTTAAATAGATCATTGGAAAGATCTCTGTATGGCCCCCTGATATATTTATATATAGTTATTAGGTCTCCCCTAAGCCTCCTTTTTTCTAAACTAAATAACCCTAATACTGATAATCTTTCTGGGTACTGTAGTCCTCCCATTCCCCGTATTACTCTGGTGCCCGTCTTTGAACCCTCTCCAGCTCCACTACATCTTTCTTGTACACTGGTGCCCTGTACTGTACACAGCATTCTATGTGTGGTCTGACTAGTGATTTGTACAGCGGTAGAATTATTTCCTTGTCATGGTCATCTATGGCCCTATTGATACACCCCATGATTTTATTAGCCTTGGCAGCAGCTGCCCGAAACTGGTCACTACAGCTAAATTTACTGTTAACTAAGACCCCTAAGTCCTTTTCTATATCAGTCGTCCAAAGTGTTCTCCCATGTAATACATGATCCCAACCTGGATTTTTCCTCCCCATGTGCATTACCTTACATTTATCAGTGTTGACCCTCAGCTGCCACTTCCCAGCCCAAACCTCCAACCTATCCACATCCATTTGTAACAGTGCACTGTCCTCTATTGTGTTTACCGATTTACAGAGTTTAGTATCATCTGCAAAGATTGCTACTTTACTTTTCAACCCCAAGGGCCACCCTACCTAGGCATAGGGCACATGTACTTTAGGGTGTTATAGGGCCTGATTAGGCTTACTAGGCCCCTGACTTTACCCTTCACCTCCCCTGATAGGCATAACACAACTACACCCCTTATCAGCCTTACACTATAGATGCCCTATAGGAGCATAAATATATACTTATTCTACTGAAACTATACATGACATGTTGTTCAGTGAATTAGATATTATATTATCCCCATTGGGTGGTCCCCTGCTTCTGGTCCCAATTCGGGCGTGCTGACTACTAAACGCTGTGACTTGGCAGTCTATAAACTATTACTGTGGTGTAAACATAGTCTACTTGCATATATGATCCACTTATGAACTCTAGCTCCGGCTATAATCAATGAGCGGCAGCAAATAGGAATATGTAGCGCAGTTGCTGACACGCCCCCACTTCCGTGATGGCGTCGCGAGAGTGGGTGGAGCTACGCACATATACTTCCGCTCATGACCGGAAGCTACGTCAGCCACAGTTAGCGGCTCCCTGCGTTACATGCAGGGTTGGTGCATCGCCCGCTGTCCATGCTACAGAACCGTGAGTAACAATAGAGGATTGTATAAATACATCCTCTTTCTTTATCCACAGGGCGAGCACTGAACGGGCTTGTGCCTGTCCCGCTTTTGTCTTTGCAGGTCATATGACGGCACTCCTGAAAAAATAGAGAACTGGCTACAACACATTAGTGTCTGTTATTTGCGCATATTTTTTCTTTATAGGTTGGGGAATGAAATCCCCTTATGTCAAAACACATGATTACTACTTATGAAGTGTTGCCATGTTTTTCTTAACAGGTCGTAGCTAATTAATTTATAAATACTTTTATGCCCTTGAACGGCTATTTATCTACTTGTGGTTTAAACTATCTCAAATGTGAATAACCCCCCCTGATGACGCCTGGCTATACAGTGAGGCAGAAACGCGTTGGTGGTTTAATCATATGCATACTAACCCATAATCTGTCCCTGCTGGGGCAATGGGCCAGTGTTGCTGATTGATAAGACTAGTACCCGTGACGATAGGGGTATTACACTACCCGACTGTCTAATGGACTAGCATTTATGCCGCAAATTGTATCATTAGTTTGATCCTTTTTTTTGTTTTTGGGGTGCACAGGCACACTACAATTTTGGTGATTTAAAAAAAATAATCATTAAAGGTTACATTTTAGCACACCCTGAGCACATTAATTATATGTTGTTTCATAATCTGATCTCTCAATGCTGGGTGACTTTGACTGCTTAGCAGGGGTCCATACAGAACCCATTACTCAATGCTGTGAAAATGAATTCCTCTACAAGGTCATTAATGAAAATATTAAATAGGACAGGACCCAAGACTGACCCCATTGGTACCCCACTGGCAACAGTCACCCAATCAAAATAAGTACCATTAATAACCACCCTCTGTTTCCTATCACTGAGCCAGTTACTTACCCACTTACATACTGTTACTTTATACTCTCCGGCCGCACATGCTTATCTCCCGGCATTACTGCTGGCCCCATCTTGAACGTGATGTTTCTGATTTTGTTCGTTCATGTACAACGTTTGCCCGCGACAAAACTCCTCGACAGAGCCCTACAGGACTCTTACAGCCTTTACCCATTCCAGAGACTCCCTGGTCCCATATCGCCATGGATTTCATCACCGTTTTGCCACCATCTCATAGTAACACTGTCATCTGGGTCATGGTAGATCGGTTTTCCAAGATGTCTCATTTAATTCCTCTACCAGGTCTTCCTTCTGGCTGGCAAAGAACTTCCTGTTGCATGTCTTTTGTTTACATGGTCTTCCTCAGCATATCGTTTCAGACCGAGGTGTGCAGTTTGTCTCTAAGTTCTGGCGAGTCCTTTGTAACCGTCTGGACATCAATCTGGACTTCTTCTCGGCCTACCACCCTCAGTCCAATGGAGAGGTGGAGAGGGTTAATCAAATCCTAGAGACTTTTCTTCAGCATTTTGTTTAAGCTTGCCAAGACGATTGGGTTGACCTTCTTCCCTGGATTGAATTCTCATATAATCATAAGGATTCCGAGTCCACAAGGTCATCTCCCTTTTTTGTTGTCTACGGACTCCATGTGCCTGCTGTTGATGAGCTGGTCCATGACTTCTCTACCATCTGGCAACAGACCCGACAGCCGTTATCTCAGGCTTCCTCACGCATGAAGGCAAAAGCGGATAAAAGTAGAAGACCTCCTCCGTCCTTCTCTCCTGGTGACATGGTGTGGCTTTCATCCAAGTACATCCGCTTCAAGATCCCCTGTTATAAGCTCGGTCCTCGTTACCTTGGTCCCTTCCAGAGTCTACAAAAAATCAACCCTGTCTCCTACAAACTCCATCTACCTGCTACGTTACGTATTCCTAATTCCTTTCACGTCTCTCTCCTCAAGCCTCTTGTCATAAACTGGTTTTCTCAGAAGAATCTTGTCCCCACATCTGTCTCTGGCACTCTGAATACTGACATATTCAAGGTTAAAGAGATTCTTGCTACAAAGACTGTAAGAGGTAAAAAACTATTTGGGTCGACTGGGAGGGTTACGGTCCTGAGGAGAGATCTTGGGAGCCTGAGGAGAATATCCTGGACCGTGACCTTCTCAGAAGTTTTCTGAGTCGAAAAAGGAGGGGGAGACCAAAGGGGGGGTACTGTTACGTTATGCGCTCCGGCCGCACACGCTGGCCGTGAGCGCATGATACCGTTACCTGCTGCTGTCGGTGGGGCTGGGACTCTCATTGCGGGATGCGCCCGCATGTGAGCCCTAGTCAGTCACTCACCTGGTGCTTCTCCTGCCCCAGCTTCTGCCTCACTGCTCTGGCACGCGTGTTTCCGTCCCCAAGGGCACGCTTGCGCTGGAGCTTTAAGATTTAAAAGGCCAGTGCACTCATTAGTGTGATTCACCTGTGGCTCATTTATATATTCCTCCACCCTCCTCACTCCCCTGCTGGATCTTTGTTGCCTTGAGCCTGAGAGAAAGCATTCCTGTTTCTGCCTTGCTGTGTAACTGATCCTTCACTTTGTGACCCGACCTTGCTTCTCTGCTGCCTGCCTATTGACCTCCTACTACGTCCTGACTACGCAACTGTGCCGCCTGCCCTGACCTTCTGCTATCCAGACTATGAGCTGCCTTATCCCTCCTATGCCTCGCATCTTCTCAGCAGCCTGTGTGGTCGAGCCATGCCAGGGGTAGCAACCTGGGAGCCGCCTGCCACAGCAAGTCCATCCCGCTTTGCGGTGGGCTCTGGTGAAAACTAGTGGCATCTTAGAATCTGCTCCCTGGTACGGTCCGAGTCATCTGCCACCAAGGTCCAGTGGGTTCACATCCACCGGGGTTCCAGTCTCCTGAAAAGTGAGTGTTACACACACATTCTACCTCAGCCCCACCCTCCTCATTTTATGCACCAATCTTTTATGTGGTACCATATCAAATGCTGGTACTATATATATATATATATATATATATATATATATATATATATATATATGTAAAACTCAACGTGTGTATGTATGTATGTATGTATGTATGTGTGTATGTTCCACAAGAACTTTCAAACGGCTAAAGATATTAACATGAAACTTGGCACACATGTTACTTATATGTCAACAACAAACATAGGATAGGTAATTTAACCCTTACTCACCCCCATTTGCCAGGGGCGGGGCTTATGTTTAAAGTCCC
This sequence comes from Hyla sarda, assembly GCF_029499605.1. Classification (NCBI taxonomy): domain Eukaryota; kingdom Metazoa; phylum Chordata; class Amphibia; order Anura; family Hylidae; genus Hyla; species Hyla sarda. Next base: position 386,614,615 of record NC_079189.1, on the reverse strand, counting down.
ATACAAGATAATGGGAAATATATGTTACTGCATAACTTCCAAACGGCTGGAGATATTCCGATAATACTTGGTCACATGTTACTTATATGTCCACTTAAAATATAGGATAGTTAATTTAACCCTTAACTACCCCCATTTGTGAGGGTCAGGTTTTTTTTTTTTTTAAAGTCCCATGCAAATCAATGGGAAATGTATGTTCCCATCCAATTTCCGTTAGGCTGGAGGTATTTCATTACCTGCTACACATATTACGAGTCAGGATATGAGGACGGGATGGGAGGTCGGGATAGGAGGAGAGGATATGAGGAAGAGATATGAGGTCGGGATAGGAGGTCGGGATAGGAGGTCGGGTAGGAGGTCGGGATAGGATGTCGGGATAGGAGGACAAGATAGGAGGATGGGATATGAGGACGGGATAGGAGGTCTGGATAGGAGGTTGGGATAGGAGGTCGAGATAGGAGGACGGGAAAGAAGGTCTGGATAGGAGGTCAGGATAGGAGGTCGAGATAGGAGGATGGGATAGGAGGTTATGATAGGAGGTAAAGATATGAGGACGGGAAAGGAGATTGGGATAGGAGGTCGGGATAGGAGGACGGGATAGGAGGTCGAGATAGGAGGTCGGGATAGGATGTCAGGATAGGAGGTCGGGATAGAAGGACAAGATAGGAGGACGGGATATGAGGATGGGATAGGAGGTCTGGATAGGAAGTTGGGATAGGAGGTCGAGATAGGAGGACGGGATAGGAGGTCAAGATAGGAGGTCGAGATATGAGGACGGGAAAGGAGGTTGGCATAGGAGGTCGGGATAGGAGGACGGGATAGGAGGACGGGATAAGAGGTTGAGATAGGAGGTCGAGATAGGACGGGATAGGAGGTCAGGATAGTTGGTCGGGATAGGAGCTCGAGATAGGAGGACGGGGTAGGAGGTCGGGATAGGAGGTCGGGATAGGAGGTCGAGATAGGAGGACGGGATAGGAGGTCGAGGACGGGATAGCAGGACGGGACAGGAGGACGGGATAGGAGGTCGAGATAGGAGGTCGGGATAGGAGGATGGGATAGGAGGACGGGATAGGAGGACGAGACAGGAGGTCGAGATAGGAGGTTGGCATAGGAGGTCAGGATAGGAGGTCGGGATGTGGGGTTGTGATATGACAACAATATATGAGGACTGCATATGAAGTCAAAAGCTTCCTCCTTTGTTTATTTTCCTCCCCTTAAAAAGGAATAGGAAGGAAAAACCGGGCAACGGTTACCGGGTACTCAGCTAGTATATATATAAAACTCAACGTGTGTGTGTATGTATGTATGTATGTGTGTATATTCCAGCATCACGTCCAAGCGGCTGAAGATATTAACATGAAACTTGGCACACACATTACTTATATGTCAACAACAAACATAGGATAGGTAATTTAACCCTTACTCACCCCCATTTGCCAGGGGCAGGCTTTTTGTTTAAAGTCCCATACAAGTCTATGGGAAATGTATGTTACTGCATAACTTCCAAATGGCTGGAGATATTTCGATAATACTTGGTCACATGTTACTTATATGTACACTTAAAATATAGGATAGTTAATTTAACCCTTAACTACCCCCATTTGTGAGGGTCAGGCTTTTGTTTAAAGGGCCATGCAAATCAATGGGAAATGTATGTTCCCACATAACTTCAGTACGGCTGGAGATATTTCAATACCTGGTACACATATTACGGGCCGGGATAGGAGGTCGACATATGAGGATGGGAAAGGAGGACAGGATAGGAGGACGGATAGGAGGACGGGATAGCAGGTCGAGAAAGGAGGTCGAGATATGAGGACAGGAAAGGAGAACGGGATAGGAGGTCGGGATAGGAGGTCAGGATAGGATGTCAGGATAGGAGTTCGGGATAGGAGGATGGGATAGGAGGTCGAGATAAGAGGATGGGATACGAGGTTGAGGTAGGAGGTCAGGATAGGAGGTCAGGATAAAAGGTCGGGATAGGACGTCAAGATTGGAGGTCGAAATAGGAGGACGGGATGTGAGGAAGGGATATGAGGTCAGGATAGGAGGTTGAGATAGGAGGTCGAGATAGGAGGACGGGATAGGAGGTTGAGATAGGAGGACGGGATTGGAGGTCGACATAGGAGGTCGAGATAGGAGGTTGAGATAGGAGGATGGGATAGGAGGACGGGATAGGAGGTTGAGAGAGGAGGACGGGATAGGAGGTCGAGATAGAAGGATGGGATAGGAGGACGGGATAGGAGGACGGGATAGGAGGTCGAGATAGGAGGACGGGATAGGAGGTCGGGATAGGAGGTCGGGATAGGAGGACAGGATATGAGGATGGGATATGGGGTTGGGATATGACAACAATATATGAGAACGGGATATGAAATCAAAAGCTTCCTCCTTTGTTTATTTTCCTCCCCAACAAGGATTAGGAAGGAAACACCCGGCAACGCCAGGTACTCAGCTAGTGTGTGTGTGTGTGTGTGTATATATATATATATATATATATATATATATATATATATATATATATTTCATCAAGTGTACCTTAAGAATAAAATACAAAATGTATGTATATATTCATTTTTATATCAGATCTTCAGTTTTTCTTTTGACTTACCTATTCTTTACTGCATTTTTATTTATTAATGTAAAATTAAGTTCTACATTGAAGTAAATTCATTTAATTTATAGTCAAAATGGTCATTTAGTACAAGTTACTTACTACCATTGTCAAAAAGCAAAAAATAAGCTTTAGTATTTTCATCTCTATTCTTTACATTTGAAAACCCTAATGCCGCTTAACATTTTTCTTTCTTCCAATCTGTTACTACTTTACTCTCCTATGCAAACATATACCAGCCATGATATGCTTTTTTTTTTGCATTTTTAATGCTACTAAGTGGTTCTAATAATACAACCATACATGCTTAAAAAAAGACCTGTTGCAGTACACTGTATATAGCTTTGGATGGGGGCTGATCACATACCTGTTTATGGTGTGAAATCCCCTCTGACTGATTCAGTGAATCGGTCAGAGAGGTGGGACTTTATTTTCATATGGGCTGTGCAAGCAACCTAAGGACATCCCTGTCAAGGAGCATGTATGCTCTAGTCTAAAACAATGGCACATTAGATGGTGCCATTAAAAGAACTGGTCCCACGGAAATTCATCATATGACTATTTAAATCGAGAAAAAAGTAATTGCTCTTGGAAGTTAGGGATGAAAAACTAAAAAGTCACTGTCCAAATGGTGCCAAAGGGGTGGGTGGGGTAAAGTCATTTTTCAAGCCATTTTTACTATGTTAGGGCAGGGTCACAAGGGGTGCATCAGCAGCCTATTTCCTGCTGTGGAAGCACCACCGGCAGTCACAGAGGGACTGCAGAGCAAGCCCCCATGTGAGACCTGGTAGCTCAGTGTGTCCGGTTGTAGCAGCAGATTTCTCTAGTGGGAAATCCACAACTATGAGTGGACACACAGAGCTACAATGCCGGGGGCTCGCTCTGCAGTCCCTCTGTGACAGCCGTCGGCGCAGTCGACTCTCAGTCGATGCTGCGGATGCACCCCGTGTGACCCAGCCCTTATGCTGCTTATAAAGCTATAACAATAAATAATGTAAAATCCCTGTTATTTGACAAACAATATTGACTATAGAGAATATATTTCTAAGATAAAACTTTACAAAAAAAATCAATGTTTCTCCCAGCATAACTTTCACAGACAAACATTTTTTTTCATATAGCAATTTTCTTTAGACTGTATTATTTTGCCAGACTATTTGACACCTTTGTCTAGTTAGACAGCAAGAGACCTGATCATTTTCTGCAATAAACTAAGTGGATAAAATAAAATGTCATTGATATGTCCATTTAAAACTTTTAGAATAACAGAGATTTTTCTCTAGCAGCCAAGGTAAATGCATTTTACTGTGAATAGTCTCTCCTAAGGAATTAGTTAAAGGGAACCTGTCACCAGTTTTATGTTGCACCAACCACAGGCAGCATGACAGAAGTGCAGAAAGCGGGATCCCGGGAACACTATGACAAAACACCTAGGTGTTTTTATAGTATATCATCGATAAATTATAGATTAAAAAAGCCACCGGGACCCATGTAAATAGTCACAGGGGGAAGTCCCCATGACTGCTCTTCACCCTGCTGACCCTAAGGCTAGGACTTCACTGCGATTTTTGTGGCATAAAAACGCCAGAAAAAACACCAGAAAAACTGCCAAAGTTTTTCCCTGCGTTTTGGCATTTTTTCTGGCGTTTTTTCTTGCGCTTTTACCTTTGGGTGGAATTTGCCTTTTTTGGCCCCTTTGGCGTTTTATTTTTTACAAAATAGTTGGGTACCAAAATAAAAAAGGATGCAGTAGGGATGTAAAAATGTATTTAACTAAATGTTTATTTTTTATAACAACATTTTAAATTTTTTTTTTATAAAGTGTATGTGTGTTTAACTTTTTTTCCTCTTTTATTTCCACATTTTTTATATAGTACTACTACTCCCAGCATGGAACACACTGTTCCATGATGGGAGTAGTAGTACCTGTACTATAGACATATCTCCCCGGAGGTCAGTCTGACACCCGATGCGATCATCCATAATATAGCAGAGATGTGACTCTATACAGCGCTCGCACCTCTGCTCTGTACTCTGAGTGATGTTCTATTCACATCACTGGCCATACATATTTTCTGCCCAGAGCTGTGATTGACCGGATGGTTGCAGCCAATCACAGCTCTGAGGAAAATATGAATGAATGAGTGACCGGCCCGGAGTATAGTGCAGAGCAAGTGAGCGCTGTATACTGCCGCTCCATCTCTGCTATAGACAGGACGATCGCAGCAGGTGTCAGTAGTGATACCCGCTGTGATCTGTTCTTACCTGCAGGTACTCCTACTCCCAACATGGAGCATACTCTGCTCCATGCTGGGAGCTGTAGTACCTGCATTAATAGACAGATCACAGCGAGTGTAATTTCTGACACATGATGTGATCTGTCTATTAATGCAGGTACTACAGCTCCCAGCATGGAGCAGAGTGTACTCCATGTGTGGAGTAGTATTATTTGTAGTTAAGGAAAGATCAGAGCGGGTATCACTACTGACACCCGCTGTGATCCTCCTGTATAATGTATCGATGCAGCTGCCGCTCTTGTATGGTCCCCTGCACTGCCGTATATATACACGTATTCCTAGAGCTGTGATAGGCTGGAGCCATCTGGCTTATCACAGCTCTCTGAGGGAAATATGAATATGTTTATATATATGTCAGTGCAGGGGACCATAGAAGAGCGGCCGGACACATCTATACATTATACCGGAGGAACGCAACGGGCAATCTGTCAATTAGTACAGGTACTACTACTCCCACTATGGAACAGTGTGCTCCATGCTGGGAGTAGTAGTACTACCTAAAAAATGTAAAGAAAAGGGAAAAACACACACACACACACACTACATTTTTATTGTTGGCTACATTTTTAGTGCTTTACCCGCCCACATAAATTGGTCCCTGTTTAAAAATGTATTAACATTTCGTAATAAAAAAGATAAATCTCGTTAGATACAATTTTTTCCATCACTACTGTATCTTTTTTATTATTTTTTTATGGTACCCTATGAATTTTTAATAAAAAATGTATCTCCATCATTTTTTTTTTTTGGATCGCTAAAGTCCAAAAAAGAATAAAAACCACCTGCAAAAACGCAAAATTTAAAACCAACAAGGCATTTTTCTTGGCGTTTTGGCTCTCCTATAGACTTCTATGGGATGAAAAACGCCACAATTTGAAGGCAAAAAACGCCAAACTAGGATTTGTCGGGCGATTAAAAAATTCTGCCTCTGAGCCCGAAATTGCTGAAAATGACAAAAGGATTAAAAAAACGCCAAACTGAAAAACGCCAAGTTAATCTGGCATTTTGCAGTTTACTGTTGACTTGCAGCTAACATCTGGATGCGGAATTTTTTCGCTGAAAAAGCGCTGTGCAGGAAAATTGGCTTTTTTTACGACGTTTTTGCAAAAAAAAAAAACTTAGTGGAGTTCCAGCCTAAATAAAGCATCTCTTCCTATCTGTCCACTGTAACTTTCCTAAGTATTTTTCTTTTTTTTATCACAAACTGTTATAGGAGTTTTCAAGGGAAGAACAGAATAGACCTTCAAAAGCTGATTCAGCTGTTCAGTCGAGCTGTGGCGTCTGAAGTAAACACTGTACAGCAGCTGGAAGGCTCAGTTCTATATGTTGGCATCTCTGAGTTGCTGCAGCTCCTACTGAAGTGAATGGAAGCTGTGTTGTTGCAACCCAGCACTATTACTATAAAGTATGGAAACAAGGCTTCCAGCTCCCATACACATTTGTTGCTTGTGAGTGGTGTGGGTGTGCAATGGCAGGAGGTGCCAACCACAACGGTGTATGGAAGAAGAAAGAACAAAAAAGGAAAGAAAACACAAAATGGTAAATATAGAATGTGTCAATGCGCTGCTGTATTTAGCGCTTTGACACTTGCATATTTGTGTTATTTTAGTTAAGTTTGATTTCAAGAGTTGTGAACTGCACTTTCAGTTCGTGTATGGAAATATACTGGTGATTGGCCGCAGCAGTAATATGTATACATGCACACCATCACTGTAGCAAAGTAAACAAGAGACCATCAGAGCAACAGAACTGGAACATCAGTTTGTCTATCAGGTTAGTGCAAGTCATTTGCTTTTTTTAGAATGTTTTCTTTAGGTTTGTCTAGGGTTTGAATTTATTTCATGGTATGTCTTCTGTGGCATGAATTAACCATAGGGTCTTGTCCGAGGCATGAATAATCCTTAGGCTTTGGTCTGAGGTCTGAATTAAGAGAGTGGTCTGAATTATTTTTTGATCTCTGCAAATAGGGGTATACAGGGTGGGCCATTTATATGGATACACCTTAATAAAATGGGAATGGTTGGTGATATTAACTTTTTGTTTGTGGCACATTAATATATGTCAGGGGGGAAACTTTTCAAGATGGGTGGTGACCATGGTGGTCATTTTGAAGTCGGCCATTTTGAATCCAACTTTTGTTTTTTCAATAGGAAGAGGTTCATGTGACATCAAACTTATTGGGAATTTCACAAGAAAAACAATGATGTGCTTGGCTTTAATGTAACTTTATTCTTTCATGAGTCATTTACAAGTTTCTGACCACTTATAAAATGTGTTTAATGTGCTGCCCATTGTGTTGGATTGTCAATACAACCCTCTTCTCTCACTCTTCACACACTGATAGCAACACCACAGGAGAAAGGCTAGCACAGGCTTCCAGTATCCGTAGTTTCAGGTGCTGCAGAATGGCAAAACAAAAATTGGAACAGGACCTTCAGTTTACGCAGAACTTAGGCAAACTTTTATGTGAATGGTGAAGTTAACAAACAAAATCACCACTATTAGTCTGACACTAACCCACATTGGATAGATCCCTCCAAGACTGTTGGAACACAAAAATTAATGGTATGGTGTGGTATATGGGGTACAAAGATAGTGGGGCCATTCTTCATCAATGGAAACCTCAAGGCCACTGGATGTGTGAAATTGCTACATGATGTGTTTCCCTCTTTATGCACTGAAGCTGGCACGTTCCCTGAGTTTTTCCAGCAAGATGGTGCACCACCACATTATGGGTGTCCGGTCCGAGCATTCCTAGATGAACAGTTTCCTGGAAAGTGGATTGGTCGTCGTGGGCCAGTTGGATGGCCCCCAAGGTCACCCGATCTGACCCCTTAGACTTTTATAATTGGGGTCATCTGAAGGCAATTGTCTATGCTGTGAAGATACGAGAAGTGCAGCACCTGAAACTACGGATACTGGAAGCCTGTGCTAGCATTTCTCCTGCGGTGTTGCTATCAGTGTGTGAAGAGTGGGAGAAGAGGGTTTCATTGACAATCCAACACAATGAGCAGCACATTGAACACATTTTATAAGTGGTCAGAAACTTGTAAATAACTCATGAAAGAATAAAGTTACATTAAAGCCAATCACATCATTGTTTTTCTTGTGAAATTCTTAATAAGTTTGATGTGTCACATGACCCTCTTCCTATTGAAAAAAAAAAGTTGGATTCAAAATGGCCGACTTCAAAATGGCCACCATGATCACCATCCATATTGAAAAGTTTCCCCCCTCACATATACTAATGCGCCACAAAGGAAGTTAATATCACCAACCATTCCCATTTTATTAAGGTGTATCCATATTAATGGCCCACCCTGTAGATTGAGTCCTGCATTAAATTTTGGGTCTGGCGAGGGGATTTAACTTATTTGGGAATTTGTTTTACAATCTAAATAATCCTAAATAGGGGATCAATAGGGCTATAGTATGGGAGGTTTGAATTTACTTAGGAGCAGGGGATAAGATGTCTGGAGGCGGAGTACCCCTTTAAGTCACTTTATTTAGGGTGAGTGCTGATTAATTTAGAGGTTACTTAGCAATCTGGTTTCAGGTCTGGATAAATGTTGGGGTCTGTCTTATAGGTCTGATGTGGGGTCTAAATTAATTTAAGGGTCTCATCTGGGGTTTGAATTTATCTTGTGATATGGATTGCATGCCTGCCAAGGCCCATTTTTCACTACTTTTGGCTGTGTGTATATGTTAACCATGGTATTTTTGAGTAGTAGGCTAGATCTTTTTAAGCTGATGATGTAAATCTTTATTCTGCCTTTGACTGTGACTAGTCAATACTGGATTCACTGGCCCATATTTATTAATTTGTCTGACAAAAAATTTCGGGATTTCCCCAGAACAACCAATCACAGTTTAGCTTCCATGTCTTAACAAGCTCTAGTAAAATGAAAGCTGTGCTGTAATTGGTTGCTCTGGGAAACCAAACTGTTATTCCCAGACAGATTGATATATCTGGGCCACAGTATTCATTGCTAATGGGGACATTTTTTACAAATATCAAGCACAACTTTAGGGTATGTTTACACAGCATAATATTCAGCAGCATACAGTACTTCACATAAGCGAGCAACACTGAAGAAATAACACTCTGCTACAATGCAAAGAAGTGAATGCACAGCATTATGACAGTGTTAATGTTGTGCCCCCTCAAAATAACTAAACACACAGCCATTAATGTCTAAACCTTGGCAACAAAAGTGAGTACATTCTGAAGTCAAAAAGACCAAATTGGGCCAAAAGTGTCAGTATTTTGTGTGGCTACCACTATTTTCCGGCACAACCTTAAGCCTCTTGGGCTTGGCAATCACCAGAGCTTCACAGGTTACCACTGGAGTCCTCTTCCACTCCTCAATGATGACATCTTGGAGTTTATGGATGTTAGAGACCTTGGGCTCCCCTTCCTTCCATTTGAGGATGCCCTCCAGATGCTCAATAGGTTTAGGTCTAGAGAAATGCTTGGCCAGTCCATCACCTTTACCCTCAGATTCTTTACCAAGGCAGTGGTCATCTTGAAGGTGTATTTGGGGTCATTATCATGTTGTATTACTGCCCTGCAGCCCAGTCATTGAAGGGTGGGGAAATGTTCGGCTTCAGTATGTCAAAGTACACGTTAGCTGTACATGGTTTCCTCAATGAACTGTAGCTCCCTGGTGCCAGCAGCTCACATGCAGGCCCAGACCATGAAACTCCCATCACCATGATTGACTGTAGGCAAGACACACTTGTCTTTGTATTCCTCACCTAGTTGCCACCACACACGCTCGACACCATTTGAACAAAATGAGTTTATCTTGGTCTCATCAGACCACAGCACATGGTTGCAGTAATCCATCATCTTTAGAAGAGGCTTCCTTCTGGCACAACAGCCATGCAGACCAATTTAATGCAGTATGCAGCATACGGTCTGAGCAGTGAAAGGCTGGCCTACCCCTTCAACTTTTGCAGCAATGATGGAAGCACTCATATGTCTATTTGCCAAAGACAACATCTGAATATAACACCGAGCCATTGAATGTGCACACAACTTCCTTGGTTGTCTATGGCGAGGCCTGTTTTGAGTGGAATCTGTCCTGTCAAACCACTCAATAGTCTTGTCCACCATGCAGCAGCTCAGTTTCAGGGTCTTGGCATTTTTTTTTAATTGCCTAGGCCATCTTTATGTAGAGCAATAATTTTTCTTTAGATACTCAGATAATTATTTGCCATGAGGGGCCATGTTACATTTTCAGTAACCAGTATTGTAAAGTGTTGGAGCGATAACACCAAATTTAAGACACCAGTTCCTCATTCACGAATGAAACCTTTTAAAACTAATGAGTCACATGACACTGAGGTGGGAAAATAGCTAGTTTGGCCCAATTTGGACATTTCCACTTAGAGGTCTACTTACTTTTGTTGCCAAGGTTTAGACATGAATGGCTGTTTGTGGAGTCATTTTGAGGGGACACAACATTAAACACCTTGTATGCAGACTGCACTCACTACTTTACATTGTAGCAGTGTCATTTCTTCAGTGTTGTCACATGGAAAGAAATAAGAAAATATTAACAAAAATGTGATGGATGTGCTCACTTATGTGAGATACTGTATTTTATTTTGCACACATAAGTAGAAATGCAGCTGCAATTTTTATGTAAATTAAAAAATGCAACCAAATTTATACACTCTCGGAGATTTAGCAAAACACAAGCAGAAGAAAAGTTGACCAGTAGCCATAGCAAATTTTCAAAGAGGAATCTAAAAAGTAAAATAAAAAAATCTATCTGATTGGTTGCTATGGGCAACTGATCAACTTTTCCTCTCCACAGGTTTTGATAAATCTCCGGCTGTATAACAAAGCCTTACTATTGTTTATATCATATTGATTGCTATAGTTTCACATGATACAAACTACGGGAGAGATTTATCAAAACCTGTCCAGAGGAAAAGTTGCTGAGTTGCCCATAGCAACCAATCAGATCCCTTCTTTCATTTTTGAAAAGGCCACTGAAAAATTAAACACACGATCTGATTGGTTGCTATGGGCAACTCAGCAACTTTTCCTCTGGACAGGTTTGGATAAATCTCCTTCTATAAGTTTATTATGACAAGGTTACACAAATTTTTTCATCGGACTAATATATCTCTATTATAAGCTTAGCTCTGCTTTTGTATTTACTTTTTTTTTTTCAAATAAAAGATTTATTGAATTTTCAATGTCACATAAATTAACAAACTGAAATGACTGGAAAGCCTGTAGGATAATTGAACAATACAAAAGAACGAAATTCTCATAGTGAAAACTACAAGCATCAGAGGTACCACTGCCAGAGGTAATTTTAAAGTCACTTAGTGGAGGGGGGGGGGAGATAATAGAGGGGGGAGGGGAAGAAGGAGAAGATCCACAGCACACACCAAAATGATGAACTCACCGTCCCGGGGCGACCCCGACTCCGAGCCCAGCAGACTCCACATAAGGTCCAAACACCCTCTATGTACACAGGCAGTGTGAACAGAGTGGAGTTAGTTTAGGGAGTAGGTGTCTGAGGTTGTATGTGCAGGGATGTGAAATCTGTCGAGTGTATCAAAGTCAGCCACGGAGGCCAGATAGCTGCATATTTACGAAGGGAAGCACAAGAGTATGTGCGGAGTTCCTCCATTCTATGCAGATAAGCCACCTCCTGAAGCCAAGACGAAAGGGTCGGAGATACCGTTGATCTCCAGAGACGGGGGATTACTGTGCGGGCTGCAAGTAATAAGAAGCACAATAGGGGCCTAGTGCCCCTAGGGACTGAGCTAGGCAGGATGGAGAGGAGCAGGGAAGCCGGGTCGCGGTTCAGGCGGATCGTTGTCACACGTTGGATAGTGTCCAGCACTTGTGACCAGTAGTGTTGAGCGGCATAGGCCATATTCGAATTCGCGAATATTCGCGAATATATGGACGAATATTCGTCATATTCGCGAATATTCGCATATTCGTAATGTTCTCGTTTTATTTCCGCATATGCGAATATTCGCGTGTGCGAAAATTAACATATGCGAAAATTTGCATATACAAAAATTAACATAAGCTAAAATTCGCATATGCGAAAATAATCATATGCACATTTTCGCATATGCGAAAATTCGCACACCAGTCTCACACAGTAGTATTAGAGCCTTCTTACACCACATAAGCTGGAAGCAGAGAGGGGTGATCACTGTGATGTGTACTGTGAAAAAAAAAGAAATAAATAAAATAAAATATTCGTAATTACGAATATATAGCGCTATATTCGCGAATATTCACGAATTTGCGAATATGCGATATTCGCGAATAAAATTCGAATTGCGAATATTCGCAAGCAACACTAGTGACCAGTAGGAAGACATAGAGGGGCAATCAACTCAGATATGTATAATAGACCCCCCTGGGGCCCCGCATCTCCAGCATACATTGTGCACTGAGGGATAAAAGCGTGAGAGGAGTTCAGGTACCCTATACCATCTCGTTAGCAGTTTATAATTAGTTTCCTACAGGATATGGACGTGGCGGGACACCCTCCGATCGCCGCCGCCGCCCACTCCCCATCTGTCAGCGATCGGTATAGAGCCGCTCCACATCTCTGCAATAGATAGGACAATCACAGCGGATGTCAGGAGTGATACCCGCTGTGATCTTTCCTTAACTGCAGGTACTACTACTCCCATCATGGAGCACACTCTGTTCCATGTAGGGAGCTGTAGTACCTGCAGTTAAGGAAAGATCACAGCGGGTATCACTCCTGACACCGGCTGTGATTCTTCTGTATAATGTATAGATGCGGCCGGCCGCTCTTCTGTGGTCCCCTGCACTGACATATGTATACACCTATTAATATTTTCCACAGACAGTTGTGATTGGCTGGAACCATCTTCCAATCACAGCTCTCTGTGGGAAATATAAATAGGTGTATATATACGGCAGTGCAGGGGACCATAGAAGGTCAGCCGTCCGCATCTATACATTATACAGGAGGATCGCAACGGGTTTCAGAAGTAACACGGGCGATCATCTGTCAATTAGTACATGTACTACTACTCCCATCATGGAACAATGTGTTTAATGCTGGAAGAAGTAGTAGTACTACCTTAAAAAATTTAAAAAGTGCCCTGCCCGCCCACATAAATTGATCCCTGTTTAACCCCTTAACGACCACGGACGTAAATGTACATCCTGGTTTGGCGGGACTTCCTGCACCAGGACGTACATTTACGTCCTGTGTATGACCGCGAGCATCGGAAGGGTGCTCATGTCATACCCGCTGGTAATGGCCGACATCCGCGATCGCGCGGATGTCCACCATTAACCCCTCCGATGCCGTGATCAATACAGATCACGGCATCTGCGGCATTGCGGCACTTTGATTGGATGATCGCGCTGCTGCGGGGATCCGATCATCCAGCATGACAGCCGGAGGTCCCCTTACCTAGCTACGGCCATCTCCCGGGGTCTTCTGCTCTGGTCTGCGATCGAGCAGACCAGAGCAGAAGATCACCGATAATACTGAGCAGTGCTGTGTCCTATGCATAGCACTGCACAGTATTAGCAATCAAACGATTGCTATAGATAGTCCCCTTTGGGGACATAAAAAGTTGAAAAATGTAAAAATAAAAAGTAAAAAAAAAAGTGAAAAATCCCCTCCCCCAATAAAAATGAAAATTTTCCGTTTTTACCGTTTTACCCCCAAAAAGCGTAAAAAACATTTTTTCTAATAAACATATTTGGTATCACCGCATGCGTAAATGTCCGAACTATCAAAATATAATGTTAATGATCCCGTATGGTGAATGGCGTAAACGTAAAAAATTCCACAAATGCTTATTTTTTTGTCACATTTTATTTAAAAAAAAATAATAAAAATGATCTAAAAGTTTTATTATTTTAATGAGGCATCTAAAAAAAATTACAGATAACGGCGCAAAAAATGAGCCCTCATACCGCCCTATATACAGAAAAATGAAAAAGTTATAGGTGGTCAAAATAGGGCGATTTTAGATTACTGATTTTGTACAAAAAGTTTTAGATTTTTTTTAAGCGGTACAAAAATATAAAATTATCTAGCCATGGGTATCATTTTAATCGTATTGGCCCACAGAATAAAGAACACATGTCATTTTTACCGTAAAGTGTACAGTGTGAAAACAAAACCCTCCAAAATGTGCAAAATTTTGGTTTTCATTTAAATTTCCTCCCTAAAAAAAAATGTTTTGGGTTCGCCGTACATTTTATGGTAAAATGAGAGGTTTCCTTACAAAGTACAATTGGTCACACAAAAAACAAACCCTTATATGGGTCTGTACATGGAAATATAAAGGAGTTATGGATTTTAGAAGGCAAGGAGGAAAAAACTAAAACGCTAAAATAAAATTGGCCTGGTCCTTGAGGTGAAAATGGGCTTGGTCATTAAGGGGTTAAAAACTAATTTAAATTTTGTTATAAAAAAAGATGAATTTTGTTAAATACAAATTTTCCATCACTACTGTATCTTTTTTAATATATATATTTTTTAATGGTACCCTACGAAATTTTATTAAAAAAAGGTATCCCCATCACTTTTTTGGATCACTAAAGTCCATAAAAGAATAAAAACCCACATTTTGTTTTTCTTTCAAGCATTTTGATTTCAAGCCTTTCAAAAAAAAAATGCTATAGGCTCAACATGCTGAAACTTTGCAAAAAAAAAACTCCAAAAGGATTGAAAAAACGCCAAACTGAAAAACGTCAAGTGGAAAAAGAATTTTGCAATTCTGCTCACATCTGGCTGCAGCGTTTTTTCGCTGTTTTGGCATTTTTGGGGGAAAAACACACACAAAAAACCAAGTAGAAGCTTAGCTTTATACAGATTTCTGTAAATTGTGAGAAGCAGAAACATTCAGTGCACCTTTGCATTCTCTATATGAGCTTTTCTGTCTGATAATGGTTAGAACAGACACAATTTGATTCCGGAAGAGATTATCCAAGTGTAACTTATTAATGGCAAACCATGTTTATTGCTTTCCAAGAATCGTCAAAAAATTTTGTTTATGTTCTTTTCAGTCCCATTCATAATGACATCTTTGTAATTGTATTCATCATAATTCTGTTCTAAACTATAATTCTATCTTTTCCATATTGAGAAGCATGAAAATGTTGGAAAATGTCATATCCATAACAACTGAATGCAGAAAATATCAAATCTATTAAAATCTTGAGTATGTTTGCTGTCTTTAATTCTTTTGCTCCAAATTAGAAAGCTTTAATTTCCATGTTAATGAGAATCTGCTAAATTAAGTACTGTATCCGCTACTTTTACCAGAACACCAAATATATGTGGCATAATTGGTGTTGCTGCACTGAATAACAATTAATTTACAGCAAAATAAGCTCTTTAACATGTTACTTATTGTGTAAACTTTCCCGGGCATGCTGTATTGCAGAGATATCTAAATCAAGTACCATAAAAAGCCTCATAATGTTGTATACATGTTTAAAGGTCTCATAATGTTGTGTACATTTTTAAAAGTTTCTTATTGTTGTGCACATCTTTAAAACAACCACAAAACTTTAGTTAACTAAATAAAAAAAATAGAAGTGGCAAATATGAAGAACTACTTTTCATATGCCCTATTATGGTGTATTATGGATGTCATGGGGGGAGAAGAGGGGGTATAATGCTGCAGATGCGCTGCCAGCAGTCATGGAACAACTGCAGAGCAAACTTCCTCCTACGGCCGAGTAGCTCTGTGTGTCAGCTTGTGACTGCTGCAGGAAATCTGCTGATACAAGCAGACATACAACTTTGCCATTGCTCTGTGACTGCCAGCAGTGCCTCCGCAGCATCAAATACACTGCAGATGTGCTGTGTATGACCCTACCCAAAGAAAGAATTACTTTTAAAAGTAATATCAGGAAGAAAAGAGTAGTGGATGCATGGAATAGCCTTCCTGCAGAAGTGGTAGCTGCCAATACAGTGAAGGAGTTTTAGCATGCATGGGATAAGCATAAGGCTATCCTTCATATAAGATAGGGATAAGCATAAGGCTATCCTTCATGTAAGATAGAGATAGGTATAAGGCCATCCTTCATATAAGATAGAGATACGTATAAGGCTATCCTTCATATAAGACAGAGATAGGTATAAGGCTATCCTTCATATAAGATAGAGTTAGGTATAAGGCTATCCTTTATAGAAGATAGAGATAGGTATAAGGCTATCCTTCATAAAAGACAGATATAAGTATAAGGCTATCCTTCATATAAGATAGAGATAGGTATAAGGCTATCCTTCATATAAGATAGATAGGTATAAGGCTATTCTTCATATAAGATAGAGATAGGTATAAGGCTATCCTTCATATAAGATAGGAAAAGGTATAAGGCTATCCTTCATATAAGATAGAGATAGGTATAAAGCTATCCTTCATATAAGATAGAGATAGGTATAAGGCTATCCTTCATATAAGCTAGAGATAGGTACAGTATAAGGCTATCCTTAACCCCTTAAGAACTCAGCCCATTTGGGCCTTAACCCCTTAAGGACCCGGGGTTTTTCCGTTTTTGCATTTTCGTTTTTTCCTCCTTACCTTTAAAAAATCATAACTCTTTAAATTTTTCACCTAAAAATCCATGTGATGGCTTATTTCTTGCGCCACCAATTCTACTTTTCTAAAATTTAAGAAAAAACACCATTTTGTAACTTTTGGGGGCTTCCGTTTCTGCACAGTACATTTTTCGGTAAAAATGACACCTTCTTTTTATTCTGTAGGTCCATACGGTTAAAATGATACTGTTACGCCGAGTGCTACGGGGGCCTCCCCTCCCCCGGAGCGCTCACGGCGTTCTGATCCCTGCGTTCCGGTCAGACTCGCTGACCGGAGGCCCTGTGTCTCCGGCGGGGATGCGATCTGCCTGGCGGGACGTGCCCGCCCGCGAGTCGCATCCCGTTCCACTCACCTGCCCCGTCCTCCTTCAGTCCCGTCCCGGTTTGATTAGTTTAATCATTCCCATTTTCCCATGTAAACCCACTTCTCCTTCCTGTCCTTGCCGGATCTTGTTGCCTTGTGCCCTGAGAAAGCGTTTCTGTGTGTTCCCTAGCCTGTGTATCCAGACCCCTTGCCGTTGCCCATGACTACGAACCTTGCCGCCTGCCTTGACCTTCTGCTACGTCTGACCTCGCCTTACCTTGTCCTTGTGTACCGCGCCTGTCTCAGCTGTCAGTGAGGTTGAGTCGCAATCGGGTGGAACGACCTGGGGGTTACCTGCCGCAGTAAGTCCATCCCGCTTTGCGGCGGGCTCTGGTGAAAACCAGTAACCTCTTAGATTCCGTTTCCCTGGTAAGGCCCACGCCATCGCCTCACTGACACAGAGGATCCACTCCACTTCCTGCATACCAGTCCAGATCCTGACAGATACCCTACTTATGTAGGTTTGATTTTGTCGTACTTCTGGAAAAAATTAAAACTACATGCAAGAAAATGTATACGTTTAAAATTGTCATCTTCTGACCCCTATAACTTTTTTACTTTTCCGTGTATGGGGTGGTATGAGGGCTAATTTTTTGCGCCGTGATCTGAAGTTTTTAGCGGTACCATTTTTGTATTGATAGGGCTTATTGATCGCTATGCACTATTTTGGACTTTGGAATTTTTTTGTGCGTACACCATTGACCGTGCGGTTTAATTAACAATATATTTTTATAATTCAGACATTTCTCTACGCGGCGATACCACATATGTATATTTTTATTTACACAGTTTTTTTTTTTTTTACTGGAAAACTTTTTGGATTCAAACTTTTAATAGGGGAGGGGTTAAATGATCTTTATTCACTTTTTTTTCACTTTTTTTTGCAGTGTTATAGCTCCCATAGGGACCTATAACACTGCACACACTGATCTTTTACATTGATCACTGGTTTCTCATAAGAAACTAGGGATCGATGATTCTGCCGCTTGACTGCTCATGCCTGGATCTCAGGAACTGAGCAGTCATTCGGCGATCGGACAGCGAGGAGGCAGGTAGGGATCCTCCTGCTGTCCTGTAAGCTGTTCGGGTAGCCGCGGCTATCCTGAACAGCTCCCTGAGCTAACTGGCATGGTTTCACTTTCATTTTAGACGCGGCGTTCAACTTTGAACGCCGCGTCTAAAGGGTTAAAAGCGTGTGGCACCGCGATCAATGCTGCGCGCTATTAGCCACGGGTCCCAGCCGTTGTTAGAGGCTGGGCCCGACCCGCTATGATGTGGCCCTGCGTTATAGATCGGGAGCGGACTCAGGATGTACAGGTACGCCCTGGGTACTTAATCCCTTAAGGACCAAGGACGTACCGGTACGTCCTTGGTCCTGCTCTTCTGATATAACGCGGGGTTACACAGTAACCCCGCGTCATATCACGGCGGGCCCGGCGTCATAGTAAAGCCGGGACCCGCCTCTAATCTATCAACCCTTTAGCCGCGCGCTCAGAGCGGCTAAAAGTGAAAGTGAAAGTTCCCGGCTAGCTCAGTCGGGCTGTTCGGCCTCCTGCCTCCTCGCTGTCCGATCACCGAATGACTGTACAGTGCCTGAGATCCAGGCATGAGCAGTCATGCAGCAGAATCGTTGATCACTGGTTTCTTATGAGAAACCAGTGATCAACATAGAATATCAGTGTGTGCAATGTTATAGGTCCCTATGGGACCTATAACACTGCAAAAAAAAAGTGAAAAAAAAAAGTGAATAATGATCATTTAACTCCTCCCCTATTAAAAGTTTGAATCACCCCCCTTTTCCAATAAAAAAAAACACAGTGTAAATAAAAATAAAAATAAACATATATGGTATCACCACGTGCGTAAATGTCCGAATTATAAAAATATATCATTAATTAAACCGCTCGGTCAATGGCGTGCGCGCAAAAAAATTCCAAAGTCCAAAATAGTGCATTTTTGGTCACTTTTTATATCATTTAAAAATGAATAAAAAGCGATCAATAATTCCTATCAATGCAAAAATGGTACCGTTAAAAACTTCAGATAACAGCACAAAAAATGAGCCCTCATATCGCCCCATACACGGAAAAATAAAAAATTTATAGGGGTCAGAAGATGACAATTTTAAACGTATTAATTTTCCTGCATGTAGTTATGATTTTTTCCAGAAGTACGACAAAATCAAACCTATATAAGTAGGGTATCATTTTAATCGTATGTACCTACAGAATAAAGATAAGGTGTAATTTTTACCGAAAAATTTACTACGTAGAAACGGAAGGCCCCAAAAGTTACAAAACTGCGGGTTTTTTTCAATTTTGTCACACCACGATTTATTTTTCCATTTCACCGTAGATTTTTGGGCAAAATGACTGATGTCATTACAAAGTAGAATTGGTGGCGCAAAAAATAAGCAATCATATGGATTTTTAGGTGCAAAATTGAAAGAGTTATGATTTTTTAAAGGCAAGGAGCAAAAAACGAAAATGCAAAAAAGGAAAAAACCCTGGTCCTTTAGGGGTTAAAGAGGCGCAGGGCACTCTGTATCCCCATTTTAGAAATCTTCGGGAGCCCAATAATGTATCATATATTTATTACCTACCTTGAGGTTAGGTGATAAATATTTATGTGAAAACAAGACTACGTTTTTCTTTGGCTAGAAATCCAGTGGAATAAAGTGGTTAAAATTATAGAAATGCAAAGTTATCCACTGCTCTATAGATTGCAAACACTGGGGCCCCCTGCAATCTTGAGGATGGGAACCCCAGTCTATGTATGCAAACTACCGCTTCACTTGTTCTCTATGGGAGCACAGTGTTCTGAGGATAGGGGATAACTCTGTCTGATGGGAAAACCCCATTAATCACTCTGATCATTTTAATCGTATGGACCTACAGAATAAAGATAAGGTGTCATTTTTACCGAAAAATGTACTACGTAGAAACGGAAGCCCCCAAAAGTTACAAAACAGCTTTTTTTTTTCAATTTTGTCGCACAATGAATTTTTTTCCCGCTTCACCGTAGATTTTTGAGCAAAATCACTGACGTCATTACAAAGTAGAATTGGTGGCACAAAAAATAAGCCATCATATGGATTTTTAGGTGCAAATTTGAAAGAGTTATGATTTTTTAAAGGCAAGGAGCAAAAAACGAAAATGCAAAAACGGAAAACCCCCCGGTCCTTAAGGGGTTAACAGGTTAAAATCCCCATTTTTGTAACACATATAACTTTTTCATTTTTCCGTATAAGCAATGGTATGAGGGTTCATTTTTGTGCCATGAACTTTACTTTTTATTTATACCATATTTGCTTATATAAAACTTTTAATACATTTTTATCAATTTTTTGGGAATAAAATGTTATAAAAAAAAAAGCAGCAATTTTGGACTTTTTTTTTTTCCGTTCACCGTACCATATCATTAACATTATATTTTAATATTTCGAATATTAACGCAAACTGCGATACCAAATATGTATATAACTTTTTTTTTTTACACTTTTTGGGGGTGAAATAGGGAAAATGGGACAATTTACGTTTTTATTGGGGGAGGTTTTTTTCAAATTTTTTAAACTTTTTTAAACTTTTATTTTTACACTTTAATAGTCCACATAGGGGACTATTTATAGCAATCATTCAATTGCTAATACTGTTCAGTGCTATGCATAGTGCATAGCACTGATCAGTGTTATCGGTCATCTTCTGCTCTGGTCTGCCTGATCTCAGACCAGAGCAGAAGACCCATGGAAGGCAGCGGAGGCAGGTGAGGGGACCTCCGCCTGCCATTCTGGAAGATCAGATCACCGCGACAGCGCTGCAGGTGATCCGATCATCCATTTTAGTGACTGCAATGCTGCAGATGCCTTGATCTGTATTGATCACGGCATCTGAGGGGTTAATGGCGGACATCTGCCCAACCGTGGATGTCGGCCATTACCGGCGGGTAACCGGGACCTGCCGCGCATGACCTGAGCATCGCTCCGATGCTTGTGGTTATGTATAGGACGTAAATGTACGTCCTGGTGCGTTAAGTACCACCTCACCAGGACGTACATTCACGTCCTGCTTCGTTAAGGGGTCAATATAAGGTAGGGACAAGGACGATTCATAAGTATTCAGAATATTGGGCAGACTAGATGGGCCAAATGGCTCTTATTTGCCAACACATTCTATGTTTCTAAATTAAATTCCCTTCTTTTTCCATTTTCCCAAACAAAATGAAAAATAAAATCTAAATAAATCAGCTTATTGGGTGTTTATTATTTGCTTCCACAAGTAAGAAATAACTGCTGGCATACCAAAATCCCATCATAAAAAAATAAAAAATAAAAAAAAGAATGGATATAACAATGGGAAATACCTGCAGCAATTTCTACAAATTTGCTTGTTTACAAAAACAGTCATATTTTTTACAGCTACAAATACAACCGAACATACACTGTGGGAACATAGTCTAAGGGTGCGTTCACACGCTATTTGTTTTTGCGGGTTTTGCATATTTGAAAGGGGGCGGGCCCTTCTCGGCTGTCCACAGCAGATTTTCAACGGAGGAATTTAGGGTGCGGAAAATCTGCCACAAGCCCCATTGAAGTCAGTAGGGACTGCGGCGGATTTTCCGCAGCGTAAATTCTGCCTCGAAAAATCTGCTAGGAACAGCCGAGAAGAGCTCGCCCACTTTCAAATATGCAGCGGAAAACCCGCAAGAACAAATATTGTGTGAGGGTGCGTTCACACGGCCGTCTGTCCCCATTTTTCTTTCCTTGTTTAGGTTCCGTTGTTGGTGCTTGTAAACGGATTACAAACTGTTGTAAAATAATCCCATTGATGTCAATGGGATTTTTTTTACAATCCTTTTATATCAGTTTGCACCCGCCTGCACTCATTTCCATTTTTTTTTTCCCACGGGAGAAAAGACGGTGCATGAAATATTTTTTCTCTCATCAAAAAAACGAAAGAGAAAACATTGAAGTCTATGGAAAATGGATGAGCCTTTAATGTCATCCGTTTGCATCCGTTTTTTGATCCATTTTTACTTCTTAGCATGCCCAGAACCCAAAAAAATTATTTGGTTTATTAACATAGCAATAACGGATCCAAACGAATACAAAAGGATAACATCCATTTTGTCCTGTTTTTATTTTTGAAGGGAGAAAAACGGGACGGGTCTAGATGGCCATGTGAACGCAGCCTTAGGATGTGTTCACATGGCATATATACCCTGCAGATTTGATGCAGAGTATTTACATATTTGTAAACACTATGGGGGACGTTTATCAAGGGATTCAGAGCTTTTTTTTTTTTTTGCTCACAAAAGTCGCACAAAAAGTCGCATGAGCACCTAAGCAATTTTTTGTGTGACTTTTGGCTCTAAGCAAAAAGCTACAAATACCACTTTGCAGTGGTCAGGGATTTATCAAGTGCGAAAGTTGCACAAAAAGTTGCAACCCCTCAAAAACACTGTAAATGTAAGCCAGCCAGGACCTGGCTTACAAATCAGCTTTGGAGGGCAGATTTTATATTTCCTGCAGGCAGCCTTGATCACAGCTCCAGCAGGAAATATTATATAACAACTGTACAAAGAAGATTGGGCTGGCATCACTCTGCAGCTGCCCGGGCTCCGTCTGACTCTATCCCCGCTGCCCTAACTTAACGATGGGAAAGCTTGTGGCGCGGGCTTGGGTGGGAGACAAGGGGGGGGGATGTAAATCAGTGTCCCCATTATTAGAAGTGGAGGGTAGCGGGGAGAAAATTTGATGGAACCCGGGCGGCTGCAGAGTAATGCCAGCCCGGGCTCTTTTTAACATTTAACAGTGCCGCTGAGTTTCTATATCCCCTACTGTAATTTCACATTTCCCACTGGGTCCCGTGATTGGCTAGGACCGAGCAGCTAATGACGAGACCCCGTGGGAACTTTGATATTACAGTAGGGATATAGAAACTCTGCGGCGCCGTTATTTGTTAAAAGGAGCCCGGGCTAGCATCACTCTGCAGTCGCCCAGGTTTATGAGTCGTCCTTGCCATCCCTCACCTCTGCGGTACGCAGTGAGGGATGGTAAACCCAGCTACAGGAGTCCCGGGTGGCTGCAGTGTTATGTCAGCCTAGGCTCCCTTTGCTACGGCACCACAAAGTTTACTGTAATTTCAAATTTCCCGCTGGGTCCTGTGTCACGGGATCTGGCCGGAAATATGAAATTACAATGATTTTCTTATCACCCCGGCCAGGAAGCGGAGCGCATTACCGAGTTGTAGTTATGCGATGCATGCAAGTGACAAGCTTGTCACCTGCCCCCTGCTGCAGGACTACAACTCCCAGCATGGCCTTACTGTAAGGGCATGCTGGGAGTTGTAGTTGTGTGGTGCGGGCGAGTGACAAGCTTGTCACCTGCCACTCTCTGCAGGACAACAACTCCCAGCATGCCCTTACAGAATGGCGTTGTAGTTGTGCGGTGCGGACAAGTGACAAGCTTGTTACCCGCCATGTCGCACAACTCACAGCAACAATGGTCCTTGCTCACCCTGGTAACATCAGGCTGTTGCTGCTTGGTTGGTATTTGGCAGAGAATAAAAATAGGGTGGACCCTATGCATTTTTTTTCTAAATATTTAATTATTTATGCAACGTATAAAAAGTAAAAAGTATAGGGTTCCCCCTATTTTTATTCACAACCAAATACCAACCAAGCAGCAACAGCCTGACATTACCAGGGTGGGCGAGAACCATTGTTACTGGCCCTCTCCAGCCTAAATAACACCAGCCTGTTAGCGCCTAGGACCAGGAGCACCATTTTTGACGCTCCGGGCCTGTTGGTACCGGCTCTTCCCGGCACCCCTGTGGAGGTGGGTACCGGGGTAATAATTGGGGGTTAGCGGTAGCTGTTTTTGTGGCTAATGCTAAGCACGGCTTAGCAATGAATTCTGTCTATAAGATGGCCTCCACTACAAAGCCTGTCAAGTAAATAAAAATAAAAAAACACAACACGTTTAAAAAATATTTATTCCAAAAAAACACTCCCCCATAAGCCCTTGTTAACCATTTTAATAACATTAAACAAAAAAACGCTGGCCACTTACTACTCCAAATCTAAAGTAATCCACAGGATACACGGATCTGAAATAAGAAGTAAAAAATAAACAAAAAGGAGTTAGTACATTTAGGGGGAAAAAGTGGTAGAAAAAATGTAATAAACACATATACTGTGTGTGTATACATATATATATATATATATATATATATATATATATATATATATAGGGCACATTTTTTTTCAAAGCTGCAAAGTGATGTTCTTAAGTCATTTATTGGTTTTTGCTTGTGTGCTAAAAAAAAATGGTATTCTAAAGTGATTTATCGTTTTTTTGCTTACGCAAGACAAATATATCAACCCCCTGTGATAGTATGATAAATGTGTCATACATAAGCAAAACTAAAGCGAAAAAAATTAATAAAAAATGCCTACAGAACTCGCTTACCAAAGCAACAATAATAAATGTCCCCGTATATCTATCAAGGAAATAAATTGCTACTGTATTTCACTATATTGGAGTCATTGGGGGAGATTTATCAAAGGATTTAGACTGGTTTTTCTTGTCTAAATTTGTCGCACAGAAAGTCGCAGTCTAAATATGTGCGACTTATCTGCGACTTTTGCTCTAGAGGATTTTTAGAACATGATGCATGCAAGTCTATTTTAGACGGAAATGCATTGGAAAATGCGTTGGTTCGGAATTTATCAAAAGCGACTTTTCAGCGACAAGTCACATCGGCTGAAAGTACGCCGAAATGTCAGACCATGTTGGAGCAGGTTTAAATACAGTCTAAAGCATAGATCTTGAAGTCTGTGCACAGAATGTATCAAGAGCCGTGCGCCATTTGATAAATTAGGTGCACAATAGAGCAGACTAACCCTCTGTAGTTTGGTCTAAATTGATGCGGGACATAGATAACTTTGATAAATATCCCCCATTATATATATATATATATATATATATATATATATAAATATGTATATATATATATATATATATATATATATATATATATATATACATGTAAAATTACTCCAATATAGTGAAACACAGTAGCAATTTATTTCCTTGATTTCCATGCATTAGAATACTCTAAGGGGGAGATTTATGAAAACCTGTCCAGAGGAAAATTTGCTGAGTTGCCCATAGCAACCAATCAGATTGCTTCCTTCATTTTTGAAAAGGCCTCTGAAAAATGAATGAAGCAATCTGATTGTTTGCTATGGGTAACTCAGCAACTTTTCCTCTAGACATATTTTCATAAAATAAGTCATACATTCACCAAGTAACAATAGTGTAAGGAGGAAAGAAAATATTACCACCAGACTGTAACTGAACAAATCCTCTATACCTAGACTGATATTAGCTTACCGTACATTAACGTGGTCTGAAATGGCAAGAGGTACTCAACCCCAGGTGCAGTTGTGCACCTACGCTGGGGTGGAGCTCCTGCACTTGTGGTCCGTTGCTATGGGCGATCCCCAGCATAATATGCATGCAAATGCCTGCAGTCGGTACCACATTGGCATTCTACACCAGATAAACGTGTGGATGGGTGAAATTTAAACATTAACCCCTTAATGGCGCAGGGTATTTTCCATTTTTGCATTTTCATTTTTCCTCATCACCTTCTAAAAATCATAACACTTTCAATTTTGCACCTAAAAATCCATATTATGGATTATTTTTTTGTGCCACCAATTCAACTTTTTTGTGACATTAGTCATTTTACCCATAAATCCACGGCGAAACAGAAAAAAAAATCATTGTGCGACAAAGCTGAAGAAAAAATTTAATTTTGTAAATTTTGGAGGCTTCCGTTTCTAGGCAGAGCATTTTCTGGTAAAAATTCCACCTTCTCTTTATTCTGTAGGTCCTTACGGTTAAAATGATACCGTACTTATATAGGTTTGATTTTGTTGTACTTCTGGATGTATATGTATAAGTTCAAAAATGTCCTCTTCTGACCCCTATAATTTTTTTATTTTTCCACATATGGGGAAGTATAAGGGCTCATTTTTTACGCCGTGATCTGACGTTTTTATTGGTATCATTTTTGTTTTGATTGCACTTTTCGATCACTTTTTATGGTATAAAAAGTGACCAAAAAAGCGCAATTTTGGACTTTGGAATTTTTTTACGTGTACGCCATAGATCGTGCGGTTTAATTACTATTATATTTTTATAGTTTGGACATTTACGCACGCAGCGATACCACATATGTTTATTTTTATTTACACTGTTTTATTTTTTTATTGGGAAAAGGGGGGTGATTCTGACTTTTATTATGGAAGGGGTTAAATGATCTTTATTAACACTTTATTTTCCCTTTTTTTTCGTAGTGTTATAGCTCCCATAAGGGGCTATAAGGGTGCATGCACACTACGTTTCTTAAGATACGGGACCGTATACGGCTGGGGAGAGGGGGGCGGAGAGTCGGGGCGGGGCAACCGCACACTGCTGTATGCGGTCCCGTATCTAATGTATTTCAATGAGCGACCGGAGTGAAACGCTGCCTCCGGTTGGCTCCGTTTTGCCCCGTATACGGTTTCCCGACCAGACCTAAAAACGCTGTTGACTACGTTTGTAGGTCCGGTCGAGAAACCGGTCGAGAAACCGTATACGGGCCAAACCGGAGCCGACCGGAGGCAGTGTTTCACTCCGGTCGCTCATTGAAATACATTAGATACGGGACCATATATGGCAGCATGCGGTTGCCCCGCCCTCGACTCTCCGCCCCCCTCTCCCCAGCCGTATACGGTCCCGTATCTTAAGAAACGTAGTGTGCATGCACCCTAACACTGCACACACTGATCTTCTACACAGATCACTGCCTGGCAATAGCCGGGCATTGATTAGTGTTATCGTTGCTCGACTGCTCCTGCCTGGATCTCAGGCATAGAGAAGTCATTCGGCGATCGGACAGCGAGGAGGCAGATAGGGACCCTCCAGCTGTTCAGCAAGCTGTTCGGGACACCGCAATTTCATTGCGACAGTCCTTAACAGCTCCACTGAGTTAACGGCAAAGTTTACTTTCACTTTTTATGCGGCGAACAACTGAAGGGTTAATATCGGGCATCACCGCGATCGGTGATGTCCGGTATTAGCCACGGTCCCCGGCCATTGATAGCCGCCGGGAACGACGCGATATATCGCAGGAGCCCGCTCATGACTTATGCATACGTCATATAGCGGGAAGGGGCTAACCCCTTAAGGACACATGATGTACTGGAACATCATGTGTCCGCTCCCAATCTAAAACGCGTGGCCCCGCGTCATAGCGGGTCGGGCCCAGCCTCTAGAAATGGCCGGGACCCGTGCTAATAGCGCGCGGCATTGATCGCGGTGCTGCGCGCTATCAAAGTTGAACGCCGCGTCTAAAGTGAAAGTATGCCGGTTAGCTAAGTGGGCTGTTCGGGATAGCCGCGGCGAAATCGCGGCATCCCGAACAGCTTACAGGACAGCTGGAGGGTCTCTACCTGCCTCCTCACTGTCCGATTGCCGAATGACTGCTCAGTGCCTGAGATCCAGGCATGAGCAGTCAAGCGGCAGAATCATCGATCACTGGTTTCTT
The DNA here is from genome assembly GCF_029499605.1 of Hyla sarda. Classification (NCBI taxonomy): domain Eukaryota; kingdom Metazoa; phylum Chordata; class Amphibia; order Anura; family Hylidae; genus Hyla; species Hyla sarda. The sequence goes on along the minus strand of NC_079189.1, from coordinate 386,587,145 downwards.
ATGAGAAACCAGTGATCAATGTAAAAGATCAGTGTGTGCAGTGTTATTAGTCCCTATGGGAGCTATAACACTGCAAAAAAAAAGTGAAAAAAAAGTGAATAAAGATCATTTAACCCCTCCCCTATTAAAAGTTTGAATCACCCCACTTTTCCCATAAAAAAAACACAGTGTAAATAAAAATAAAAATAAACATATATGGTATCGCCGCGGGTGGAAATGTCCGAATAATAAAAATATATCATTAATTAAACCGCACGGTCAATGGCGTACGCGCAAAAAAAAATTCCAAAGTCCAAAATAGTGCATTTTTGGTCACTTTTTATATTATGAAAAAAAGTCCCATCAATGCAAAAATGGTTCAGATCATGGCACAAAAAAATTAGCCCTCATACCACCCCATCCACGGAAAAATAAAAAAGTTATAGGGGTCAGAAATGACAATTTTAAACGTATTCATTTTCCTGCATGAAGTTATGATTTTTTCCAGAAGTACGACAAAATCAAAACTATATATGTAGGGTATCATTTTAATGGTATGAACCTACAGAATAAAGATAAGGTGTCCTTTTTACCGAAAAATGTGCTACGTAGAAACGGAAGCCCCCAAAAGTTGCAAAACTGCATATTTTTTAAAATTTTGTCTCACAAAGATTTTTTTTCCATTTCACTGTAGATTTTTGGGCAAAATGACTGACGTCATTACAAAGTAGATTTGGTGGCGCAAAAAATAAGCCCTCATATGGATTTTTAGGTGCAAAATTGAAAGAGTTATGATTTTTTAAAGGCAAGGAGCAAAAAACGAAAATGCAAAAATGGAAAAACCCCCGATCCTTAACCCCTTAAGTATCGGGGGTTTTTCCGTTTTTGCATTTTCGTTTTTTGCTCCTTGCCTTTAAAAAATCATAACTCTTTCAATTTTGCACCAAAAAAAAATCTATAAGTAACCATCAATAATTACCATTTTTATTCATTTTTAAATTATATAAAAAGTGACCAAAATGCACTATTTTGGACTTTGGAATTTTTCTGCGCGTACGCCATTGACCGAGCGGTTTAATTAACGATATATTTTTATAATTCGGACATTTCCGCACGCGGTGATACCATATATGTTTATTTTTATTTACACTGTGTTTTTATTTTTTTATGGGAAAAGGGGGGTGATTCAAACTTTTAATAGGGGAGGGGTTAAATGATCTTTATTCACATTTTTTTTCACTTTTTTTTGCAGTGTTATAGCTCCCATAGGGACCTATAACACTGCACACACTGATGTTTATCATTGATCACTGGTTTCTCATAGGAAACCAGTGATCGATGATTCTGCCGCTTGACTGCTCATGCCTGGATCTCAGGCACTGAGCAGTCATTCGGCGATCGGACAGCGAGGAGGCAGGTAGGGACCCTCCCGCTGTCCTGTAAGCTGTTCGGGATGCCGCAATTTCACCGCGGCTATCCCGTACAGCCCACTGAGCTAACCGGCAGTTTTTACTTTCACTTTTAGCCACGTGGCTCAGCTCTGAGCGTGCGGCTAAATGGTTAATAGCGCGCGGCGCCGCGATCGGCGCTGCACGCTATTAGCGGCGGGTCCCGTCTTCACTATGACGCCGGGTCCGCCGTGATATGATGCAGGGTTACCGTGTAACCCCGCGTTATATCACGGGAGCAGGACCAAGGACCTACCGGTACGTCCTTGGTCCTCAAGGGGTTAAGGGGTTAAACAACTACATTGATGTGGTCTGAAATTTCAGCCCACGTTCATGTAAGCTGTTTAATGTCTAAAGTTTATACTAATGCACCCTTTTTTTTTATCATACCGGGTAGCATTAAGGTTTCACCTGTGAGGCCGGCAATATATTAGCCAACCAGGGAGGGGCTTGCAGCCTGTCTCTCCCCCTCCCATTGTATGTGTGCTTAGTCACACTGGAGTTAACCTGGGAGCAGTCTCCAATCAGACCTAATGCTGCTGTAATTTGGTTCCTGGTTTTGCTAATCACGCACAGGTAGGTTAGTTGTTAGGTCCTGTACCACTTGAGAAACTTTGGCGCTGGTGTGCGGGCTCAGGTATGTCCTTCATATAAGGATATACTGGTTCAGTTTTGAGGGTTAGTTAATGTTCTTGTACATCTACCACAGTAGTGAACCTATATTGTGCTCCACAAATACAGGACCTCCACCCCAGCGTAAGTGCACAACTGCACTTGGGGTTTAGAATCTCCTGCCATTTCAGACCACATCGATGTACTAGACTGATATTACCAATGACACTTGAATACAAGAAGGAAAATGATCACCATACATATTACCATCATACTGTTACTGACAAAATAATGTATACTGACCAATATTACCAGCATATTATTACCATACATTAACATCATAATCCTGTATACTGACCAATAATTCCATTATACAAGGAGGAAATATTACCTCCATACAGTGACCATGTGGTGATATAAGCTCTACAAAGGTTCTGCAGACCATAAAAGTGGCACTACCACAGAACAAGGGGCACAATTGTGGATATCCTAACATTAGCTGCAGGGCAACAGTTCTATAATATGTCACTGCAGGAGATTTGGGTCCTAAGCCTACGAGTCCGGAGGTGCTGGGAACCAAATAACTCAAAGTGACAACAAGGTATGCGCAACAAGAAAAGCAGTTACCTGCACTTACCGCTAGGCTTCAGTGGAATGACTCGGCTGTGTCGGCTCTCACAGATGTCTCCGGTGTCAGACCCACTACAGGGCGCTCAGAGACGACACCGGCTGGTTTCACGCTGATTGCGCTTCTTCCGGTGACAGTTGACACGGACCAATCCAAAGCGGCCCTGCCCCTGCCCATATAAGGGAGCAACGGCCATTAATCGCTCTCTTGTTCCTGGGCTGCCAAGCAAGCATCATCTCTTATTCCTGGGCTGCCAAGCAAGCAGCATCTCTTGTTCCTGTGCTACCAAGCAAGCAGCATCTCTTGTTCCTGCGCTGCTGATGAGCATGGATCTGCGCAGCTATCTTCCGCAGTGACGGCCATTCAAACAAAACTGTGAGTTATCTCGATCCCTGTTAACTTCCCAAGATCATCGGACCTAAACAGACCCCTAAATCCGGACGGATCTCTGCACAAATCCTAATTCTATTAATCCTTGGATAAGTCAATGGTCCTCAGCATCTGTCAATCATTGCTGAGCTGTATAGAGACTGTATTACTAAGACTGTTGATGTTAATTGGATGTACCGCAAGTACTTCAGTAAAGTTTATGCAAGTTCAAGTTCATCCCTATTGTGGACCTTCATTCATTTAAGCACGCACCTATCCTTTCTGGAAAGGGTGGCGATAGGCCAAAGATTTCCTCAGCGTATTAACCCTCACCCTGCCGTCACGAATGACTGGGGTTAAATTAACCCCTCAAATACCGAAGCAACACCCCCAATGTATTATATCCCCCCAAGGGCTACCACAAAGCCTTTTTGGCATCACGAACAGGATGCGGGTGTGTGCCTACTGCTGTTGCCACTAGTGAAAGTGTACTCCCCCCCAAGTAAAGAACTTTATTCATGTACTGTGACTTATACTCCGAGTAAGGGGTTGCGCGCACGGAGTTACAAGCTGTGAGAGGAAGAGCTGAAGTTAGCGCGGAATTTTCCTGCGCACGTGATCCAGAGACCCCGCCCACCGAAGCCCTCAGTGCCGCGGCGGCCATTTTGTTGGAGTCTAGTGCCGGAGACCAACAAAGAGAGAGAGTTCAGCGCGGGAAAAGGCGCAGAGTGCGACACCGGGTTGGAAGTTGTAAGGAGCCAGAACAGTACGGGACTCTGAGACCCCAGATTGCCGAATTGAAATCCTGTATAGAGTCACTTCAGCTGCCGATCAACGCACTCAAATTTTAACTAAAAGCTGTTGAGTTTCAAGTCACCGCTCTCAAATTTGAAATCTAGGCTCTCAAGTTCCAGATTAGAGAACAATTGTGTATCTCATCGGGACCTAGGAATTCAAGATTTGTTTAAAGGGCAGCATACCAAATACAAAGATGTCAGAACCTGCAGCGCCACAGTCCCCATCTGAACAGCAAGGGGGCGACGCTCCAGTGATCCCACCAATGGGGTCTCCACCCCCAGTCAGAAGGGTGTTGCCACCTTCACCAACACTTTCTACCTCACAAAGACGTACTCTCCCTGTGATTCCAGCAGAACCTTCATCACGGGCGGAGCAGGATCCAGCAAGTCCACCTCCAGTCTCTCCCTATGTATTGGGAGCCCCTGTTGCTGCACCTGTCTTCTTGGGGAATTCTGTGCTTCCCACCTACAATGGTGACCCTTTTACAAAGAAAAGTTCTACAGCCTCTTTGGATTTTATGCACTACCCCCTCATCAACAGATACAGTTGCTTCTGGGACAGCTCCAGGGACCCGCCTTGGAGGAACTTCGCACCTGGCCGGCAGCTGACAAAGCCACAGTGGGACAGATTTTTGATGGACTTTCTCAGGTGTATGAATCTCACTCTCCCTCGGCGGTACGCCTCAGACTATATGAATGGCATCAGAAGCCAGGTGGGACTCTCAGAGCATATGCATTAGCTTTACAGAGCGCATTAGAGGTGGAACAGAAGTTGGATGGCATCACGCCCGATCAGAGCAACCGAGTACTGATGGATCATTTTATAGAAGGGGCACTGAACAAATGGGACAAGGCCCAACTTAGGATGCTGGCCGTGCAAAATCCCGACATGGCTTTCCCAGCTTTCAAGAGACTAGCGGTTAAAGTGATAGAATCAGGACCTCAGAGAGAGGAGGCTGGTGTTCCCACTACAGAATCTCCGGGGCCCTCGCCCCAGCCACCTGTCCCTTCTCAGTCTTCCCTGCCAACACCTTCTTCTAGCCCTTGGACAGCTGACCTACAAGACATTAAACAGGACATTGAGCAGTTAGCCAAGGCCTTTAAAGAAATGGCTGTACGGCCAAATCCTTCTAGATCTGCAAAACCGCCACCTAAGAAACCTGAGCCCCGCCCTGCTGATCCACCTAATACCCCTCCTGTGAGACCACCTGGAAGTCAGAGACCTGTCTGTAGTTATTGTAACAAGAATGGACACTGGAAGAGCCAATGTTGGTCTTTAAACGGGCGTCCCCTGGGGTTGAGGACCGCACCCCAGGAGTAGCTGCTGAAGGTCCAGAACCAACCAGTGACAAGAAAGGACAGTCTATGTATGTAGCTTCTTGTCCTTATGTACAGGTGATAGTTGAAGGTATCCAGTTACAGGCTCTGATAGATACAGGGTCTCAGGTGTCAACTATTCCGCAGGGGGTTTTCTATAAGTATTTGGGTCCCGAAAGGTTGTGTGAACCTCAGGAAGCGGAGTTTAGAGTAATTGCAGGGAACAGGAAACCAGTACCCAGACATGCCTACTGGGAGCCCACGGTGAAGGGGGGGAAAGCATGTGTTAGAAAGGCAGGGTGTGATTGTCACCAATGTTAGGGATGAAGGAGCAGCTGATTTCATCTTAGGAATGAATATTATGAGGCACTGTTTTGATGATATTGTCTGTGCACTACATGCATCTCTCCCTCACTTGTCACTTCCAGGCCGGCGAGCTGCCCAACACAACCTCAAAATTCTCCAAGCAGAACAGAAGTTTGTGAATCATCAAGGAGAAATCTGTCGAGTGAGGATCCAGGATATACGTGCCGTTAGTCGACAGCCACAGACGGAGACAGTTATTTGGTGTCGTGCCCGACCCGTGGTGAAAAATCAAGATTATCAAGTGCTCTTGGAACCCATCATACTGGAAGATTTGGTGCGAGCAGCTAGAAGCCTGGTAACCGTACGTAATGGGAAAGTTCCGGTGAGACTCATTAATCTCTCTCAAGTTGCCGTCCGACTACCCAAGTATACCCCTGTGGCTACACTGCACCATTTAGACGTCAGAGATGTGGTCTCGAAGTCACAAGTGGCCCAACGAGGATCTGAGCAGAATCCTGCGGAACCTTGGTGGGGCCAACTGCAAATTGGAGACGAAGATACCCCAAACAACAGGTGGAAGGAGTCATTCAGGTAGCTAAGAAATATCAAGAAGCTTTCAGCAAGTTCCCCACAGACATTGGCAAGACCACAATGATCAAACATTGGATTCTCACTGGCGACAGCCCACCCATTAAGGAGAGGCATCGCCCTGTGGCTCCTGGAATGTATCAGACCGTAAAGAAGATGCTTGTGGAGATGAAAGAGGCTGATGTCATCCAAGAAAGCCAGAGTCCTTGGGCCGCACCTTTGGTCCTGGAGAAGAAAAAAGATGGGACTATCCGCTTTTGCGTAGATTACCGGAAGTTGAATGACATAACTCATAAGGATGCCTACCCTCTTTCCTGTATTGAAGAATCCTTGACTACACTGGGGTCTCCCACCTACTTTTCCACACTGGATTTGACGAGCGGTTACTGGCAGGTGCCGATGGCGGAGGAGGATAGAGAGAAGACAGCATTTGTGACCCCCATGGGACTCTTCGAGTTCAAAAGTATGCCCTTTGGACTGTGCAATGCACCGGCTGCTTTCCAACACTTAATGGAATGATGTTTGGGACATCTTAACTTCCAGAGTGTTCTGTTGTATCTAGATGACGTCATTGTCTATTCCTGGACATATCAGGAACACCTGGACCACCTGAAAGAAGTTTTCCAAGTTTTTATCCAACATGGGCTCAAGGTTAAACCCTCCAAATGTCACTTGCTAAAGCCACAAGTACACTATCTGGGACATGTCGTCAGTGCTCAAGGAGTTCAGCCTGACCCGGACAAAGTGAGTGCTGTGAAGGAGTGGCCTACCCCCAGGACAGTGCGAGACGTCCGAAGCTTCCTGGGATTTGCTGGTTATTACCAACACTTCATCCCCCCACTTTGCTCAAATTGCTGGGCCCTTAACCGAGTTACTGAGAGGGACTGCCCAGGAGAATTATAATGGGAGGCTAACCATACAGTGGGCCGAAGAACAAGAAGATGCCTTCCGAGCCCTGAAGTACCTCCTCACGGAACCCCCCATTTTGGTGTATCCTAACTACAGTCTGCCGTTCCGTTTATATACAGATGCTAGCTTCGAAGGTCTGGGAGCAGTCTTATCTCAGGTGCAAGATGGCAAAGAAAGGGTGATTGCCTACGCAAGCCGACATCTCCGAGGCGCCGAGAAGAATGACGCTAACTTCAGCTCCTTCAAACTGAAGCTCCTGGCCCTGGTCTGGGCCATTACTGAGAAGTTTAAAGACTATCTGGCTGCTACTCCCTTCACGGTCTACACTGATAACAACCCCTTGGCCCATTTGAACACTGCTAAGTTGGGAGCTCTTGAACAGCGCTGGGCCTCTCGGTTGGCCAACTATGATTTCAACATCAAGTACGTTAATGCGGATGTACTTTCTCGCATGGCCCCAGGAGAAGCACCTCCTGCTGAAGATGTGTGGGAAGTTGTGGAGATGCCTCCCTTCTACCGAAGGTTCGTGAGCCAGAGTGCTCTAACTGCCCAGGAGGGTGACGGACCTGAATCTCCCAAAGTCCCTGAAGATTTATCCACATGGAAGACACTTCAGGATGAAAGCCGGGATATCGGGGACCTCTTGGACTATTGCCTCCACAAGAAAGTGCCCACTCGGTTGCACAAGACACAAGGGGACTTTGAATTGAAGCGGCTGTGGCGGCAGAGGAATCGTCTGTTCCTGCACAAGGGGTTGGTCTACCGAAATTCTCTAGACCCAGTCTCCGGAGATCGCATATGTCAGATTGTGGTCCCCAGAAGAGATGCAGCCATGGTCCTGAATGCCTATCATGACCAGTCCAGACATTTCGGGGTCCAGAAGACTGAAGCCACCGTCAGAAGAAGATTTTACTGGATAGGGATGCGGGGAGACATCGAGAAGTGGTGTGCCGAATGCTCCGTGTGCAATGTTATCAAAAATCCCCGAAGGGACGCAAGGGCCCCTTTACATCCCATCTGTACGGAGAAGCCGAACCAGATTGTTGCCTTAGATCATGTAAAGTTGGCCCCCACTTGATTAGGCTACTGTTATGCTCTGACTATGGTGGATCACTACTCCAAATGGGTGGTCTTGGTCCCTGTCAAGGACCTTACTGCCAAGACGGCTGCTCAGCTCTTCTATCGGCATTGGATCCAATCTCTAGGGTGTCCCGAATCGGTCCTTACGGATCGGGGAACCACATTTGAAGCACAGCTGTTCCAAGAACTTTGCCAGTTGCATGACTGCAAGAAGCTCCGGACAACGGCCTACCATCCCCTAGGGAATGGGCTCTGCGAGAGGATCAATCAAGTGTTCATCCAAATGCTCAGAGCTGCATCTGTCTCAAAACACGGAGAGTGGCCCCAGTTGTTGCCTGAACTTCCATCCACTGTTCTACAGGGTATACACCCTTTTTCCTAATGATGGGCCGACACGGCCAATTGCCAAAAGATTGGACCTTCGGGCTGCAGGCACCTTTCAACAATTCCCCTCAGGTTTCCCAAGGTTGGGTGTCGAAGCACCAATGAAGAATAAAGGAGGCCAAAAACATTATTGAGAAGAAAATTGGTGAAGTTCATGAACGCCAGCAGAAAGATTGTAATTGGCATGCTTCGGCTCAACCCTTACAGCTTGGAGATAAGGTGTGGCTCCGAAAGTTCCCTAGAACCCATAAATTGGACTCACTGTGGGAAACGGAACCATATACCATCACTGTAGTCCCTTACCCTGAAACGGATGTATATGAGATACAGAAAGAAGGGTTCGAGCCACAGGTGGTTCACAGAAACAGAATAAAAGTGTGCCTGAAAGAAGACATGCTTGACCCACCTCCTTCTACTGCTTCTACTCCACCTCCAGCAAGGCCAGTGAGAGAATACGTACTGGGAGAAGGAATTCACCCCACTATGGACGTTCCTTTGTTCCCATCTCAGCAGCCTACGATGTATTGGGGTATACCATTTCCAGCTGCATCCAGTCAGCAGCCATTGGTTGCTCCACCCAGTCAGGTGTCAGTAGCTGTTCCACCCAACCAGTTACCAATAGCTGTTACCCCCCCATCAACCACCATTGGTTGCTACACCAAGCATCAGTCCTACTCCTGTGGAACCTCCCAGTCCAACCGATGTTGCTTCCGTTTCCAGCCCTCCAGCTGGTCCCTTGGGGACTGAAGTTCTTGCAGAATCATCAAGTGGAGGGATTCCTGATGACTCGGAGGTGGTGTTGCGGCGGTCTCAAAGGACTACACAGGGCAAATTACCCTTAAGGTACCAAGATTCACATTTAAGAAACACTTAGGAATTGTAGCCTATTGATGTCCAATTCCTGCCACTGTTAGGTACACTCAAATGTCTTTTCTCTGTATTACGTGTGTGAGATGCTCTACCTGGCCAGTAGGTGCTCTTGTGAGTATAGAATTGAACACGTATTTCCAAAGGTAACCTAGGTAGGTTATTTGGAAGTGCTCTAGGGGTAAGTAGCGTGTAGCCGATAGACCCTAGCAGCCATCTTACTGTGACCTAGCTTCCGGCTAGCCAGTATACCACTCGTATACTAACAGGTAACTTATTGTTGGCAAAAAGAAAAAATGTGTGAGATTTCAAAATGTATAGTCATCTTGAAGCTAAATGTAAAGAGAGCTGTTCTAATGTCTAGTTAGCCTCATTATAGAGATCTATGATAAATGTTTAAGGAGCTAGAAACTAAAGGTTAGATAGCTTCATCACTGTCTAGGTAGCATTAAAATGTCTAGATAGATTCATATTGTCTAGTCAAAATACTAGTAAGAGTATCCAGAGAATGTGTTTAATGTTTACTTAGGTTTTGTCAGGATGTATAGGAAAATTTTTTTTTATATATATATATATATATATATATATATATAATTCTGTTTTAATCCTAGTTCCTCTGCCTTAGGGGACATGCGTTAAGTAAGGGGGTTTGTGGTGTCCCGGTACTGTATTTTATACGTTACCTATGTAGAGGTCCCCATAGTCAGAGTCCCTAGGACGTCGGGGGCCCTCTTTTCTAGTCTTTCCCTTGTCACCTCTTACTTAGCCACTACATGTATAGTAGTTCTATCTAATATTTATACAGTTATAAGTATAAAAAGTGTATATATTGAATTGTCTACCTGTTTGTAGCGTAACAGGACCTGTGATCTGGTGGAAAACTCTATAGTTTTGCTTTAGGACCCTAGGAGGTCCCAGTGACGTGTTCACCCACCATGCCTTGTAATGGTGAGTGACAGTTGACATGGACCAATCCAAAACGGCCCTGCCCATATAAGGGAGCGGCGGCCATTAATCGCTCTCTTGTTCCTGGGCTGCCAAGCAAGCAGCATCTCTTGTTCCTGTACTGCCAAGCAAGCAGCATCTCTTGTTCCTGCGCTGCTGATGAGGACGGATCTGCGCAGCTATCTTCCGCATTGACTAGGCCCAAGCCTTGCGGCAAAGGCCATTCATACAAAACTGTGAGTTATCTCGATCCCTGTTAACTTCGCAAGATCACCGGACCTAAACAGACCCCTAAATCCGGACGGATCTCTGCACAAATCCTAATTCTATTAATCCTTGGATAAGTCAATGGTCCGCAGCATCTGTCAATCATTGCTGAGCTGTATAGAGACTGTATTACTAAGACTGTTGCTGTTAATTGGATGTACCACAAGTACTTCAGTAAAGTTTATCTCTATTGCGGACCTTCATTCATTTAAGCACGCATCTATCGTTTCTGGGAAGGGTGGCGATAGGCCGAAGATTTACCTCAGGATATTAACCCTCACCCTGGCGTCACGAGTGACAGGGGTTAAATTAACCCTTCAAATACCGAAGCAACATCCCCACTGTATTATATCCCCCCAAGGGCTACCACAGCAGTATTCTACTTGAACATAACAGACCTATGTATCCAAGCGAGGGACATTAATCAAATGACATGCCTTTAGAGGAGTGATGACATTTCTATTCTGTCATTGAGACCTATGGGTATTAGCACTTCCGTGCGCATGATCCAATATGTCTCTGCACATAACAATAAAGTATTCTTGTCACAGCCTGCTCCTGCTTGTCTAATTACTTCCAAACCTCCAAATTTGAGACCTCCTATGTCACTGCCGTGTACTTCTCTAACGTGCTCGATTAGCCGTGGTGTTCCAGAGCCTGTTTGAACGGAATGCAGATGTTCTCGTATTCTGATGCAGAGTTGACGCATGGTCTTTTCTATGTAGTACCTTTTGAAACTCGCATAAAATAAAGTATACCACGTACGTGGTTCGGCATGTGATTAGTTCTCTGACTGAAAAATGATAACCTCCCAATCTTCCTTTACTTAGGCAGTTGTTGTGTTTGCACAGTGGGCAACTTCCACATTTTTTTTTTTACCTACAGGGTAACCTTCTGTTGACCAATATCTCATAGTATTTGCTTGCCTATCTTCTTTTTTCTTCTTGCGGACCCCTTTTTTTTTATATTCAACAAATCTCCAATGGTCCAATTTTTCTTGTAGGTGACAATAGGACCCCTTGAGGTGACCTCTTTCAGATTGGGTTCCTGTTCCAACAAATGCCAATTCTGCCAGATTGCCGATTTGATCCTTACATTCATTATGCTATTCTTGAATGCGAACACAAATCTCTTGTCACTTTTCTTACTTTTCTTCTCAACCCAAATGTCCTCCCTCCCCTGTTCCTTACTTGTACAAGGCTTCATCCACCCCCTGTTGGGGGTAGCCTCTCTTTCTCAGCCTTGAAGCCATAGCTTCAGCTTGTACAGAAAAGTTAGATTTTTCACTGTTGTTTCTTTTCAGCTGCAGAAACTGGCTAAACGGTATGCCATTTTTTTTTTACCTGTGATGGATGTGAGCTCCCATAGCGCAAAAATAAATTTTTGGCTATGATTTTCCTATAGCCTTTAGTGTACAGCATTCCTTCATTGACATATAATACAATCCACGTATTTGGATAAGAATTCAGTGACACTCCCCCTCCCAGCCACAATAGGGTGACCCGGAGGTGGGGTGGGGGGGTTGGGTCACTGCCTTGTGAACTTTCGGGAGCAGACTATAAAAGTGATTACATACAGTTACATTAGGTGACGTCTCCTCCAACTGGAGTCATTCACTTTCCCTTTTCATCTCCATCCGGCCCAGATGTCATGAAGTTTTCTTCCAGCCACACCTTGTCTCCACAAAACCTGCCAGACAAACATTTTAGACTCTGCACTTTTCCACAACCCATAGCGCTCTATACAGTAATAATAACCCTCTTAATGTCCTACAGAGTAGAGTTGGTAAATATGTGGGTTGGGGTGAGTAGGTAGGTTGCCCCTTCACCCTTATTAAGTTGATAGTTCGCTTCAGTAGGTTGACAGGTCGCTTCACATGAAGGTCCCCATATAGATAGCTTCCCCCTGTAGTTAGTTATGCCCTGTAGGCAGTAGTAGTTCCCTATAAGTAGGGGTTACTTCCTGTAGTTAATTTCCATTGTAGATAGTAGCTTCACTGTATATACACTGCTCAAAAAAATAAATGGAACACTAAGATAACACATCCTATATCTGAATGAATGAACTAATATATAAAATACTTTCGTCTTTACATAGTTGAATGTGCTGACAACAAAATCACACAAAAATTATCAATGGAAATCAAATTTATCAACCCATGGAGGTCTGGATATGGAGTCACACTCAAAATCAAAGTGGAAAACCACACTACAGGCTGATCCAACTTTGATGTAATGTCCTTAAAACAAGTCAAAATGAGGCTCAGTAGTGTGTGTGGCCTCCACATGCCCGTATGACCTCCCTACAATGCCTGGACATGCTCCTGATGAGGTGGCGGATGGTCTCCTGAGACAGTCTGAGGTGCAACGTGGCGTTGGTGGATGGTGCGAGACATGATGTCCCAGATGTGCTCAATCGGATTCAGGTCAGGGGAACAGGCAGGCCAGTCCATAGCATCAATGCCTTCTTCTTGCAGGAACTGCTGACACACTCCAGCCACATGAGGTCTAGCATTGTCTTGCATTGGGAGGAACCCAGGGCCAACCGCACCAGCATATGGTCTCACAAGGGGTCTGAGGATCTCATCTCGGTACCTAATGGCAGTCAGGCTACCTCTGGCAAGCACATGGAGGGCTGTGCAGCCCCCCAAAAGAAATGCCACCCCACACCATTACTGACCCACCACCAAACCGGTCATGCTGGAGGATGTTGCAGGCTGCAGAACATTCTCCACAGCATCTCGAGACTCTGTCACATGTGCTCACTGTGAACCTGCTTTCATCTGTGAAGAGCACAGGGCACCAGTGGTGAATTAGCAAATCTTGGAGTTCTCTGGCAAATGCCAAACATCCTGATGGTGTTGGGCTGTAAGCACAACCCCCACCTGTGGACGTCGGACCCTCATACCACCCTCATGAAGTCTGTTTCTGACTGTTGGAGTGGACACATGCACATTTGTGGCCTGCTGGAGGTCATTTTTCAGGGCTCTGGAAGTGCTTCTCCTGTTCCTCCTTGCACAAAGGCAGAGGCAATCCTGGATGAGCTGCACTACCTGAGCCACTTGTGTGGGTTATAGACTCCGTCTCATGCTTTCACTAGAGTAAAAGCACCGCCAGAATTCAAAAGTGACCAAAACATCAGCCAGGAAGCATAGGAACTGAGAAGTGGTCTGTGGTCACCATCTGCAGAACCACTCCTGTATCTTGTTAATCTTGCCTATAATTTCCATCTGTTGTCTGTGCCATTTGCATAACTGGAGAGTCTCAGGGGGGGAATGACTGTTCACCTGGGAAATTAGGAGGAGTGTGGAGGATGGGGGGGTCTGTAGGAGTGTGGAGGATGGGGTGCTGTAGGAGTGTGGAGGCTGTGGGGGGCTGTAGCAGTGTGGAGGATGGGGGGGCTGTAGCAGTGTGGAGGATGGGGGGCTGTAGGAGTGTGGAGGATGGGGGGTCTATAGGAGTGTGTAGGATGGGGGGTCTGTAGGAGTGTGGAGGATGGGGGGCCCCATCCTCCACACTGCTACAGCCCCCCATCCTCCACAATCCTACAGACCCCCTATCCTCCACACTCCTATAGACCCCCACCCTCCACACTCCTACAGACCTACAGACCCCCCATCCTCCACACTCCTACAGACCCCCCATCTTCCACACTCCTACAGACCCCCCATCCTCCACACTCCTACAGCCCCCCCCCCTCCATCCTCCACACTCCTGTGACTCTCCAGTTGTTACAGAACTACAACTCCCATCATGACTGTCTGCCTGTGCATAATGGGAGTTGTAGAATGCAGAAGCTGAAGAGTCACAGTTGCACAGTTTGTGGGAGCACAGCGACATTGTGTAATCTGTGGGCACAGCAGCATTGTGTATTCTGGGGGCACAGCGGCATTGTGTATTCTGGGGGCACAGCGGCATTGTGTATTCTGGGGGCACAGCGGCATTGTGTATTCTGTGGGCACAGTGGCGTTGTGTATTCTGGGGGCACAACGGCGTTGTGTATTCTGGGGGCAGAGTGGCTTCATGTATTCTGGGGGCAGAGTGGCATCGTGTATTCTGGGGGCACAGTGGCATCGTGTATTCTGGGGCACAGTGCCATTGTGTATTCTGGGGGCACAGTGGCATTGTGTATTCTGGGAGCACAGTGGCATCGTGTATTCTGGGGGCACAGTGGCATCATTTATTTTGGGGGCAAAATGTGTGGAAGTAATATACCAGAGACATACTTTGTGGCAGAAATATACCAGGAGCACAGCATGTGGCAGTAATATATTCATGGGTATAGTGTGTGGCAGTAATATCCCACAGTGTGTAGCAGTAATATATTCATGGGTATAGTATGTGGCAGTAATATATTCAGGGGCACAGCATGTGGCAGTTATATTCAGGGGTACAGCATGTGGCAGTATTATATTCAGGGGTACACCATGTGGCAGTATTATATTCAGGGGTACACCATGCGACAGTATTTTATTCAGGGGGTTCACAATGCGGAAGTATTTTATTAAAGAATACAGTATGCGGCAGTATTTTATTAAGGAGTACAGAATGGCCCTCATTTACTAAGAAAATCGGGTTGTAAGTCTATGTTGCTTTATTACCCGACTGCTTTTTTCCCCTGGTATTTATTATTATGTCGCATCCTGTTTGTCGCACTGGGTTTTGTTGGTTTTGGTTTCCAACTCCTCTGAGCTGTCGGGAAAAAATCCACAACAATTCAACAAATTCGGGTTGGAAACCTTAATAAATACGTGGGAAAGCTCAGAAATGTCGGGTAACCCCCCTTTTTCGGGTTTGGGAGAATCCACATCGGGTCCGTCGGGAAAAAATGTTGCATGGTGTCGCAGACTGGCGCACGATGTCTGCGACATGGCGCAGACAAAAATGCGACAAAAAAAAAACGACAAAAGAGGTCGGGTTTAGAATAGTAAATGAGGGCCAATGTGGTAGTATTATATTTAGGGGTAAACCATGTGGCAGTATTATATTCAGGAATACATGATGCATCAGTATTTTATTCAGGAGTACAGTATGCGGCAATATTATTTTCAGGGGTACAGTCTCTGGCAGTATTCAGAAAATACAGGTAACTGTAGATTTACATCCTCCAGACTACCGTCATTTGGCTATTTCCTTTATGGCACTGCGGCCACTAGGTGTGAACCAGGCCTCAGCGCTTTGCTTGGACCTTTACCAGTGGCAGACCTGAATAAGTGGACCCTCACTAAAAATAGTTGAGTACCCCTGCTCTAGGTAGTAATAACAGCAGCCCCCTTTAGGTAGTAACAGCAGCAGTCCCCTTTAGGTAGTAATAACAGAAGCCTCCTTTACATAACAACACCAGTCCCCTTTAGGTAGTAGTAATAGCAGCAGCTACTTTTAGGGAGTAACAGCAGCAGTTTCCTTTAGGTGGTGGATATAGAAGAAGCCCCATTTAGGTAGTAACAGTAGAAGTCCCCTTTAGGTGGTAATAATAGCAGAAGCCTCCTTTATGTAGTAACAGCAGCAGTCCCCTTTAGGTAGTAGTAATAGCAGCAGCAGTAGCCCCCCTCTCCCCTTCTTCCCTTACATAGGTAGTCTGTCAGTCTTCCCCCTAGCTGCCCCTCCCTACACCCTCACCTCCCCTCTCTAGTTAAGTAGCTTTATTTAACTAGAGAGTTTGGGTCCAGTTTGGGTCCAGGACGCACAGAGCGTCTATGTCATAGTGTCGCAAGCGACAAGACAGACGTTCTGTGTGGTCTCTGGGTGTGCAGGAACAAGGGTGAGTGGCAGAGCTGGGAGCTTATAGCTCTTAACTCCGCCACTCTGCAGCCGCGGTACACAAGGTCCTGACACTAGTCAGGACCTTGTGTGCTAGTGTAAGTGAGCGGCCGCCAGGTAGTTGCACATGGGCTTGCCCCTGCCGGCCCACTGAGCGGTTGGCCTACTGGGAATTTTCCCTGTATCCCGGTAGGCTAGTCTGGTTCTGATTAGGTTATGTTCACACACAGGCCCTGGGGAGATGGCATCTGGGAAGACTTCAGCACCCTCCTAATAGATTAAGTCTAAAAGGTAAGTGTGAATTCAAGTAGAAGAAACAGACATGGTCGCACATCTACATATTGTATTTTAATCGAATTGCTTCTCAGCATAAATTCAAAAACTAATAGGTGGTTAGTATACATTTTGATCAAAAGGTACAAGCCCACTTGCCACGTCAAGGCCACCTAATTAGAGTAGGACCCTAACATCTCTAGCATAAACTGGTGTAGCACTGGGCGGCAACCACCACCCCCACGACACCAGTGCCCACAGGTGGAACAACCCACAGGCAGAGCGGCCCCAATGCCACTCAAACTAAAAGGTAAGTGTGTGTGAGTGTGCTTACACTCTGTATATGTTTGCATTTACTGTAAGTGTGCATATAGTGTGTGCGTATAGTGTGTATAAACTTTGTGTGAGTGTCAGTGCATATAGTGTCTCCCGTCACCAGTGGGTTGGTTTACTTTTTAAGATGCATGTGTGGGTGTGTGTGGAACAGGGAAGGCTGAAACTATTGGATCCACCCTAGGTTCCAAATACTCCAGGTATGCCCCCAATTTACCACAGCTAATAATCTGGTGGAAATTAAAAAAATCCCCAGCATTTCAGTGTCCTGGGATAGTACCCTAAGAAAAGCAGATTGTTCTGGAGCATGCTACTAGGAAATGTTCAAGCAGAAAGGCTGACATGAGCACTTAATCCATTATATTAGATCAATGTTACTGAAGTGACTAAACAAATGCAATATAACAATATAAAATCAATGAATGTTATATAAAATATAACAAAGTGACAAAGTCTAGACTAAGATCCATTGTGTGGTTCTTTTAAAGATAGTACAACACAAAGTGCCCTTGACTTTCAATGTGCAAAAACTGAAGTAAATTAGTTGAGACATTCAAAGTCTCTGACCAAAGAAGCTACAACTTTTTTGAATCATTTGCACAAAAGTTTTAAACAGCATGCTTTTGTAGTTCAACATAAAAGGACAAGGAGCAAGAAAAGATTTTTCATAAGAGAAGGAACCTAAAACACAAACCTAATGAGAGCGTAGGATTTTAGAAATATCAAAATTAATTATTTCATAAATGATCTTCTGGCCAAGAAAGTGTCTTTAAATATTTTATCTCATTTCCTTAATTTATGCTATTCTGAAAAGATCTTCTGAAAATATATAGAAAAGGCACACAGGCCAAATAACCTAAGACAATAGTTCATCACTTGTGCATCGCTTGTGAGATTCTAACTTCTTGAGAAAGGAATAAGCAATTGAGGTTAGAAAGCAGGACTACAGTTTTTCAGCCAAAGCTAGAAAAGGATCCAGAAGGGAGGAGAAGTTTAAGTCCTTTATTTATATTTTCCATTCCTTTTAAATACATTTGTGACTTTGACTTAAAGGACAAGTCTCACAGTAAACAATTGTCCAGCTTTTAGTGCAGAAGGTAAAGTTATACAGGTTTGTAAATCACTTCCATTACCAATGCTGCTTAGAAACCAGCTTTATCTGTATTCTTCTGTCTGACAGGAAATTCAGCTGTTCCAGGTTTTCATGACTTTCGACCCCCTATTCAGGCTGTTATCAGCAGCATCCAGGGGCCGTGACGTGACAATTACCCAGAAAACCCCTGTTCTGCAGAGAGCTCCCTGAGCTCGGCCTTAGCCCCTCCCATCTGATGAATATTCACACTGTCCTCCCTCTGTTCTGCAGTGATTGGCTGAGCAGCACTGCCTATATGCCGGCTGATTCAGATCATAGCAGAGTCAGCAAACAGGCTGATTCTCTCCCCTCTCCTTGCTAATGTTTATACACTGAGAACGGAGGAGAGGGGGGAGGGGAGGGAGCTGTCACACTGAGCACTGGGGAGAGAGGAGTGCAGGGCAGAGAAGGGGGGGAGGTGATTGTGCCACTGTAAAGCAGGAGGGGGAAGGAGTGATTTTACAGTGTAAAACTTCAGCTTTAACTCCAGGGTCCCTCTCTCTGAGCACTGAGATTACATTTTGTTTCCTCGTGGCCACCCTGCTGTATAGGGCTATGATTGGAGCTCAGTGTTATGTGGGAGTGACTAACATAAGTTAGGGGTGGTAACAAGTTCTCTGCTCAGGCAGCTGAGAGCAGGAAATGTGAGCAGTGCATGCAGGGAAATGTAGTCTTTGAGATCACAGGCATAGCCACCATAACCAGGAAGTAACTGGAATTTATGAGCTGAATAGCTGGTGAATGGGGGGCGGAAAAAAAATCACAAACATGTCAGAGAGGTGGTAGGTGAATATACTATGGAATGGCTAGGTATTTTTTTTTTCTTTGCTGCATGGGATATCTTCTTTAAAGGGGTTATCCACCATAAGGTGATTTTAGTACGTACCTGGCAGGCAGTAATGGGCATGCTTAGGAAGGATCTGCGCTTGTCTTGGGGCTAAATGACTATATTGTGAGATTACCATAATACTGTGGCTAGCTTTTTGTGAACTGGGATTTCCAGTTTGATTTTTCTTTTTATGACTACAAATCCCATAATTCAATTTTCCTCCCTCCCATACATCAGCCACCCCACCCATTGAAACATAAATGAGCTGAGTTCATTCAAAAGATCTGTGGTTTTTAATCAGGGTGCCTACAGCTGTTGCATTAGTTGCAGATTGATCTCTCTCCCACCATTCGATCGCTCCACCCATTGAAGCAGACAGGCTCCCTGTCATCAGCTGACTAGTGAGTCAGGTCTCGGCCGCATTGCACCTGGGAAAAATCTGAGACAACAGTCGTTTTGTATGCTGATAAAAATAAATATTGGGGTGAAAATCACATAAGAATTGTGAGAAAACTGTCACACACAGGTACAGACTATATTATGAACTACACTAACTTTACAGACCCTGTAGCATAGTCAAATAAAAAATAATCTTGGAATACCCTTTAAACACTACAGTGGCAGTCCAACCCCCCCCCCCAAAAAAAAAAAAAAACTGTGTTGAAATCTAGCCTTAGGGTACGTTCGCACAGGTGGATAACCTGCGGAATTTCCGTAGCTTATTTGCTGCGGAAAATCTGCAGCAGATTTTGCTACCAATTGACTTCAATGGGTCTGCAGAAAATCCTCAATAGAGGCTGGTTTGCATATTTTCCTTCGGACCCATTGAAGTCAATGGTAGCAAAATCTGTTGCAGATTTTCCACAGCAAATAAGCTGCGGAAATTCCGCAGGTTATCTGTCTGTTTGAATGTACCCTTAGGCTTCCACTTTTGCAGCAAGAATGCTGTGGCCAGATTTTTCTGCTTTTAGACATTTTTGTGATCACTGGATGTTTCCTAAAAATGCAGCATGCTGAGAATATGGTAATGTCGCAATAAATTATAAGTGCCAGCATCTATGGATGTACTGTAGTGATGCATAGCTTCAATATTTATCTCCGCTGGCCATACCATATACAGCGATGCATAGCACACCACTGTATACTATAGTGGAGCCCGGACTGTGTTATATATGAAGTATATTAGAAAAGTTAATGTTATGCCAAGATGTACAACAGATGAAAAGTTTTTGAATCTGACAGTGCCCATTTAAGGATCAGTTTCTGAACAAAATAATGTTCAAAAACTGATCAGAGAAAGAAAGGGGAATGAGACCAGTATGTCATGTGTAAATACAAAGTGTCCACACTAAATGACTCCTTTAAGAAATGTATATGGTATAAATCATTTTTGGGTATGTCATTAATTAAATAAACAGTATATGAGGAAAAATAAGGAAATCGTAAAGATTTATGAACAACGCTACATGTTAAAATTGTATTTTCTATCTGACTCACATATTCTCCAAATTGAAAAAAAAAAAAAGTTATATCATTTTGTCTCATAAAATTGTGGTGACAATCAGAAATGAAGATATCCAGAAGGTCGTTGTCTTTCAATTGATGATGTTTCTTCTTTAGATAGATGAGAAGAAATAAATGGTATAACATACCTATTGGAGAAGATCCATAGCACAGATCTGGAGGACACTGGTCAAAGGAGAAACTTTCACAAAAGCCTACTTATTTGCCACAAACTTTTACGTGATTTAGAGACTTAATTCAAGGTGAACCTTCTGTATCTATTAGAGCTACACTTATATATGCTGCAATAGAAGATTTGTCATGAGGCAGAGGAACTACATAGGAGGGCAATGATGAGATGGTCATAATGGCCTAAACTAGTGGAGGCTAACAACCTTCATTGTACAACTATCACAGTTGACTGTTGTTGGCTGTGCACTTTACCAGGCATTCAGCTGAATATATTTGGAAAGAGCATTTATAAGCAGAGCAATGCAATAGAATCCTGCAGAATGGTGGAAATCAGTAATAGCCTTTTTATACATCCATTAAACTAGACACTTGTGCTATAAAGTAGAAATTCCCTCTGCTGAGCTTCAGGTGCATATAAACTCTTATTCATGGCTGAACACTTCCATTATCAAACCCTGTTTGAAATCTTATTTCCTGGGGTGTTGCCAGAATAGGTGTGAACATATAGCATTGCTTACCTGTCTGCCCTACTTTTGAAACCACTGCAATGCTTTGCTTTCCCTCACAGCAGACTATTGCACAATAAGATTGAACCCCCCTGCCTGCTGCTCTTCCTGTTGCATTGTTCAGCACAAGGTAGCATAGTATAAACACACCTTATTCTTCTCCAAGTGTCCCATAAAAGATATATGTGCATATACAGTATGTATATGACAGGGAGATGGTGATGAAGGCTGTAGGGGCTGGTTAGAGGTGATAATATTACTCCTCAGACAATGATGATGCATTGTCTTGGGAAGGAGGGAGGAGCTGGGGAGCTGATGACAATACCAAATTGAAAAAGAAACAACTACACAATTTTCTGTCATGGGTGAATCATGCAAACACCCCCAAAAAACTGTAATTTGTCATAACACTACAGTAGTAAGGTATACTTTATCTTGTGGTGGTAGTTTATTTTATATTTTTTTTATGAATCTATAATACCCCTTCAAAGACATAGGAGAAGAATGCACAAAGCACACATGAATACTTACACAGCTTATAAATATCATATATATATATATATATATATATATATATATATATATATATATACACACACACACACACACACACACACACACAGTGGGGATCAAAAGTTTGGGCACCCCAGGTAAAAATTTGTATTAATGTGCATAAAGAAGCCAAGGAAAAATGGAAAAATCTCCAAAAGGCATAAAATTACAAATTAGACATTCTTATAATATGTCAACAAAAGTTAGATTTTATTTCCATCATTTACACTTTCAAAATAACAGAAAACAAAAAAATGGCATCTGCACAAGTTTGGGCACCCTGCAGAGTTAATATCTTGTACTGCCCCCTTTGGCGAGTATCACAGCTTGTAAACGCTTTTTGTAGCCAGCCAAGAGCCTTTCAATTCTTGTTTGAGGTATCTTTGCCCATTCTTCCTTACAAAAGTCTTCTAGTTCTTTGAGATTTCTGGACTGGCTGTCACGCACTGCTCTTTTAAGGTCTATCCATAGATTTTCAATTAAGTTGAGGTCAGGAGATTGTGAAGTCCATGGCAAAACTTTCAGTTTACGCCTCTTGATGTAATCCCCCGTGGATTTCGAGGTGTGTTTAGGATTATTATCCATTTGTAGAAGCCATCCTCTCTTTAACTTCAGCTTTTTCACAGATGACATAGTTACATAGTTACATAGTTAGTACGGTCGAAAAAAGACATATGTCCATCAAGTTCAGCCAGGGAATTAAGGGGTAGGGGTGTGGCGCGATATTGGGGAAGGGATGGGATTTTATATTTCTTCATAAGCATTAATGTTATTTTGTTCCAGGAATGTATCTAATCCTGTTTTAAAGCTGTTAATTTTTCCTGCTTTGACCGGTTCCTGAGGTAGACTGTTCCATAAGTTCACAGTTCTCATGGTAAAGAAGGCGTGTCGCCCCTTGAGACTAACTTTTTCTTCTCCAGACGGAGGGAGTGCCCCCTCGTCCTTAGGGGGGGTTTAACCCGGAACAGTTTTTTTCCACATTTTTTGTATGGGCCATTAATATACTTATATACGTTTATGATATCCCCCCTTAAACGTCTCTTCTCAAGACTAAACAATTGTAACTCCTTTAATCGCTCCTCATAGCTAAGATGTTCCATATTAGTTTAGTTGCGCGTCTCTGCACCGTTTCCAGCTCCACAGTGTCCCTTTTATGTACAGGCGACCAAAACTGAACAGCATATTGCAGGTGAGGCCGTACCAATGCTTTATAAAGGGGGAGTATTATGTCCCTGTCCCTTGAGTCCATGCCTCTTTTGATACATGACAATATCCTGCCGGCCTTGGAAGCAGCAGCCTCAAGACATCAAGTTAGCATCCAAAATTTGCTGAAATTTTATTGAATCCATTTCTCCTTCTACTCATGAGATATTCCCTGTGCCACTGGCTGCAGTACAACCCCAAAGCATGATTGATCCACCCCCATGCTTAACAGTTGGACAGAGGTTTTTTTTTTATTAAATTATGTTCCCCCTCTTCTCCAAACGCACCTTTGCTCATTCCGGCCAAAAAGTTAATTTTAACCTCATCGGTCCACAGAACTTGTTTCCAAAATGTATCAGGCTTGTCTATATGTTCGTTTGCAAGTTCAAACGCTGATTTTTGTGGTGAGGACGTAGAGGTTTTCCTCTGATGACCCTTCCATGAAGACCATATTTGTACAAGTATCTCTTTATAGTGGAATAGTGTACCAAACTCCAGTGTCTGCCAGATCTTTCAGGAGGGATTGTGCAGTCAAACGTGGATTTTGAATTGTTTTTCTCACAATCCTGCATGCTGTTCTGTCTGTTTTTCTTGGTCTTCCAGATCTTGCTTTAACTTCCACTTTTCCTGATGAATGCCTTTTCTTAATTACATTCCGAACAGAGGATATTGGCATCTGAAAACGTGTTGCTATCTTCTTATAGCCTTCTCTAGCTTTGTGAGCGTCAACTATTTTCAGTTTCAGATTTCTAGACAACTGCTTAGAAGAACACATGGTGCTGATTGTTGGGGCAAGGTCAGAAAAGTCTGGGCATTTGAAACCTTTGAGATTGACATCACCTGGTCTTCCCAGATGATGAGTGAGAACAATCCATGACACTGGCAGGTCTCAGCTTTGCAAAGGGGGCAGTGCATGCTATAAATTCTGCAGGGTGTCCAAACTTGCAAACAGCATTTTTTTTTTTTTTTGTTTTCTGTTATTTTGAAAGTGTAAATGATGGAAATAAAATCTAACTTTCTAACTAAAGATTTTTCCATCTTTCCTTGGCTTCTTTATGCACATTAATACAAATTTTTATCTGAGGTGCCCAAACTTTTGATCCCCACTGTACCTACCAAGCTATCCACTTACCTACTTATCTAGCTAACAACCAACCTAACTTTGAACATGTAGCTATCTACCTACTTACCTGCCTATCTACCTAGCTAACAACCTACCTACTTTCTGATGTTTTACTTACTGGGGAGGAGGTCTAAAATGGGGGATAGGCCTACTTCATGGTGGACCTACTATCCTAATTATGGGAGGGCAGTGCACTGGAAAAATGCAGAGTCTAACATGTTTTTCCTGCAGTTGCTAAAGAGATGGTTTTTGACTGGAATAAGTTAACATGTCAGTCTGATCCAGATGCAGAACAAAAGGAAAGAGGACATCGCTGATCAGAAATGACTGTAACTGTGAGTCCCTAGATGTAACTATAATCACTTATATGGTATACAGATCCTGTAAACAGCTGGTATCTACCTTTATATGGTCCTGCATACAATAACGTATATGGTATACAGGTCCTGCAACAAAGTCCAAGACTACAGCACCAATAATTAAAAACTCTGGATATGGGTAAAAGAGCAGTTGTTTAATGGTTCCCCAAAAGCTTTTTTTCAGGAACCAATAAATGATAGCTCTTTTGCACATATCCAGAGTTTTCCATTTTTGGTGCTGTGGTCTTAGACTTGGTTGTATGTTTGGTATCTGTATTGGCTATCTGGATGACTACAGGGACAATGGATTTATCCAGTGCTGTCTTTTACTGCTTTTCTGTATACAGATTCTGTGTACAGCTGGTATCTACTTCTTCATGGTCACTGTACAGGGAGAAACAGGTCTGTATACAGTGGTTTTATTCAGTAACAGTATGATGCCTTAGTCAGTAACTGTGTGATGTAAAGTGTGTTCCTGATGATGCAGTATTATTTGGCCCAGAATTATTTATTGTTTATATTCTGGTATTATAGGTGTTGTTAGTCTGTATATAAGGGTTTTTACTCAGTATGGCGGTATTATCCAGTCTTTGTGTGTTGTTATATTTTGTTCCTTGTATACTGATATTATTGGTAATATTGGTCTCAGTATTCAGGATTTGGTCAGTAATAGTATGGCGGTAAAATGTATGGTGATTTTATTCCTCCTTGTATACTGGTTTAAATGCTTAAAATTGTCTTCTTCTATAAGACTTTTACTTATTGAACTTATTTTTTGCTCCGTGGTCTTCAGTTTTTATCGGTATCATTTTTGTTTTGATGGGATTTTTAATAAATTTTGATCACTTTTAATAAACTT
Source organism: Hyla sarda (assembly GCF_029499605.1). Classification (NCBI taxonomy): domain Eukaryota; kingdom Metazoa; phylum Chordata; class Amphibia; order Anura; family Hylidae; genus Hyla; species Hyla sarda. Next base: position 386,562,026 of record NC_079189.1, on the reverse strand, counting down.
TTTTCTGGTATATGAAGTGACCAGAAATCAGCAATTATGGACTTAGGTATTCTTTTATGTTTACACCATTCACCATGCAATTTTATTAATGTTATATTTTAATAGTTCTGTCATTTCTACATGTGGTGATACCAAATATGTTTATTTTTGTTTACACTTTTATTAGGGGAGGGACGTGATCACTGATGTCTGGCATCAACAATAAATGAAGAGTGTTCAGCTAGTAAGCGTACTTCATACACCCAGACTGCTACCATGGCATACATGTACACCCTGTTTCATCAAGGTGTCAATAGTGCCTACACTAACCCTTTGTCCTGACCTCACACACACAGCCTACCTCCCACAGTCCTGATGGATCCCTATCTCTTGAATTCACTGTTTCCTGAAGGTACCTGTGATGAGGAGCCTGTATTGTGGTCCAGCCCCTTTTAGTCCCTCATCTTTTATGGTTCTGCCTTTTTTCAAAGCCACACCCAGTTATGATGCTATCCCCCCCGCCCCAGATTTGTGGGGCTTCCTATGCCCCTGTCTCCAGGAAAGGCTCTTCCTGTATGCTCTGTATAGCAGGATGTGTGTGTTTAATAGCAGCTGAAATAAATGGGGATCAAATAATAGAGACATGTAATAGAATATTTCAATAATATAATAATCTATAACATATTATAAGATATTTTAAACTCTAAAAAGGCAGGGAAGTGACTGGTAAGCTGCAGAAAGAAAAAAAAATGAAAAAAAAAGGGACATAAATCACTAAACTAAATCAAAGAAAAAAGGCCACTTAAAGAGGTTCTGTCCTTCCTATCTTCTGACGTCCGAGGCAAATCTTTTCTTCCTGTTGCTTCCGTGGCTCAGCGACGAATCTGCGGCCTCTTCCGGAGCATGCTCAGGTATTTATTGGTGCCTAGCCTGCCCTTGTATCAGTAACAAGTAAGTGGCCTTTTTTCTGTGATTTAACTTTTTACATTTTTTAGGCTGCAGAGAGAGCTTTATAAGTGTATAGTATTGTTATTCTTTGTTACACATGGCTCCAGCAATGTAACAGAGTTGCCATTAAACTTGCCAGACACTGATTATAATGAAATAACTCATTATGTCCCAGGCTATATAGCAAAGCTGACAAGTGAGTTACAAAAAACTGGAAGTGTCTGATGATTGTGTAAGCTCAAGTGGCCAGTATGAAAAATTGAATTTTTTTATATTATTAGTCACATAAAATCCCTTTTTATTAGTCACATAAAATCCCTATAATAATAATGTGTTTAAAAATATATATACGGTTTACTGCACTCAGGATACGGAGCCCTGGGATAGACATTGGGAAGCCACCCATTGTGTGCACACTTGTGGTCTGATTATATTGAGAAGTTTAAAAATATTATGTCATTTAATTTAAAGTATATTCTTTTTAATCATAATAAATAGAATAAACTGCATACTTAAATTTTTTCTGTGGTGTAAACGACGTTTGATATAATAAATATAAGCAAAGTACATTACCTTTAACCCCTTTCCGACCAATGACATACATGTACGTCATGACCGGGAAGATTGTCCCGTCCTATGACATACATGTACATCATGCAGTTACTGTCCGCTACTTGCGGCATTCAGCCGCGCCCAGTAAGATGGTGGCCATCACTAATAGCCAGCCATCTTGCCTCAGGACCTAGGGGGGGGGTCATCCCCCCCCCCCACTCACAACGATAGCTCCTACCAGCTTGTCAAATCTGACTAGCTGATGGCAGCGTTTCACACATAAAAATCCTGAGTAGCACGGTGTGTGTGTCCCGATCACGGAGATCGGACACACACTGCTCTGCTAGGAGTCCCCAGTGTCCCTTACCTGTCCTCTTTCCCTCGGTGTCCCTTACGTGTCCCGAGCTGTCAACGCTGTGCTCTCCTGCATGATTCACTTCCGGGTGAATCAAGTGCCGTAATTTTTTTTTCCCTTTTTTGTAAAGAAGCTTTTTAGTTGTAAAGGAGCTGTTTAGTTGTACAACTAGTGTCCTAAACCTGTTACTGCATCTTTTGTGCACTGGACACTAGGGGAAGCTGATGTACAGAAGTAAAAAAATAAATGTATGTACATATATATATATATATAAAACCAAAGAATAAGTTGGCCAGCACTATTAATTCCAAACTATTGTAAAAACCTGGCTTGCAGGTGCAGGCTGCTGGGCTAAATATACAGCAACAGGAGAATACGACAGCACACTTTTAGCACAAAGATATAGATGAAACATGAGTATATAGGTAAAACATGAGTATATAGATAGAACATGAAAAGCTATACAGCTGTAATGCAATAAATGAAGATATGAAACTATGAAATTATGAGGTACTTAGCTTGCAAATTTGGTGCCATATAGCGTGGACCATCCCACCACGGTAAGGGGACCTCATTCTGGGACAGACCCTACACTGTGAATATGCCTCTGTGTGAACAGTACAGCAGGCATTGCAAGGTCTGAAACATCCAAGGCACCTTATGTACACCTAATAGAGGTGAGTGGGGTGCAGGAGCCAACATGGAGGTAGCCACTCCCCCGTATGTGTAATACAACCAAAGAATAAGTTGGCCAGCACTATTAATTCCAAACTATTGTAAAAACCTGGCTTGCAGGTGCAGACTGCTGGGCTAAATATACAGCAACAGGTGAATACAGCAGCACACTGCTAGCACAAAGATATAGATGAAACATGAGTATATAGATAAAGCATGAGTATATAGATAGAACATGAAAAGCTTGGATGTTTCAGACCTTGCAATGCCTGCTGTACTGTTCACATAGAGACATATTCACAGTGTAGGGTCCGTCCCAGAATGAGGTCACCTTACCGTGGTCCACGCTATTTGGCGCCAAATTTGCAAGCTAAGTACCTCATAATTTCATAGTTTCATATCTTCATTTATTGCATTACAGCTGTATAGCTTTTCATGTTCTATCTATATACTCATGTTTTATCTATATACTCATGTTTCATCTATATCTTTGTGCTAGCAGTGGGCTGCTGTATTCTCCTGTTGCTATATGTATATATAAATATATGTATATTGTAGGAAACAGCTCACACGGTGGGGTCGGCAATGACAGTATTCACACAGGCAGCAGGCTTCACACATCCAGGAGGATGTTTATTTAAATTATATTAGGCACAAAGCACAGTGCAAACAAAACAAGAAACCCTAAGCCTGTCTGGCTCTAACTAAACATCTGGATACCTCACTATCCTACTGTGGGCCTAATGTCTGGCCCCAAGCAAACTCACAAAAGGTCCATAGAGAGGTAGGTTGGAGCTGCAGTTCTGGCAGTGGCTGCTTCTCATCCCAGTCTCTCTAGCACTTAAACCCAAAAAGCCCTTTACTATAGGGCTTCCTCCCTAGCAATCAGAACAGGAATCCTCACCTGAGAACACCTTGGATTAGGGAAACGCGTAGTGGACTAGGGGTGTGGACTGGAGCACTCCCACTTCCAACCTGTCCTCCAGGTCCAGGAAATCCAGCCCATGTAACTTAAACAAAAGAGCCCTAGCAGACTATGCTCTGCTAAAGCAGCATATAGACCTTGATTTCCTTTATCGGGCCTAGCTGAGGAAACCAGGGGAAATATACACCCCATCCACCACTTTCCCGTATATTGTACCACAATATATATATATATATATATATATATATATATATATATATATATACACACACACACACACACATATATATATATATATATTCAAAATGTAATTGTTCCCCCAAAAAATCAGATTTTGAACTTTTGTAGAAAATTTGAAAAAATGCACATAATAATATCAGCCTTCTAATGTTGTAAAAAAGTAAAAGAATGTTTAACAAATGATGCCAGCATAAAGTAGACATGTGGATGTGAATTAATAACTAAATTCATTTGTCATGACTATTTCTCTTACAAGTAGAGAGTTTCACAAAAAGTTTTTCACAAAAATTGCATGATGTATCAACATGTATTTACCCCTAGTATAAAGTACAATATGTCTCGAAAAAACTATCTCTGAATCACTTTGCCAGTTAATAGCAGTCCAAAGTTATTACCACTTAAAGAGACACATGTCAGATTTGAAAAAAAGGACTGGGTCATGAAGGTCAAAACTAGTAGAGATTGTAAGGTTTCCAAAAAGAGCACCACACCTGTCCTCAGGTTGTGTGTGGTATTGCAGCTCAGTTCCATTGAAGTGAATGATGCCAAGTCTTAAAACTACTACCTAAGAACAGGGGTGATGCTGTTTTTGGAAGAAGTTAGCTCTGTTTTTCTATTCCTGAATAACCCCTTTATGGTGTAGTCACATGTACAGTATTCTGTGCAGATATGATGCACACATTTAATGTGCAGGATTTTATGCTACAGATTCCAATTTAAATTAAATGACTGAATACAGCTTCAAATCCTGTGCGTCAAATCTGTGCAGAATACTGTATGTATGAATAGACCTTTTAAGGTTTAGTTTTCCTCTGCTTGGCTAAAGCTTCATGAGTCGCTATGACAATGCCCGGGCCTTTCAGCAGGCTTAGACATAGAGCCAATTACATCAGGTTTCAGTGCCCACACCCTTCTCAGGTGCACATAAATACCCAGTCAATTTGTATCTCTAGTTGCTTTTGTTCAGTTCATCTGCACAAGCTTCTGCATTACTCCTTACTTGATTCTTCCCGTGTACTTTTGACTGTTGGCTTTGTTACCCGACTACTGCTTCGACATCCCTTTATACACTATGAGCTCTCTTGGTTTTGATTTGGCTTGTCTTATTATCCTTTCTCTATTTGTCTGTTTGTTCCCTGGGTTTTGTACCTTGTGCTTTGTTGGTTTTTTATCCTGACTTTCTTTTATCCTGAGGTCTGTACTGTGCTCTGTTATTTGTTTGGACCTTGTGACATCCCTGCACTTCCCAGAACAGAGACATCCCAGAACAGAGACCACCATCCAGGTAAGGATCCTAGTGTGGATATTCAAGAAGGTAAGGAAAATAGTTGTGCATGAGCTCAGGGCTGCACTTATCCCTGCCCCACGTGACATTATTCAATAAGTTTTAGATATAAGTTTGAAGACATATAAGATAGAGAATTAGAGACAAAGAATTGGGAAATGATTCAGACTATACTTGGAAAATGATCTTTAAATGATGATTTGCAAAATAAATTTTCGACAAAGATAGGCAGCAGAAATATATGTAAATGTGATCATTCGTATAGGAGATGGCTCCCTCAGGTCCTATTCTTTCTGTCATAATACTAAAACCCGGTGGAAACGTTTTTCTTTGTTTGTATGAGAAATTCTCAAAGGAGCACTGTCCTTTCACAAGCAAGCATTACTTCACAATAAACAGTCATAATATATCATCCTTGTTTATAGATTTAACTGTGATAATTCTGCACTGCATGGAAACAATAAAGATCAATAGCAAAATCTTGCTATTTTGGAGGAAAAAAAGTGTATTTACATGCCAAAATCATTGATGTTGTCTGTTTCCTGAGTTTCTAGTGTATGCTGAGGAAGTGCTATATAAATAAGCTGTACTGTTCTCTTGGTCTTTCAGTTTGGTGAGGAAGAGAAGCCAAGTTTGAAAGGACACTGTTTTTTAGCTTAATGGGGTACTCCGCTGCTCAGCGTTTGGAACAAACTCTTCCGAACGCTGAAGCTGGCGCCGGGAGCTTGTGACATCATAACCCTGCCCCATCATGATATCACGCCCTGCCCCCTCAATACAAGTCTATGGGAGGGGGCCATAGACTTGCATTGAGGGGGTGGGGTGTGATGTCATGAGGGGGCGGGGCTATAACGTCACAAGCTGCCGGCACCAGCTTCAGTGTTCGGAAGAGTTTGTTCCAAACGCTGAGCAGCGGAGTACCCCATTAAGCTATTTTCCTTACCTTCTTGAATATCCACACTAGGATCCTTACCTGGATGGTGGTCTCTGTTCTGGGATGTCTCTGTTCTGGGAAGTGCAGGGATGTCACAAGGTCCAAACAAATAACAGAGCACAGTACAGACCTCAGGATAAAAGAAAGTCAGGATAAAAAACCAACAAAGCACAAGGTACAAAACCCAGGGAACAAACAGACAAATAGAGAGCAGCGGAGTACTCCTTTAAAGTGCATCTTTCAGCTCTCTGTCAGACCTCCTTTCATATTCCCCTGCCTCTTGCTTGTTATCCCCACCCCTGCACAGATCCCAACACTGTTTGCAAATTTGCACTATTGAAAAAAAGTTTTGGAAGTCATATTGGGTGAGTACCTTGTTCCTTTCAATTACCTTGACTTGTGCAAACTTATAAAATCACATTTTTATTTCTCAGCCAGTGTCAAGTAGGTGGGCTAAGCTACTCAAGTTTAACAGCATGACACGCCTTTTCGCTCGTCCTCACCTCCCAGCCCCTCCTTATATACACTATCTCACATGAATGTTTACACCCCTCACATTTCTGTAAATATTTTATTATATATTTTCATGTGACAACACTGAAGAAATGACTCTCTGCTGCAATGTAAAGTGGTGAGTGCACAGTCTGCATAACAGTGTTTAGTGCTGTGTCCGCTCAAAACAACTAAACACACAGCCATTAATGTGCAAACCTTGGCAAAAAAAAAGAGAGTACACCCCTAAGTGGAAATGTCCAAATTGGGCAGTGCAGGAAAACAATGGTGGCCACACAAAATATTGGCACATTGGGTCCAATTTGGACATTTCCACTTAGTGGTGTACTTTTGTTGCCATTGTATCAGAGTGCCATTTCTTTTGTGTTGTCACATGAAAAGATACTGTAGGTCTGTAGAAGGTTCCTACTTCCCATCCATGAGAGATAGGGTAACTTATATTATTCAGTCTGAGTTTTTATTCAATAGTAGCCAGAGTACCTGATGTCTGTTAGGGGGGTACAGCAAAGCAAAGGTGTATGTCCTGGGGTCAATCTTATCTTTTAGAAACAGAGCCCTGCCATCACCCGAGTCATGTTGAGCTATGAGTTGAAAGGGAACATCCTTATGCAGTGCAATTGAGATGCCCTTAGAAGAGGAGTTTGTGTTCCCGCTGTGGTACCAAAGAGAAAAATAGTTAGTAGGCAAATTGGGTAAACGTCCTAGTTTAAAATGTGTCTCCTGCAGGAAAGCCACTGATATCTTATCCTTTTGCAGTAAGGAGAGAATTAAAGCCTTTCACATTATACGTTAAAAGATTCAGGGAGGCCATAGATCAAGTAGAGAGAGAGGGCCCAATAGGATAGAACCTATATATCGGGTGCCGCCAAGACCCCTCTACCCTTATCAGATCACGAGAAGAAAGCAGGAGGAAGAAGGGCTAGTTTGGGGCTGGGGGAGCAAAGTAATAAGAAAAAGAAAAGAGGACCGGACCAAAGAGAAGAAAGGAAGAGGGGGAAGCAGAGACATCACGAAAAGGAAAACAGATGAGAGAAGACCAAAGCAAGAAGGGGCACAGAAATCGATCAGTATGGAAAAACCTGTGGCAAGGAAGCCAAGTCAGGAGAGGGAAGAGGAAGTAGAACACAAAGAACTAATGAGTGCAAATGAGACTAAAGGCACTTAATGGGGCACGACAAGAATCCCAAACCGACAGCCGGCCCCAACCTGCATTAACCCCTTAAGGACTCAGCGTTTTTCCGTTTTTGCACTTTTGTTTTTTCCTCTTACCTTTAAAAAATCATAACCCTTTCAATTTTGCACCTAAAAATCCATATGATGGCTTATTTATTTGCACCACCAATTCTACTTGGCAATGACATCATTTGACCCAAAAATCTACAGCAAAATGGAAAAAAAAGAATGAATGTGGGTCAAAATTGAAGAAAAAACACCATTTTGTAAATTTTGGGGGCTTCCATTTCTACGCAGTACATTTTTTCAGTAAAAATGACACCTTATCTTTATTCTGTATGTCCATACGAATAAAATGATACCCTACTTTTATAGGTTTGATTTTGTCGTACTTCTGGAAAAAATCCTAACTACATGCAGGAAAATTTATACGTTTAAAATTGTCATTTTCCGACCCCAATAACTCTTTTTTTCCGCCTACAGGGTGTTATGAGGGCTCATTTTTTGCACCGTGATCTGAAGTTTTAGCGGTCCAATTTTTGTATTGATTGGACTTCTTGATCGCTTTTTATTCATTTTTTCACGATATACAAAGTGACCAAAAATACGCTATTTTGGACTTTGGAATTTTTTTGCGCGCACGCCATTGACCGTGCAGTTAAATTAACAATATATTTTTATAATTCGGACATTTCCACACGCGGCGATACCACATATGTTTATTTTTATAAACATGCCTGGATCTCAGGTACTGAGCAGTCATTCAGCGATCAGACACTAGGAGGCAGGTAAGGGGACCCTCCTCCTGTCTTACAGCTGTTTGAACAGCCCCCTGAGCTAACCAGCAACGTTTTACTTTCACTTTAGACGTGAGGTTCAACTTTGAATGCCACATCTAAAGGGTTAATAGAGTGCGGCACCACTATCAGTACCGTGCACTATTAGCCATGGGTCCCGGCCGTTGCTAGGTGCCGTGCTATAGAACGGGAGCAGACTCAGGACGTACAGGTATGCCCTGAGTCCTTAAGGGGTTAATATAGGAGATGCTACAAGAGCATCAACATAAAAACTGACATAGGAAATAGTGAGCTCAAAACACTCTGATTATCAATTAGGCCGCATGGTCAGGATAAGGAATGGGGGGGAGTAGAGGGAGGAAAAAGGAGTGGGGAGGAGAGGTGGGGGGAAAGGGTGGTGGTGTGGCAATTGAAGAGAATGGAAATGTACAGGAAAACCACGACAAACATCTCCGCCCACCTCCCGGGGCTGCAAAAGCGGGTGTAAGATCCTGCGCTTGGCCAGGGTTGCGGGCGAGATATCCTGGAATAACTGTAGCGGGTGACCTTTGAAGTGTACTTCATCGGCCTCTCTGCTAGCGGACATCACCGCTGCAGTGTCCACTTAGCTTAGCAGCCCGCAGATCACATTGTAGTGTGGGTCCTTGGGAGAGGGCTTCGGTGTTAGCACCCTGTGGACTCTCAGTGAAGCGAAAATCTGGTGAGACACCGAAAGCAGAGCTTCAGCAGCGTAGGTTTCAGGTAAGCCTTTTATCCTTATACTGTGATTTTATTGGTCCTCCAGGAGCAGGAAAGCTCTGTTAAGTTGCTCCTCCTGTTGCTGCAGCTGGTGTGCCGCAGCATCTCAGAACGATACAGTCTAAGTAATGGCAACTTCTAGGAATTCAGTACGGTGGCCTATGTGGCGAACGTCTGCCTTAATTTCCGCAACTCCTTAAGCACCAGGGTCAACGCACTTTGAAACTCCTTCGCTAGCGCCTGATGGACTGTCTTCTTAATCACTGAGCGGGAGAGGAGGCTCCGGGTGCTATGAACGCTGTCTACATCAGAGTCGTCTTCACGTTCAGCGACACTCGCTGTTGCCGGCCCCATCTTGGAAGCGCATGCTGGACTCTCAGTAAGGTTTTTTTTCCAAAGTATTTCGCCATATCAGATTGTTTTTTGTTTTTCACTGAGCCAGGGGTTTCCCCCATCTGATTCCTGTCTTTATTGCCCAGTTTGTGGGGTGGAAAGGTTTTTTTTATGCAGGTTTAGGTCTTGGCTGTGGAGAGCTGCTCTCTCAAGTGGCCATCTAGCTCCTCGCTCAGGCTCCGCCCCCCCAGATCTGCTCCTTTCTTCTTAGGTCTGTCAAAAGTTTAGCAATTAAAATGTTTTTATAAATTTATGATAGTAATTTGCAAAAAACTTAAAATCTCTAGAGCTCCTTTAAGGAGGTTGGGTGGACCCACTCGGTAATGGCCTGTACTTCAGCAAGACCTATTTTAAAGGTATTTTGAGACAAGACATAACCCAACAATTGTATTTCCTTTACACCAAAAAGATATTTTTCTAATTTTACAAATAATTGATTTTAACATAAAACTTGTAAAGATTTTGCACATGGTTTACATGTGATGGCCAATCGGAAGACTAAATCAGGATATTGTCTAGATAAATCACTAGAAACTTTTCTAAAAATTCTCAAAAAATGTGACTAAATGTTGAAATACAGCATGTGCATTTCTCAGCCTAAAGGGCATAGCAAGATATTTAAAGTGCCCCTCCAAAGTATTGAAAGCTGTTTTCCAGTCGTCCCCTTCTCTTATGCATATAAGATTATAGGCCCCCCTGAGATACAGTTTTCTGCACCAGCCGGCCCCCTGAACCTGGTTGAAGGGATCAGGAATGAGTGGAAATGCATATGGTTTGTTAATAGTGATCTTATTGAGAGCCTGGTAGTCAATGCAGAGTCTCAAGCAACCATCCTTCTTAGCCACGAAGAAAAATCAGCCCCCATATGAGACACAAAATGCTAGATTTGACCCTTTAAAGACTGAAATGTATATATTATTTTATAGCCACTCTCTCTGACCCTGATAAATTAAAGATGGTTCCCTTAAGGAATCTAGCACCTGGAACCAGATCGATGGCATTCAGGAACTCACTCCCAATCCTACTCTGGGATGGTAAGAGACACATTGTTCCCTGACAAGGAAGGATTATCCACACCAGCAATAGAAATTATGTTCTCGAGAGACTTAAAAGGAAAACTCAGAAAAGGAATAAAATCAAACTCCATAAAATTGCTTGCAGTGCCAGAATTCACAAAAATGAAACCAGAAACTGCCCTGTCGGCAAAAAAAACACACTGGCTGGTAACAGAATTTATGAATAAATTTAGGAGATACATGTGCGCCCAAGTGATCTCCCCAATAATCACTCAGGCGCTAGCTTCTCTTGGATGCTGACTGGGGAATGCATTAAGCATATGATCGCCGTCTCCACGGTAGAAACATAAACCTTGGCATTTCCAAAAGTTTCTTCTTTCCTGAAGGGACATAGGAGGAGGTTTATTAAAATCTGTGCTGAGAAAAAGAGATGCAGTTGGCCATAGCAACCAGTCAGATTGCATTTTTCATTTACAGAGGTCTTTTAAAAAATTAAAGAAGCAATCAGGTTGACTGCTATGAGCAACTGCAGCGCTTTATCTCTGCATGGGTTTTGAAAAATCTCCCCCATAATCCTTACTTGCATAATCTCTTTATCTGGAACTGAAGAAGAGGAGGTCAAAGGCAGAGTAGAAGGAGAGTAAAAGACAGGGGTAACAGAACATTTACATCTTCTCTTGCTAAGTCGTTTGTCTAAATACACTGCCCAGGTCATAGCCTACTCTAAGGAGTCAGGAGAGGGGTAACTGATCAGCAAATATTTTACGTTTGTTTAGACAATCCAAGTCTGAATTGACACCTTAAGAATGAATCATTCCAGCCAGAAGCAGTACATCACTTGTGGAAATCCGTGCAATATTCCTCTATAGTCTTGTGCATAAGCTACTCTATCTGTCTCATCATGTAAAGGCCTAGAGAAATATACAATACAGAAATTTAGGTGCACTACTGTGGTAGATGTATACAGTGACATTGGCTAATCCCTCAACACTGATGTTAAAATTGAGACATTCGCCAGTGTATCCTTATATAAAGGACACACCAGAGCCCGCACACCAACGCCAAGGTTTCTCAGATGGCACGGGACCTAACGCTAACCTACCTGTGCGTAATAAGCAAAAACCAGGGGCCAGTGGGCAATTACAGCAGCACTAGGTCGACATGCAGCCGGCTCCCAGTTCCCTCCAGCGTGACTGAGCACACATACAATGGAAGGGGGGAGAGAGGCTACAAGCCCCACCCAAGTTGGCTGATATAGGTGCATGGCCTCACAGGTGCAACCCTAATGCTGCCTGGAAAGTGTTCAAGGCGCATTAACATATGGAGTTTACACACCTCCACGTATACATTTACAAACAACAACAAAAAACGTGGTCTCAAATGGCTGGAGGTGCTCAACCCCAAATGCAGTTGTGCATATATACTGGGGGAGCAGATCCTGCCCTTGTAGTCCGTTGCTAGGGGCGATCCCCAGCATAAAAATGCATATAATGGAGGATGCCTGCAGCGGACTACAAGTGCCACAATAGAATCCTACACCAGATAAATGGTGTGGATGTGTAACAATTAGAATAATACAATACAGAAATTTAGGTGCACTACTGTGGTAGATGTATACAGTGACATTGGCTAATCCCTCAACACTGATGTTAAAATTGAGACATTCGCCAGTGTATCCTTATATAAAGGACACACCAGAGCCCGCACACCAACGCCAAGGTTTCTCAGATGGCACGGGACCTAACGCTAACCTACCTGTGCGTAATAAGCAAAAACCAGGGGCCAGTGGGCAATTACAGCAGCACTAGGTCGACATGCAGCCGACTCCCAGTTCCCTCCAGCGTGACTGAGCACACATACAATGGAAGGGGGGAGAGAGGCTACAAGCCCAACCCAAGTTGGCTGATATAGGTGCATGGCCTCACAGGTGCAACCCTAATGCTGCCTGGAAAGTGTTCAAGGCGCATTAACATATGGAGTTTACACACCTCCACGTATAAATTTACAAACAACAACAAAAAACGTGGTCTCAAATGGCTGGAGGTGCTCAACCCCAAATGCAGTTGTGCATATATACTGGGGGAGCAGATCCTGCCCTTGTAGTCCGTTGCTAGGGGCGATCCCCAGCATAAAAATGCATACAATGGAGGATGCCTGCAGCGGACTACAAGTGCCACAATAGAATCCTACACCAGATAAACGGTGTGGATGTGTAAAAATTAGAATAATACAATACAGAAATTTAGGTGCACTACTGTGGTAGATGTATACAGTGACATTGCCTAATCCCTCAACACTGATGTTAAAATTGAGACATTCGCCAGTGTATCCTTATATAAAGGACACACCAGAGCCCGCACACCAACGCCAAGGTTTCTCAGATGGCACGGGACCTAACGCTAACCTACCTGTGCGTAATAAGCAAAAACCAGGGGCCAGTGGGCAATTACAGCAGCACTAGGTCGACATGCAGCCGGCTCCCAGTTCTCTCCAGCATGACTGAGCACACTTACAGTGGAAGGGGGGAGAGAGGCTACAAGCCCCACCCAAGTTGGCTGATATAGGTGCATGGCCTCACAGGTGCAACCCTAATGCTGCCTGGAAAGTGTTCAAGGTGCATTAACATATGGAGTTTACACACCTCCACGTATAAATTTACAAACAACAACAAAAAACGTGGTCTCAAATGGCTGGAGGTGCTCAACCCCAAATGCAGTTGTGCATATATACTGGGGGAGCAGATCCTGCCCTTGTAGTCCGTTGCTAGGGGCGATCCCCAGCATAAAAATGCATACAATGGAGGATGCCTGCAGCGGACTACAAGTGCCACAATAGAATCCTACACCAGATAAATGGTGTGGATGTGTAACAATTAGAATAATACAATACAGAAATTTAGGTGCACTACTGTGGTAGATGTATACAGTGACATTGGCTAATTCCTCAACACTGATGTTAAAATTGAGACATTCGCCAGTGTATCCTTATATAAAGGACACACCAGAGCCCGCACACCAACGCCAAGGTTTCTCAGATGGCACGGGACCTAACGCTAACCTACCTGTGCGTAATAAGCAAAAACCAGGGGCCAGTGGGCAATTACAGCAGCACTAGGTCGACATGCAGCCGGCTCCCAGTTCCCTCCAGCGTGACTGAGCACACATACAATGGAAGGGGGGAGAGAGGCTACAAGCCCCACCCAAGTTGGCTGATATAGGTGCATGGCCTCACAGGTGCAACCCTAATGCTGCCTGGAAAGTGTTCAAGGCGCATTAACATATGGAGTTTACACACCTCCACGTATAAATTTACAAACAACAACAAAAAACGTGGTCTCAAATGGCTGGAGGTGCTCAACCCCAAATGCAGTTGTGCATATATACTGGGGGAGCACCTCCAGCCATTTGAGACCACGTATTTTGTTGTTGCTTGTAAATTTATACGTGGAGGTGTGTAAACTCCATATGTTAATGCGCCTTGAACACTTTCCAGGCAGCATTAGGGTTGCACCTGTGAGGCCATGCACCTATATCAGCCAACTTGGGTGGGGCTTGTAGCCTCTCTCCCCCCTTCCATTGTATGTGTGCTCAGTCACGCTGGAGGGAACTGGGAGCCGGCTGCATGTCGACCTAGTGCTGCTGTAATTGCCCACTGGCCCCTGGTTTTTGCTTATTACGCACAGGTAGGTTAGCGTTAGGTCCCGTGCCATCTGAGAAACCTTGGCGTTGGTGTGCGGGCTCTGGTGTGTCCTTTATATAAGGATACACTGGCGAATGTCTCAATTTTAACATCAGTGTTGAGGGATTAGCCAATGTCACTGTATACATCTACCACAGTAGTGCACCTAAATTTCTGTATTGTATTATTCTAATTGTTACACATCCACACCGTTTATCTGATGTAGGATTCTATTGTGGCACTTGTAGTCCGCTGCAGGCATCCTCCATTGTATGCATTTTTATGCTGGGGATCGCCCCTAGCAACGGACTACAAGGGCAGGATCTGCTCCCCCAGTATATATGCACAACTGCATTTGGGGTTGAGCACCTCCAGCCATTTGAGACCACGTTTTTTGTTGTTGTTTGTAAATTTATACGTGGAGGTGTGTAAACTCCATATGTTAATGCACCTTGAACACTTTCCAGGCAGCATTAGGGTTGCACCTGTGAGGCCATGCACCTATATCAGCCAACTTGGGTGGGGCTTGTAGCCTCTCTTCCCCCTTCCATTGTATGTGTGCTCAGTCACGCTGGAGGGAACAGGGAGCCGGCTGCATGTCGACCTAGTGCTGCTGTAATTGCCCACTGGCCCCTGGTTTTTGCTTATTACGCACAGGTAGGTTAGCGTTAGGTCCCGTGCCATCTGAGAAACCTTGGCGTTGGTGTGCGGGCTCTGGTGTGTCCTTTATATAAGGATACACTGGCGAATGTCTCAATTTTAACATGAGTGTTGAGGGATTAGCCAATGTCACTGTATACATCTACCACAGTAGTGCACCTAAATTTCTGTA
The DNA here is from genome assembly GCF_029499605.1 of Hyla sarda. Classification (NCBI taxonomy): domain Eukaryota; kingdom Metazoa; phylum Chordata; class Amphibia; order Anura; family Hylidae; genus Hyla; species Hyla sarda. Next base: position 386,546,993 of record NC_079189.1, on the reverse strand, counting down.
TTGTATTATTCTAATTGTTACACATCCACACCGTTTATCTGGTGTAGGATTCTATTGTGGCACTTGTAGTCCGCTGCAGGCATCCTCCATTGTATGCATTTTTATGCTGGGGATCGCCCCTAGCAACGGACTACAAGGGCAGGATCTGCTCCCCCAGTATATATGCACAACTGCATTTGGGGTTGAGCACCTCCAGCCATTTGAGACCACGTTTTTTGTTGTTGTTTGTAAATTTATACGTGGAGGTGTGTAAACTCCATATGTTAATGCGCCTTGAACACTTTCCAGGCAGCATTAGGGTTGCACCTGTGAGGCCATGCACCTATATCAGCCAACTTGGGTTGGGCTTGTAGCCTCTCTCCCCCCTTCCATTGTATGTGTGCTCAGTCACGCTGGAGGGAACTGGGAGCCGGCTGCATGTCGACCTAGTGCTGCTGTAATTGCCCACTGGCCCCTGGTTTTTGCTTATTACGCACAGGTAGGTTAGCGTTAGGTCCCGTGCCATCTGAGAAACCTTGGCGTTGGTGTGCGGGCTCTGGTGTGTCCTTTATATAAGGATACACTGGCGAATGTCTCAATTTTAACATCAGTGTTGAGGGATTAGCCAATGTCACTGTATACATCTACCACAGTAGTGCACCTAAATTTCTGTATTGTATTATTCTAATTGTTACACATTCACACCGTTTATCTGGTGTAGGATTCTATTGTGGCACTTGTAGTCCGCTGCAGGCAGCCTCCATTGTATGCATTTTTATGCTGGGGATCGCCCCTAGCAACAGACTACAAGGGCAGGATCTGCTCCCCAGTATATATGCACAACTGCATTTGGGGTTGAGCACCTCCAGCCATTTGAGACAATGTTTTTTGTTGTTGTTTGTAAAGGCCTAGAGAAGCAAATGGAGATGAGTGAATTTAAAAAAAATTTGATTTGGTCCGAATTTATTCACAGTGAATCGCTATTAAAAACGGCTATTTCTGGCCTTTAGAGAGCCTCAATAGGGGTGTAGAACACTTTGCCTTAACATGCATAGGGAGTGTGCTGTGTTAGTGAAATAATACTGTTATTCAGTATGACATGCAGATTAGAGGTGTCGCTATTAGAATCACTGTCACAGAGTAGCTGAATGACAGAGCCTGGAGGTGGCATTAGTATGAGGAGACCATATAGTGGCTTAATGACACTGAGTGGAGGTGGCGGCAGCATGAGTAGACCATATAGTGCCCGAATGAAACAGCGTGGAGGTGGCAGCAGCAAGAGAAGACCATACAGTTGCTGAATGACACAGCCTGGAGTTGGCGGCAGCATGAGGAGACCATAGGGCCTCACAATTGAAAAAATTAAAGATATTTTTTAATATTTAAATTGAAGATTTCAAATAGATGAACCTAAAATTTTTTATTTAATGTGCCAGCAGCATGAGGAGACCACATGGCGGCACATTGACACGGCCTGGATTTGACAGCAGCATGAGGAGATCATAATCTGGCAGAATGACACAGCCTGGAGTTGGCAGGAGCATGAGGAGACCATATAGTGGCTGAATGACACAGCCTGGAAGTCGCGGAAGCATGAGGAGACCATATAGGGGCTGAATGACATAGCCTGGAAGTGACAGCAGTCTGAAAAGACCATAGGGCCTCACAATTGAAAAGATTAAAGATATATTTAAAAGTTAAAATTAAAGATTTTATATAAATTAACAAACATTTTTTATGTAATGTGCGCATGAGGAGACCACATGGCGGCACAATGACACAGCCTGAAGGTGGCACCAGCATGAGGAAACCAAAATGTGGCAGAATGACACAGCCTGGAGGTGGTGGCAGCCTGACGAGACCATAGGGCAGTGATTCAGGACCGTCCGGACAAGAGGGAGGAGATCAGGGAACGACAGTCATCAGAGAAGATGTCACTTATGAGTTGCTGTATAAAGCAGCACTTCAAACTACATACCCACTGATAAATAGCTATTGGATATTGTGCATTGCAGCCTTTTTCCTTTTTCTTTTTTTTTTGTTCGTCAACTTCGGCAGGGGTGCCCCGCGATTTATTTTATTTCTGCTGGGTGCCCCGAGCCGAAAAAGATCGGGAAACACCTCCATAGGGCTTCACAATTGAAAAGATTAAAGATATTTTTTTAAATTGCATGCATACTTGATGAAAGACTGCCACACCGCAGAGTAGCCGATTTTCCCCCTAATAGTTTGCACTGACTGACTGCTGCTCCTGCCTACTCCAGGGACCCCAGTCCCACTACCTCCCTGGCAGGAAGGCTGCCTCGAAGCAGGTGGTCTACCCTGGGCACGTTTGGCTCCAGACTGCCACCAAGCTCACTCCCAACCATGCTACCACCTTACTGGCTCAACTGCTGCCTCACAGGCAACCTGCCACCTCTTCTCCTTATGATGATGAAGTCCTTCTGCAACCCGGCTCCCAAGTGTAATCAGCTTCATCATCGTCATCAACGAGTTGTGTCTGCACATCACTGATATCCTCTTCAGGTTCCTCAAGGGACCCCTGTTCCACTACCTCCCAGGAAGGTAGGCTGCCGCGAAGCAGGTGGTCTACCCCAGGCACGTTTGGCTCCAGACTTCTCACTGCTTCCACCAAGCTGACTCCCAACCATGCTACCACCTTACTGGCTCAAATGCTGCTTTACAGGCAACCTTCCACCCTCTTCTCCTGATGATGATGAAGCCCCTTCTGCACCCGGCTCCCAAGTGCGATCGGATTCATCATCGAGTTGTTTATGCACGTCACTGATGTCCTCCTCAGGTTCCTCAACAGTGTGTGCTTCAGGAGCCTGAAAGCTCCCAATACCACCTACCATGCCACTCTCCTCATCACTACTTGCCTGCCTAGTGAAGGAAGCAGGGAATGTCTCCTCCACTTCTTGTCTGGGCAGTAGCTTCTGACTGTCCTCTAATAGATTGTCCTGACTAAAAAGTAGAGCTGAACCCACAGCATAGGATACTTCTATGGGGGAGGGGACAGCATAGGACAGAGGCAATTGGAGGACAGAGACTGCCTCCGGGCTATGTCAACTGAGGGTGTCTGAAGAACTCACCGACTGTTGACTGGGGGTGTCAGATATAACTTGTGATGAAAAGGATAACCAATCAATGACGGCAGATGGGTTGCTGGTCGTGACACGACCACTAGCTGATACCGGGAGCTCAGGCCTCTCGCTGAGACTCCTGCTCCCACTTGCCCCTAGTCTGCTGCAACCTCTGCCTGCACCTGATGAATTTAGGCCTCTGCCACTCCTTTGTACACATCCTGGCACTTCTCTGCCCGACATACTTAGTGCGTATATGAGGGTAGAACAATACGCTTCATTACGCTTAAAACAGTATTTGTCTAGAACAGAGCAGGTGTGTACTTTTGGCTGACCTTTCACAGTAACTAGGCCCTCAGGACTATAACAGGAACAAAATGGTACACCACATAGATGTACATGCGTGGTATGCACTTATGAGGGGAGTACAATACGCTACACTACAATTAAAACAATATTTGTCAACAAAAGCAGCAGGTGTGTATTTTTGGCTGGCCTTTCACAGTAACTAGGCCCTTAAAACTTTAACAGGAACCAAATAATGCACCACATAGATGTACGTACATGTTATGCACTTATGAGGGGAGTAAAATACGCTCTACTACACTTAAAACAGTATTTGTCTACAACACCAGCAGGTGTGTACTTTTGGCTGGCCTTTCACAGTAACTAGGCCCTTAAGACTTTAACAGGAACATAATCATACACCATGGTTACTCACAGGTTACACTTAATAGAGGACAATATGTTCCGTCACACAACCTGTATTAGGCACTAATAGAAGGTGATTATGGTTTTTAGTGCTCCGCTCACCCTAACTTGCTGGCTACTATTAGTTTTTCAGTTGTTGTACACACCAGTGCTGCAGCACACAATTGCTGTGTAGTACACCCAAAATTACAATTTTTCTCTCCCTTCCCTATCAGTGCTTTTAGGCTGGATTTGGGCTTGAGGTGAATTGCTGCTGTAAAAATGCTTTTCTGTGCAACACACACTGCTCTCTGTCCATCTCTATCTCTCTCTGCAATAAAACGCTAATGTGACTGGCCACAACATGGCTGCCGATTATATGCTGATAGGCTGCTTGCTGCATGTGATTCAGAGTCATCCTGCCTACCCGTCTTCCCGCCTTCCCAGAGTTCCTTGCCCCATGTTCTGACATGTGGAGCCACCATCTTAGATTCCCTAAGTGGAGTTTAATGAAGTGGCGATATTTGGATTGCAAAGCAAATTTTTTCTGAAATTCCTAACGGATTCAGATTCGTCAGATTTTATTCGCTCATCCCTAGAAGCAAACAAGACATCTACTTTAACTTAACTCAGGAGCAGTAGAAGGTGGAAGGGGAAAGGGGAAAAAAAAATATTGGAGATCATACTGAAGTAAGGACATTACTATCCCCATCTTTTGGGACTCAGTACCAGCAGATTGCAGTGCAGATCACCCAAAAAGCAATCAGGTAACTTAATCTTTGGTTCAGCTGTAACAGTAGCAGAAGTACTAGGAATCTGAACCTTAGCTTTTCCTGGGCCTGAGACTGCATGCCGTCATGGCATCCATAACAACAGGGGCACAGCAGGTGTAGTATTTGGTCTTGTGTTACTGTCATGTAGGGCAGGGATAAGTGCTAGCCCTAGGCTTAACCACAGCCACTTCCCCTGCTTACTTGAATTTCTATCCTAAGGGGGTCCCTTTTTTGAGTAGGTGCAGGGGTGTAACAAGATCCATAACAATAAACAAAACACTGTACATACATAAAGGAAGCAGGTCAGGATACAAAATATCAACAGACAAAGCACAATGTACAAAATACAGGGAATAAACACACATACAGAGAAAGCATAGTCAGATAGGCTGAATAAAAACCAAGAAAGCACAAGTACAAAAACAATTGACGGAGGGATAGTTGGGTCACAAAGCCAATAGTCTAAAGTACAAAGGAAGGATTAAGTACTGAGTAATGCAAATGCTAGTGCAGGAAGACCAAATACAGGCAATAGGCTTGTGCAATTCGTTTCGGCACGAATGTCTAATTTACCGAATTGTACCGTTTTTGGGCATTCGGACCGATCCGAATGCACGGAAACATATTTTGAACATTCCCGAACAGCCATGATAATACGAATAGCAAAATAATGAATGCATTCGTTATTTACAGAATGCATGCGGTAAATAATAAATGGATTCGTTATCCAAAGGCTGTCTGGGCATGCTGGGAGTTGCAGTTTTGCAACAGCTGGAGGCACACTTTGGCAAACATGTGCAAAGCTTTTTTTTTTATAAATTTTCAAATTCTGCTCGCTTTTTTCAGAAATGGGTTAGTAGGTCAATGACATGCATACTAATTGCCGTGGGAACATTTTTCATTCATAAAACCGCAGACTTAATTGGATCATTTCCGTGTAGAACGTTGGGACCCCAAACGTAAGTGACATGGCATGTTATACATAAATCACCCGACAATTAAACACATCGATCAAACACATCAATCATTCATACAGCATTCAGTCATTCATTTACTCATTCATTCAACATTACATTATGTATTTATTAATAAATCACATAAAATTATATTATCTTACCTGTCTTCCAATGTTCCGATCTCTGCGGCTGCCCTCTTTTCCAGCACACACACTCTACCGATAATGGTCCCCTGCTTAAAAAAGATTTACCCGAATGTACCCGAATACCAAATATATGCGAAAGAAAATAAAAATCTGAATACCGAATGTATCCGAAAAATCAAACCGAACACCCGAATACCGAATGTATCCGAAAAATCAAAACCGAAAATATTACCGAACCGAAAATGTTATCCATAATGAAAAAACTAAAAGAAAATTTTTCTTGTGCACAAGTCTAACAGGCAACTTGAGAAACAAACTGAGAATTTATGTGCACCTGAGAAGGTGGGATACTGAGACCAGATCTAACTGGCTCTGTGTCCAAGCCTCATCAAAGGCCCAGGCATTGTCATAGCAACACATGATGTTTCAGCCAAACACACGAAAATTAGCCCGATCCTATTCATAAAAATCTATTTTTCTAACAGAAGTTCTGTGTTTGCATATGTAGGCTACAGTAAATAACACAATAGTAAGAATGGATTTGTTTCTTGTTAACAAAAAGTAAAAACATAACTGTGTATTTGTGAAGAAGTACAGTATTAGACATGGGTAGAGAGGTGATGGAGAGGACTGAGGCTATGCTAACATCTCCACTTCTATTTCTATTTTTCTATTCAGTTACAGGAACAGAAAAACACTAATGGCGGCCAACAGACTTTATTGACTGTAATGGGGTCCATCGAGTTTCAGTCATGATAGAAAAAGAAACAATTCACAGCATGTTTTGTATGGAATCTGTGACTGAGGTTTCTAACAAAAGTGATTTTTTTTTTATTTACAGATTATTTTGGTAAGGAAAATAAATATCTTTTAAAACTAAAATATATTTTACAACTAAATATAATATAAAAATCATGTATAGTTGCATTGTATTATTTACCTGAATGTAGCCTTACAAAGAAAATGTAAATAGTTTTTGTTTTGTTATTTTTTCCACACAATTCTTTTTGATCTGCTTCATCTTATTACCAAAAACAAAACAACAGATGACAGTGGAATGCTGACGGTGTGTAACTCAATCTATTACCGTTATATGTAATTATAGAAGATTGATGTTTATTTTGTGAGTAGTCATTCAATAGTACCGTAATGTATGCTGCATTGTGTACACAGATCTTATTTTTACTAGGCAGTCTGTTATCTATACAAGCATATTTTTGTGTCTAAAGATTAAAAGGCACTGTAGATCAACATTTTGTCATCATTTGTTTATATGTAATAGTCTCAAAATAGACCATATTCAAGCATACACTTTTTAATATAATGATTTATTTTTTTCGACTAAATAGTTTTTATCTACTGCTTAAATAGATAGAAATAATATAAGAATAATCAGGTCATGGAAATTTAAGTAGATCTCTTGTGAGAAAAAGTCATGGGTCTAGGTTTTCTACCCTGTTGATCAGCTTGTAACTTTTCACATCGATTCATCAGTTTTGTGTTGGATAGACTGGGGTGTGGAGCCTAATGGTTTTGTGGACTTCCCTATAATCCCTGCAAGGGGGGCTCATGAATTAGCTACAGGGTAATCTCAGGTCACCTGGTAACATTCCCTAGGATATTCACTATTTGTCAGCCAGATGCAGTAACACTGGCAAAGATTGGATCAGGAAAGAAGCTAAGGTCAAAAACAGTAGTCAGGCTACATGTTCCAGGGAGTGGAACTAGTGAATGAGGCAGATGTGTGGTCAGAAATGGCCAGTTGTCAGTAGTAACATATAGGGACAGAAGCAAGAGATGCTGTGCACATAGAAACCGGAACCAATGTTCAGACAACCAAACAAAAGATAAGGTATGGCTCACCAGATTGCAGAGAGTGACTCATGTGGTGTGCTGGTGCGCAAAAGCTTGTTAGACATCACTATAGAGCTTCATATGCAACAATGATCAACTGATCACTGATGCATTTTGAGCCTGTATGATTAAGAGACATAAAGCCTTGAAGCATGTAAATGTTTAAGGAGTTACAATTACCATTACACATGAAGCATGATTTGATAATTCATTAACCCCTTAATGACCACGGACGTAAATGTACATCCTGGCTTGGCGGGACTTCCCGCACCAGGACATACATTTACGTCCTGTGTATGACCCCGAGCATCGGAACGGTGCTCACGTCATACACCGCACGCCCCGGCTGCTAGCAGCAGCTGGGGACCTGCCCGTAATGGCTGATCGCGCAGATGTGTCAATACAGATCACAGCGGCGATCCGATCATCCAGCATGCCGGCCGGAGGTCCCCTCACCTGGCCCCGGCCATCTCCCGGGGTCTTCTGCTCTGGTCTACTCGATCTCAGACCAGAGCAGAAGATGACCAATAATACTGATCAGTGCTAAGTCCTATACATAGCACTGAACAGTATTAGCAATCAACTGATTGCTATAGATAGTCCCCTATGGGGACATAAAAAGTGTAAAAAAAAGTTGAAAAATGTAAAAATAAAAAGTAAAAAAAAAGTGAAAAAACCCCTCCCCATATAAAAATAAAAATTGCCAGTTTTTCCCATTTTACCCCCAAAAAGGGTAGTTTATAATGTAATGTTAATGATCCCACTGAATGGCGTAAACGTAAACAATTTAAAAAGTCCAAAAATGCTGCTTTTTGTCACATTTTATTTAAAAAAAATTAAGAAATTATTTAAAAGTTTTCTATATGCAAATGTGGTATCAATAAAAAGTACAGATGACGGCGCAAAAAATGTGCCCTCCTACGACCCTATATACGGAAAAATGAAAAAGTTATAGGTCGTCAAAATAGGGCGATTTTAGATTACTGATTTTGTACAAAAAGTTTTAGCTTTTTTAAAGCCGTACAAAAATATAAAAGTATCTAGCCATGGGTATAATTGTAATCGTATTGATCCAGAGAATAAAGAACACATGTCATTTTTACCATAAAGTGTACAGTGTGAAAACAAAACCCTCCAAAATTGGGGTTTTCATTAAAGTACAATTGGTTACGCAAAAAACAAGCCCTTATATGGGTCTGTAGATGCAAAAATAAAATTGTCCTGGTCCTTAAGGTGAAAATTGGCTTGATCCTTAAGGGGTTAAATAAAGATTTGGATGTTTTAGTTGCTTGGTACTGGATCCCCACACTTACTGATTTCAATGCTCAGACACCAAGTGAAGGATTAGGTTTGGTTTAAATAGCATAGCTTGATAATTGCAATAATATCCACCCAGAATAAAAAGGAAAATGTTGCCTTGCAGCAAAGCTAGTACCAGAATGGGATTTCTGGGCATTTAACATTGATGGACTGTCAACAGGCTATCTGAACAATGGGGGGTGGCGGATGGCATCCCCCACTGCTCAGACATTCCTGACCTATACAATTGGTCTTCAGAGCTACAGCTACAGCACATACACAACCAATGACTGGAAGAGGTTGGCTCCTGTAATTGTGTAGCTATGGTGCCACTCCCAACAAAGTGAATGTAATAATGAAGTTGTACGGCAGTAACCTGATGCCACCACAACATAATGAATGGAGCAGAGGCTTTGGCCTTTCATTGTGTACATCATCCCAGAGCTTCAGCTCTAGGGAACAGCTGATCAGCAGGGGTCGTGAGTACAGACACCCTACCGATCAGACATTGTTGGTCCTTACTGCAGATGGGTCACCAATAATAAGTGTCTGAAAAACCCATTTAAACTTTAACTTTAGTATAAAAATCTACAGAAAAAGAAGAAAAAATTGATTTTGCGAGGTATTTTTTACAAATATGTTATTGCTAAAGGAATTTACAGCAAGTCACACATTTTCGATGTAGCATTCATGCTTGTTATACCAATCAATGTCCATCCATGACAGACTGGGTCTTTCAGAACACTTACAGGGTCTCTGCTCTGCAACATAGAGGTAATTCGTAAGTGGGAGAAAACACCCCCCTTGAAAATCACACTTCTTTGCATGGAACCAAATATCCTGAAGCGTAATCTTCCTCCCACTCCCTTCTTCCTTCCTAAAAATGGTCAGCAGCAGTAGCAGAAGTTCAGTGCTAACTTTTAAAAAAGCAGACACCTGGTTGTTGAGTGCCGTCTTCTGTCTTTTCTCTATACCTATATGGGAATTTCAATTCTTTTTGCTGCACTGTGCACATGGCTGAAATCCTGATTCTGGCATCTGCTGAAAGACAAGACATCTATGAGACAACGCATTTCTGAGTGGTCAAAGTGCCTGCCGGATGATTCAAATGTACGAAATGTCCATCAGTGCTTGCACATTTTTGTCCATGTAAACATGGCCTTGTTATGTAGATTCATTATGTATAAAGCCTGATGGGCTGTATTTGTGCGAGGGGCGGAAGTAATTATCGCTCCCTGCACTTCCAGGTGGGGCTTATTGGGAACAGGTGGGGGCGTGTGTATATAACTTCCCCCTCGCCTACAGGGGCGGAGCACGTGTCGTTTGTGGAATCTCTGCTTCCTGTGGCAGGCTGGTGTTTGAATCTCCCACAAAAATCTTCAGAGCTGCTGCTCATGGTGCGGAGGCCTCGCTGATCATGAGTCTGGGGGGGGGGGGGTGCAGGCGCGGCATTCCGGGCAGCTCCGCTGGCTGTCTTATCTGGGGATGCTGTATCTCACTCGGATTATAAGGTAATATAGGGCAGGTATGGTTCTGGCTGGCTCTGCCCGCAGGGGTAGTGGGCGCCAGGAGCGGCAAGCAGGTGAGTTAAATCGGTGCTGGGGGTGGTGCGGCCTCAGCATTTCGCGCAGCCCGCTAGCTGCCTCATGGCGACATGTGGACCGCCCGCCACCCGCACAGCTACAATTGTCTATGCCCTTGGGACAGGTTGCGGCAGCTGCCCAGTCCTCGTTAGGCGGTCCTGTCAGCTTGTCTGCTATCGTTAATCTAAAGTATAGTGTAATGCTCTGCAGAGGGTTGTTTCAATATAATGTTTGCTGTATACAGTGTGGTGCAATGCTCTGCAAAGAGTCGTTTCAATATAACTTTTGCTATGTGCTGCGGTGCTCTGCGGGGTATACGGTGCCCTTGCAGTATACGGTACAGTGTAATGCTCTGCAAAGGGTCTCGTTACAATATAACATGTACTGTATAACGGTATAGTGCAGTGCTCTGCAGATGGTCTCGTTACAATATAGTATACATGATATACAGCTATGGTGATATGCTCTACAGATGGTCTTGTTACAATATAGTATACATGATATACAGCTATGGCGATATGCTCTGCAGATGGTCTCGTTACAATGTAGTATACATTATATATAGTTAAGGTGCAATGCTCTGCAGATGGTCTCATTACAATATAGTATACATGATATACAGCTATGGGGCTATGCTCTGCAGATGGTCTCATTATAAACAAACTTTATACAGTTAGTGCAATGCTCTGCAGATGGGATGGTTTCAATACAACATATTATATAGGGCATAGTGCAATGCCCTGCAGAGGGTCGTTACAGTTAGCATGTCCAGTGTGGTGCAGTGCTCTGCGAAGGGTCTCGTTGCAACACAGGGTGGCATTTACTGTTTGGTGTGGTGCAATACTCTGCAGAGGATCACGTTGCAGGGTAGCATATGCTGTGTGTGCTGATGCAGTGCTCTGCAGACTGTCTTGTTTCAATATAGTATACAGTAGGGTGCAATGCTCTGTAGAGATATAACATAGGCTACATCCAATTAAATCATAGTATACACAGTGTAATACTCGTTATTTGCATGATCATGGTATCCATACGGTTCATACGTTTGATTTATTATGGGCATACACGCATTACTGGTACAAGGTGCACACGAGTTGAGCATCTTCACGGTTTGATAACTCCATGAGTTTCTTATTGTCTGTACTCTCATGGTTAATTCATACGCTTATGGCACACTGCTCGTACGCGCATAGTATGTATACAGTTTCATGTGCTAATATCATTATATACGGTTCATATACTCACTGACGATACATTCACAGCATTTATACGGTGCAAACTCGTTTATGCTGTTCACCTCATGGTTATTCTCTCACTCGCTGGTGTTTTACACGGTCCACAAACTTGGCATTTATGCTGTTCACATATTCTTGGCATGTTCACAGTCTTACATTCTTTCTACCATGTTACGTTCATGGCAATCAAACACCTCGTAATTATCACTGGTTCATACGCTCAAAGTATCATTCGGTTCATATGTTAATGGTATTTCATACTGGTTACGGCAGTATACTGCCTATAGCAATTATACGGTTCATACACTCATGGCAGTTATAGTGGTCACACGCTCACGGTTCTTAAGTTGTTCACATGTTCACCGCATTCATACACGCAGGTTTCATACGCTCATGGCAGTTATATTGGTCACACGGTTATGGTTTTGTTGTTCATCGCATTCATACACGCAGGGTTCATACGGTTCATACGCTCATGGCAGTTATATTGGTTACACGGTCATGGTTTTGTTGTTCACACATTCACCGCATTCATACACGCAGGTTTCATACGCTCATGGCAGTTACATTGGTCACACGGTTATGGTTTGGTTGTTCACACTTTCATCGCATTCATACACGCAGGGTTCATACGCTCATGGCAGTTATATTGGTTACACGGTCATTGTTTTGTTGTTCACACGTTCACCGCATTCATACACGCAGGTTTCATATGCTCATGGCAGTTATATTGGTCACACGGTTATGGTTTTGTTGTTCACATGTTCATCGCATTCATACACGCAGGGTTCATACGGTTCATACGCTCATGGCAGTTATATTGGTTACACGGTCATGGTTTTGTTGTTCACACGTTCACTGCATTCATACATGCAGGGTTCATATGCTCATGGCAGTTATATTGGTTACACGGTCATGGTTTTGTTGTTCACACGTTCACTGCATTCATACATGCAGGTTTCATACGGTTCTCACACATAGTGTCATGCTGTTTCATGCAGTTGTGGCCACGCGCTCATAGCATGTTTACAGCATTATACTGCTCATAGTACTCATACCTCATAGCGTCATACCACATATTAATTCATAGCACATATGCTCAACGCTTATACTGCACATGTATTTGTAGCATTTATACTGCACATACACATGGCCTACATCAGGCACATACGCTCTTAGCATTGATACCGCAAGTATAATCATAGCATTATACTGCTCATAGTATCATACCACTATACGCTCATAGCATTTATACCACATATACGCTTGTATTCATACCACAGACATGTTCACGTCATGTATATTGCACATAGAATTGTAGCAATACACTACATGGACATTCGTAGCATTCATTCTGTACACACGATGGTAGTAATTATTATGCTGACACGTTGTAGTACTTATTCTGCGTACATGTAGCATTCATTCTGTTATGTTCTCTGCACTAACATCCATAGCATTTACTGTACATGGGTAATGGTATTTATTCTGCATGTTCATCCATAGCATCTACACTACACACATGCTCCCGTAGCTTTTACTGTACGTATGTTCATTGCATTCATTCTGTGTATTCGTTCATAGTTTTTTTATACGGAAAATTCACTCAGGTTGGTCAGGATGTAGCCCTATTGCCTGACTCCTCTTTAGGTTAAGGGGTCAATGTCGGTTGCTACTGACTCGTTCAGAGAAATCGCATTGTTGTTTATTGTCATGACCTGACAAGTTCTCAGGTCAGATACAACCTCCTCTGTTGTATTTCACGACTACGTTATCAGTTAGTTATAGTACACATATTCAACTATCCGGCACAGGTACTAGTTCAAAGGGTGGTCATCATTTTAGTGGCACTAATCGGCTGTTCAATACCCGGTCACCTGACTCGTTCCTTCAGGGGTTGAATCGCAGTTGTTACTGACTCACATTCAGAGCAACCAATTTCAGGAATACTCACAATGTTAACCTGTTGCCTGACTCCTCTTCAGGTTAAGGGGTAATGTCGGTTGCTACTGACTCGTATTCAGAGCAATGTTGGTGTATTTGTTATGACCTGACACGTTTTCAGTTCAGATACAACCTCGTCTGTTGTATTTCTCGATTACGTTATTTCGTTATAGTACACAGATTCAACTATCTGGCATAGTTGCACGTTACGCTCATAGTCTGGTTACGTTCATAGCCTTATTTTGTTGTACTGCACATGGGTAATAGTTTTTCTGCATTTCCATCCTTAGAGTCTACACTATACATATGCTCCCGTAGCTTTACTGTACTCATGCTCATAGCTTTCATACTGCATATTCGTGCATAGTGTTTATACAGAAAGCTTATGCAGCTTTGTTAGGATGTTGCCCTATTTGCCTGACTCCTTCAGCTTAAGGAGTTAATGTCGGTTGCTACTGATGAATTTTCTGAGCAATTACTTTGTGGTTTATTGTCATGACCTGAGACGTTCTCAGGACAGATACAGCCTCCTCCGTGGTATTTCATGACCACATTATCAGTTACTTATAGTAGACATATTCAACTATCCGGCATAGTTGCACGTTGTCTTTTATCTTTTTAGATATATGTTTACACTTTATTTTCTAGGCATGTATGCGGTACTCATAATGGTGTTAGAGCATAAATTCATAACGTTCCTTATGTTTTCACGGTACTTACGCTCCCAGCTTGTGTATGATACATGCACCAGTACACAGCATTTGTTGCATACTACCATAGTTGTATGCGGGTAGGTTATTATGTGCATTCGTTCCTAGTGTTGAATAGCAGTTGCACCTCTGGCTGTACATATATTTACAATACACGATTACAGTATTCATATGGTGCTTACATTCATTCCAGATATATCGAGCACATATTCTTAAACCTCCTACGTCTGCAGGGGGGGATGCACCACATAGGTTATTGTTACAAACATGTCTCAGAGCAATAACATATTGAGTAGCGACTTGTAGTTGGGTATACTGTTAGCAGTTTATGCCGTACATACGGTTAACATGTTTCATGCGGTGCACACAGGGGAGGTAGATCATTTGCTTAGGGTATTGGACACAATTGGTCATTTTTGTTACTGACACGCCTTCAGAACAACACACCAGCTTCATATAGGTATCTTGTCATGAATACTCATGAGGTTACCCTGTTGCCTGACTCCTCTTTAGGTTAAAAGGGGTAATGCCAGTTGCTACTGACTCGTTTTCAGAGCAATTTTGTCGTGTGTTATATTTGTTATGACCTGACACGTTTTCAGGTCAGATACAACCTCGTCTGTTGTATTTCTCGATGACGTTATCATTTTGTTATAGTACACAGATTCAACTATCCGGCATAATTGCATGTTCTCTTTTAAGGAGGGCCAGCATTTAGTTGCAGATATATTGTGCATTTAATACACAGTTACATGACTCATTTCTTTAGGATCGGGGATTGAATCGTGGTTGCTGCTGTCTCATTTCAGAGCAATTGATTTGACATGGTTATGTAGGTAATCTGACACGTTTGAGATAGCATACAATCTCAATATGGCATTTCACACTTACGTATTTAAAAAAAAAAAAAGTGGTTTACAAAGACCTGTGACGTTTACAGGCACGATGATTTCACAAAGACCTGTCATGTCTACAGGCTCGATGGTTCCACGGGGAACTGTGTCGGGTTCAGGCACAACGGTGTCACAAAGACCTGTCAGGTCTACAGGCATGATGGTTCACCTAAACACTGGTCACGTCTACAGGTACGTTGCTCTCGCAGGGAGCTGTCATCTGCAACGGGTCATCACTTCCAAGTCCAGTTGGGTCAGTACAGTGGCTAGTTAGGTATGTCTGTTGTTACAGTCTCAATCAGGTAAGGTGCCTTCGTGAAACTTGTTAGGCGACATGACCCACACGGTCTATCAGGTAGATAGGTAAATGACAAGAAATACCTGTCAGTTTAGTTTTTTGCCTCTTAAATAGCAGGGGATTGGTGCTTGTCAGACCTGCCATGAAGTTAGCCTTTCCATGTACATTTGAAGTAATGTCACAAGTAGGGATGGTGATAGGTATAGTTCAGTTAGTATATTTGGCAGGGAAGGTTATTCTCAGGTTGATTATTTACAGATAGACGTTACTACCATGGTTTCAAAGTTATGGTTACCACCTCTAGTAGTCACTAGTTGGTCAGGGCTACTCTTTCAGCACACTAGGTATAGTCTACTTCGGGTATGTGAAGATTGATGCTGGATGTAGGATGTTTTATTTCAGGAATTGTATTTATCCTAGCATGGTTGCTTTTTGCCCTCTATAGGCGTGCCCTCATTGCGTGGTTATGGCACAACTCAGACCGCTATGCTAGGGTAAGATCTTGTATAGGTATGTAGGCAATCTTTCCTGTCACTAGTACACGTATGGAGCCCCGACCACAAGTATAAAGCCTGATGGGCTGTATTTGTGCGAGGGGCGGAAGTAATTATCGCTCCCTGCACTTCCAGGTGGGGCTTATTGGGAACAGGTGGGGGCGTGTGTATATAACTTCCCCCTCGCCTACAGGGGCGGAGCACGTGTCGTTTGTGGAACCCTCCCAACCCTCCCTTATCTTATTCCTTTACTATAGTGCATGCCCTCTATAGGCGTGCCCTCATTGCGTGGTTATGGCACAACTCAGACCGCTATGCTAGGGTAAGATCTTGTATAGGTATGTAGGCAATCTTTCCTGTCACTAGTACACGTATGGAACGTATGGAGCCCCGACCACATATATATATATATATATATATATATATATATATATATATATATATACACATAAACTATAATGGTTTTCAAAGCCACTAAGGTTCATCTGTTCACTCTTATACTCCAGCCTATCTAAGAGGAGAACAGAATAAGTAGAAACACTTTAAGAAGTAGTGTAATGGTGGATTGTCAATAAATCAGATAAGTCTGGTTCAATAGGGAGTAGGAAGCAATAGTTTTTTTGTAAAAATACACTTTAGGGCTTATGTTAATATTAACATTATGTATTATGCATATACCAATAGAAATTATAGAGGTACAGGTCATGCCTGGGCCCAGGTGTCTGAGTGAGCTCAAAAATTCCTCTGTCAGAAAGAAGGCACAGTATTCTCATCCAACTAAGTCACCCCCTCCCATCAAGCCACAACACCTTCTGACATCATACTGACAAGTTACATCCCCTTTCTGATGGTATGGGCAGTGAGGACTGCTGAGAAATATAGTTTTAATAGGGTGTACAGGAGGAAGGAGCAGAGAGAAAATGGAACAGTGGGATGGTGCATCGGGAACCAGTAAATAGTGCCAGAAGCAAGCTAAGTGCCACTGCATGACATACCTCCTTCTTTGTCCTCACCTCCCAGCCCATGCTTAAATGACATACAGAGATTTGTATGTATATATAAGGAGGGGCTGGGAGGTGAGGGCAAGCAAGGTGGCATGCTATGCTATGACACTTGTTAAGTTCGACCCCACCTCCTTGACACATGGCTTAGAAATAAAAAGGTAATGTTTTAACTTTGCCAACCACCATCAACTCCAAGAAAGTTGCAATTTGCCTTTATACCTGAACAGCTACTCAACGGTGCCTGCAGTTCTTAGCAGCAAATACAGCTGCCAGATTCTGTTTCATTTTATAAAAATCATTTGAGTAAATAGAGTAACACAAAGGATAGAAAGTAAGAAAATGACTGCTTCTTGTATATGAAGTTGATTATTTATACATAAAATGTGCAGAAATTTTAATAAAGCAAAAAGTCAAATCACTAACCCGTATTCCTGTAATGGAAACACTGTAAACACTAACAGTTTTACTATTATGGAATCAATACTTTTTCACTTAGCTTTGATAAAACCTGCAAAGCATAAATATTGTAAAATATATACACCATGAAAGTGTCAGAAATACATTAAGAATAGGTGGTTCGATAATCAGTTTGTAATGTTACGCTTCACCTTTTGTTCCCAAATTATGTCGGTCTCTGATTTTTCTGGTTTTAGGTTTGTAGAAAACCTCCATGAGGTACTGTCAGTATTGATCTCTTTCCTATTCTTTACTTGCATTGCTTCTGTCTGACTGATTCAGTTAATGTGTACAGGTCTCTATCACTTATCTTCTGGGTCAAGGAACATACAATGTTCTGCGGTTCCTTGGATGTGTATAATTGCTTTCTCTTTGTAAGGCAGAGGTGGAAGACAGAGTTTTAATGTTGCTATATATACATTTATAAAGTGACATATCTTTTACCTTTTGACTTAATATTACTTAGATATTTTTATGACCTTAAAGGGAATGCGTATGCTATATTTTATTTTTTGAAAACAGGCATCTACTGAAACGTGTTCTTTTTTCGAAAGTGTTTCAAATTTCGTAGGTACAGCAGGACCCATGAACCATAGACAATAATAGACAGGACCTGCCCCATTTAGATGAATTGTAGACATTACTGAGCATTCTCTGTGACCTTTTCAGAGGTCATTCTACAGGGAGAGGGTTGCTGATATCAGCTGTGAATGGTGGTGAATCCAGTGTTATCTCTCTATTGGTGTCACTTTTCACTGTGCTCTTTAGAAGAAAGGCAATCCTGTAAAATACAGGAAGTCTCAGCTTAGTTGTAACACTCACGTTTCAGAAGTCAGGAACTCCGGTGGATGTGGATCCCCTGGAGCTGTGTGGCAGATGACTCAGACTGTTCCAGGGAGTGGAGTCTAAGGTGCCACTGGTTTTCACCAGAGCCCGCCGCAAAGTGGGATGGACTTGCTGCGGCAGGCAGCACCCAGGTCGCCACCTCTGGCACGGGTTGACAACACAGGCGGCTGAGGAGATGCGAGGCACAGAAGGGATAAGGCAACTCATAGTCTGGATAGCAGAAGGTCAGGGCAGGCGGCACAGTAGTGTAGTCAGGACATAGCAGGAGGTCAATAGGCAGGTGGCAGAGGAGCCATGTCATGTCACAGAGCAAAGGATCAGATACATGGTAAGGCAACTCTCAGGAATGCTTTCTCTCAGGCACAAGGCAACAAAGATCTGGCAGGGAAGTGAGGAGGGTGGAGGAATTTATCAATGAGCCACAGGTGAATTTCACTAATGAGCACACTGACCCTTTAAATCTTAAAGCTCTGGCACGAGTGCACCCTAGGGGACAGGGACACATGCGCCGGAGCAGAGAGGCAGAGGCGGGGGCAGGAGAAGTTCCAGGTAAGTGACAGAATGGGGCTCACATACGGGCATGTCCCGCGATGCGATTCAAGCCCCGCCAGCAGCAGCAGGTAACGGGACCATGCGCTCAAGGCCAGCGTGTACGGCCAGAGCACATAATGTAACATTAGTTTTAGGTCTCGTAGCCATAATGGAAACGGCAAGATTTCAAAATTAATATACAATATAGATAACAAAATCGAAAATTCTTAAAACATAAAAACTTGAATTCAAAATAAGTTTATTTTCTGATGACACATTCCCTTGAAGGTCACAGATACTTTAAGTTTTTTACATTTTTTTCCTCCTCATTATAAATATTCATGTAAAGCCACAATATATAAAGCCATACTTCTTTCATTTTTTTCATCTACAAACCCATATGAGGGTTGTTTTTTGCTGGACCAATAGTACACCTAATAAAAGGCTAAGTCAATCAAGAAGGGGTTATCAGTTAAGGGCAACAGAGGAGGCTTGCGAGGGCAAGACACTTAAGCACATCAGCACCACCTTCTTGAAATGGGTCTGAGAAATATAAAGGCAATTTTATAGGTTTTGCAACCACCATAAGCTCCAGTAAAGGTACAGTTTGCTTGTACATCCTAACAGTTATCCATTGGTGTCTGCAGCTCTTAGCAGCAAATACAGCTGATAGATTCTCTTTAAAAATATAAGTCTTGCTACAGATTGAATTTAAAATCTATGAAACTCATATTACATTATAAAATGATGGAAGCCTTGTTATAACATTTTGCAGAGGCAAAGCTGCAATTTATACTGTATATGCAGCATTTTTTCACTTTACAATCTTCTAGTCAGAGCATAATTGGTTCTATAAGTCATACTAAATAAACCAATTCTAGACACATGCTTAACCAGAATATAAACAGAGATTGTGCATTTATATTAAAATCCAGTTACATTCCTCTGTTTCAGATTGGAAAATGATGTCCTTCTTTCCAGTACAGTATACACCCGCATACTATATATGTATATTGTAATGACAGCTAGCCATCTAGCATAAAAAGCTAAATCCTAAAAATATGTTAGCCTATTTAAAAATATATTAATACATTCGGCACTACTCTGGTCAATCACATGTGACAGGATATTCGATTTATAAAGAGAGGTGACTAAAATATTACCCCATAATGCAGAATGCTATTATCTCCACAGACTAAGATTCCACATAGAATTAGAAAATTAGATCTAGCTCTGCCATCAGTGTAAAAGATTTATTATGCATAAGCGCTGCTATTTCATTTCTTTTTGGCTTTAATCCTTCAATCCGATGAGTTTTTTTTCCCACTATTTCCCTGTTGTTCTTGCCTTCAATACAATTTATAGAAAACATAATCAGGCATGGAACAGCCAGTGCTGGGGAAATATTTTCCACATGTTTTTACTAGACTTTCTGTTGTGGATCATTACGGCATACAAAACACTCAGTGTTTAAGTAGCTATAAATGACAAAATTCATTATCCAAACAATTTAAATGAAAATATAGCTTTGTTATTCAGGGTCAATACCAAATCACAGCGATGCTTTAAATTTAATGTGTTAACTTGAGTAGATAGAACACTTTTACATTCCCCTAGATTGAAGGAATAAAGCTAAATTCCCTTGGAGCATTGTATCTTCATTCAAGTTATTTGGTGAAACAAATAAGGTATTCTAAACACCACTGATGAGAAAATAGAATGACCCTCTGGCCAAACTAACTTACTTGACAATTTGCATTCAAATAGGTGTGTTAATATTTGCATTCTTCTTTTCTGGTTTGCGGGTATTCTGCAACCAAGGCGTATAGTGGATTTTATAACATAACTTTCAAAATAATAGGTATATACAACACGGCAAACAGTATAAACAGATGTTCACTGGCATCATTTAAGAGCGCTCCTCAAGGTAACAATATAGCATATAACAAAAATTCAAGTTTATGCTAAGATTCATAGTATGTCAAGGCCATTGATGGATATTTCTAATGCATGAAATAGCAATCCCAAGTTAATGCATCAACACAGAACAAGAAGATTGTTTTTTGTATTCTTCGACAAGTAGTTGCTTTTATCATGCTACTCTATACTGCTAGCTTTTACCAGACTATAGAATGGCAATTGTCACAAATGTGTAAAAACACCTAGACATTCAGGATGTGTAAGATATAAAAAGGTGAATGAAAAATAACAAAAAACTGAAGACAATCAAGTGACACATGATAAAAAAAAATATTTTTGCTCTAATGGTTTGGTGGGTTGACTATTTTAAGTATTGGAAACTGAATTAATAAAATCCTGGTAGGTTCACTTGTAGACATTTAATATGGCACCTGAGATGGTCCTATCATTTAGCTGATTTTACCAAGAGAATTTGCCATTGGGTGCTTATCTATCTGCAGGGATAATGCAGTATTATATGCATCAATTACATACAATACATGAAGAAACTGGCTCCAACACATCAACAGCCACTGCTTGTTAGTAGCTATATTATCTTGTCAGAAAGGGCTATTTCTAATGTGGTTATATAGTTTATTAGGTTTTTAAAAAAAGTCAAGTTTAACCTATATTCCTACTGTGTCCCTAATGTATTGATCCAGAAGAAGGCAAAAACCCTTATGAGGGTGATGCCAATAGCTCCATACCAGGAAAAAAAATTGTACATGACTTCAAATGAATACAATAAATCCTTGGATCAACATTTCTTATTCCTTTTGCATACAAACTGCAGCAGCAGTTTTTTAAAAAAATAAATAAATAAAAATGTCAGAAAGAAAACCTGTGTGGAATTTTCTTCCTGCCAAGTTTAGGGCCTTCTTATGTACAGTTTGTGTGTGAGCTAAAACACTCTTGCTAAGACATTGAAAAACCGCCAATATTCCATCTCCTACTGACTTAATTCTTGCTATAAACCTCACCTTCTCTTTTGAAAAAGTCATAGCCTTGGGGAATGGTAATTACTGTATAAGAGTCCCCGCATTGTGTTAACACCTGACCCCTCCCTTATGCAAGCCCATTTCCACGACGTTCATTTGTTCAGCTCTGTGTTATCTTAAGGTAGTACATTGACACCAGTTGGGACCCGTTCTCATATGTGCATATTGTAAACTGATAGTTTCTTGGCTACTATTTGCTTTCACCTTGTTTATTGTTCTTTGTTTGTACGCTATGTTCAATGCAACATTATTTGTCTCCGGGTATCCCTGGTTATTTGCTCTGTGATTTGAATAAATTCAATAAAAACTTCTGAAACAAAAAGACCTGTGTGGAAGTCTAGACTTAGGGTGCATTCACATGCTAGTAACTAGCAGCAGGTTTTCAGCTGTGGAAAATCCGCTGCAAGTTATGCCACCATTCATTTGAACAGGTCTGTGCAAACTACAATTCTGACACTATTGCGGACTGTCGGACTGCTACCATTCAACTGAATGGTACCATAACTTGCAGCAAATTTTCCGCAATGCACAACCCTCCGCTAGCTACTAGCATGTGAACGCATCCTGAAGACAGTGCTATTCAGGTGTTATTTGCAAGCTCCTTTTGATTATACTGTGAGCCTCCAAGTGGTACCACTCTGAAAATTACATGTTCCTATTGGGGATCCAGGACACTTGTCCCAGATCCTCAGGTAAATAAGTGCTGCTTTTAGCTGTATGCGGTCACACACACACAGCTGTTAGCTTCCTCTCAATGTAAGTGCAGCATCTGCAGCCCACACTGAGAGGAGAGGGTAGGGGAGCTCTGTCCTAATACAGTGCAGGCACCCAAAGCATTGGCAAAGAAAGAAGGAAGATGCAGTGAGTCTGCGCTCTGAAGGAGGTGGTGTTGGGGGTATTTGGTTTAGGGGTAGGGCCGCCGGCTATCCACCTATATAGCTACCTACCTGCCTACATAGCTACCCACTTGACTACTTAGCTACCTACCCGGCTACATAGCTAGCCACCTGAATACCTGGCTACATAGCTACCTGACCACCTGGCTACATAGCTACCCACCTGACTCTGTTGTGCTGTTAGCTCCACCAGATGTGAATTTTTTTATTTTTTTTATAAATAAAAGGGTTAATTGTTACACATTGCGCTCCTGCCACATGCACTGGCCTTGAGCGCATTGTCCTGATCTCCTCTGCTGCCGGCGGGGCTGGGATTCGCATCACGGAACGCGCCCGCATGCTAATCCCAGCCTGTCACTTACCACAGTCCTCTGCTGCCTCTTCCTCTACCTCTCAGCTCTGGTGCACGTGTCCCCGTCTCCTAGGGACAGTACGCCCATAATTATGTGCAACACCTGACACTATTCTATAAGTCTCTTCACCTCCCACTCTTCCCTGCCGGATCTTTAGTGCCATTTGCCTGAGATTAAGCATACCCTTTGTCTGTTTGCCTAGCCCGTGTGCTGATCCTTCCGCTATGTTATTGACTATGCACCTTTGCCACCTGCCTTGACCTTCTGCTAAGTACGACTTCGTCTCTGCCTCATCCTACTGTACTTCGCCTCACCCAGCTACCTGTGTGGTCGAGTCATATGGGGGGTAGTGACCTGGGTGTCGCCTGCCGCAACAAGCTCATCCTGCCTTGTGGCGGGCTCTGGTGAAGACCAGCGGCACCTTAGACTCCGCTCCCTGATACCGCAAGTGTCATCAGCCACACAGGTCAGTGGATCCACATCCAGCAGCATTACAGCAAGATCCGGACATGGATCCCGCTGAGGTACCTCTGCCCGAGAATCCGGATCTCACCACTATAGTGGCTCTTCAGTCGCAGCAGTTGGCCCAGCAGGCGCAATAGTTAAACGAGTTGTCCGCCATGATGCAGCAGTTGCTGACTGCTGAGCAACAACCACAGCAGCCTCAGCCTCCTCCTGCTCCGGTAATGCCTCCCACTCCTGCAGTCACCACGGGATCCAGGCTCCGTTTGTCCCTTCCAGAGAAGTATGAAGGGGATCCCAAGTTCTGCGGTGGATTTGTGGCACAGTGCTCCATGCACATAGAGCTTGTGGTGGAACAGTTCCCTATGTAGCGAGTGAAGGTGGCCTTTGACATCAGTTTGTTAACTGGAAGGGCTCTGGTCTCGGCAACTCCATTGTGGGATTGCAGTGACGCTCTCACAGCCAGTCTTCAGGCTTTCCTGCTGGAATTCTGAAGTGTTTTTTAGAAGAACCTGCACGAGCTTCGCTGAGCCTTTCTCAGGGTAACTCCTCTGTGGGCGAGTACGCTGGCTTCAGAGTTATCCTGGAATAATGAAGCTGTTTGCGCTACTTTCAAAAGAGAACACTCTATAGATAAGATATCGTTGCTGCTCGGGAATTGCCATCTACCTTAAATTATCTTATATAGCTGGCCTCCCGGATTGATATCCGTTTCTCTGAGCAACGTGAGGAACAACATCAAAAAAGGGAGTCAGCATGACCTCAGCGCTTTCCTCGCCTGGCACCAGTCTTCCAGCAACCACCCCAACCTTCTACGTTGCCTCCCACAGTGGAGGCTATGCAGGTGGATCGGTCTCGCCTGACTCTGCAGCAAAGAACTCGCTAACGAACTGAGAATCTATGTCTCTACTGCGCCAGTGCAGATAATTTCCTCAAAGATTGTCCTATACGTCCAGTCACAGGGAAACACTCGCACCTACGGTTTGTGGGGGAGGCTTCCCTAGGTGTGAACACTAACTCTCCATGCTTGAATTTATCGGTCCAGCTTTTTCTACCCTCCAAAGAGATTATTTCCATTCTTGCCTTCCTGGATTCTGGTTTCGCAGGATATTTTATTGATTCCTCCTTAGTTCATAGGTATCATCTACCCGTGTCTCGCCTGTTGAAGCCCATGTACATCCTGTTACTGTATATTCTGACCACAAGAACTTGCTCTATCTTCAGACAGCACATAGATTCAACCCACATCAGGCCCGATGGTCTCTGTTCTTTTCCAGATTTGATTTCTACATGCACTTCCGTCCTGCAGAGAAGAATTTACAAGCTGACGCTCTTTCCAGGTCTTCTGATGTGCATGACCAAGAATCTCCTCCTCAGCATATTATTCCTCCTGAGCATCTCATCTCTGCAGCTCCAGAATTTCTTCAGCACCTGCCTCTAGGAAAGACTTACGTATCTCCCAGTTTAAGACTTCGAGTCTTGAAATAGGGCCATTCCTCTCTTCTGGACGGTCATTCTGGAACTTGTAAGTCCCTACAGCTCATCTCCAGACAATATTGGGGGCCTAGTTTAAAACAGGATGTCGTTGATTTTGTACGTTCCTGTTCGGTCTGTGCCCGGAGTAAGACTCCTTGTTCTAAACCTGCAGTTCTTCTACAGCCTTTGTCTGTTCCAGAGATTCCCTGGACCGATATTGCTATGAACTTCATTACTGACCTTCCATCTTCTGGAGGCAATACAGTCGTCTGGGTGGTAGTGGACCGATTTTCTAAAATGGCAAATTTTTTGCTGCTGCCTGGACTTCCATCTGCCCCACAGCTTGCTAAACTGTTCCTTTGCCACATCTTCCGTTTGCATGGTTTGCCTTCACATATTATATCCGACCGTAGAGTCCAGTTAGTCTCTAAATTCTGGTGGGCCCTCTGCTCACGTCTCCAAGTCAAGCTGGATTTTTCCGAAGCCTACCACCCTCAATCCAATGGACAGGTTAAGAGGGTGAATCAGGTCTTAGGAGACTATCTTTGTCATGTAATTTCTGCTCGTCAAGACGACTGGGTCAATTTAATTCCTTGGGCAAAGTTCTCATACAAGCATAAGGATTCTGAATCCACTGGAACATAACCTTTCTTCGTAGTTTATGGACTTCATCCTCATCTTCCTCTTCCCTTATCCTCTTCTTTCGGAGTTCCTGCAGTTGATGAGCACGTGCGGAACTTTTCCACCATATGGCAGAAGACAAGTTCCTCTCTTTTGCATGTTACGTCTCGTATGAAGTCTCAAGCGAACAAGAAAAGATGTTCTCCTCCCAAGTTCTCTCCTGGTAACAAAGTCTGTGTCACGATGCCGGCTGGCAGGTAGTGGATCCTCTGTGCCAGAGAGGGATTGGCGTGGACCGTGCTAGTGGACCGGTTCTAAGCCACTACTGGTTTTCACCAGAGCCCGCCGCAAAGCGGGATGGTCTTGCTGCGGCGGTAGTGACCAGGTCGTATCCACTAGCAACGGCTCACCTCTCTGGCTGCTGAAGATAGGCGCGGTACAAGGGAGTAGGCAGAAGCAAGGTCGGACGTAGCAGAAGGTCGGGGCAGGCAGCAAGGATCGTAGTCAGGGGCAACGGCAGAAGGTCTGGAAACACAGGCAAGGAACACACAAGGAACGCTTTCACTGGCACTAAGGCAACAAGATCCGGCAAGGGAGTGCAAGGGAAGTGAGGTAATATAGGGAAGTGCACAGGTGATTACCCTAATTGGAACCACTGCGCCAATCAGCGGCGCAGTGGCCCTTTAAATCGCAGAGACCCGGCGCGCGCGCGCCCTAGGGAGCGGGGCCGCGCGCGCCGGGACAGAACAGACGGGGAGCGAGTCAGGTAGGGGAGCCGGGGTGCGCATCGCGAGCGGGCGCTACCCGCATCGCGAATCGCATCCCGGCTGGCAGCGGGATCGCAGCGCCCCGGGTCAGAGGACGTGACCGGAGCGCTGCAGCGGAGAGAGTGAAGCGAGCGCTCCGGGGAGGAGCGGGGACCCGGAGCGCTCGGCGTAACAGTACCCCCCCCCTTGGGTCTCCCCCTCTTCTTGGAGCCTGAGAACCTGAGGAGCAGACTTTTGTCAAGGATGTTGTCCTCAGGTTCCCAGGATCTCTCTTCAGGACCACAACCCTCCCAGTCTACTAAAAAAAAATTTTTCCCTCTGACCTTTTTGGCAGCCAAAATTTCCTTGACCGAGAAGACGTCCGAGGAGCCGGAAACAGGAGTGGGAGGAACAGATTTGGGAGAAAAACGGTTGAGGATGAGTGGTTTGAGAAGAGAGACGTGAAAGGCATTAGGGATACGAAGAGAAGGAGGAAGAAGAAGTTTATAAGAGACAGGATTAATTTGACACAAAATTTTGAAAGGACCAAGATAGCGTGGTCCCAGCTTGTAGCTAGGGACACGGAAGCGGACATATTTAGCGGAGAGCCATACCTTGTCTCCAGGGGAAAAAACGGGGGGAGCTCTTCTTTTCTTATCCGCGAACCTCTTCATGCGTGAAGAAGCCTGTAAGAGAGAATTTTGGGTCTCTCTCCATATAATGGAAAGGTCACGAGAAATTTCATCCACAGCGGGCAGACCAGAGGGCAAGGGGGTAGGGAGGGGGGGAAGAGGGTGACGGCCGTACACCACGAAAAATGGGGATTTGGAGGAAGATTCAGAGACCCTGAAGTTATACGAGAATTCGGCCCATGGAAGGAGATCTGCCCAGTCATCCTGGCGGGAGGAAACAAAATGTCGCAAATAATCACCCAAGATCTGGTTAATTCTTTCTACTTGTCCATTGGACTGGGGATGATATGCAGAGGAAAAATTTAATTTAATCTTGAGTTGTTTACAGAGAGCCCTCCAGAATTTAGACACGAATTGGACACCTCTATCCGAGACAATCTGCGTAGGCAACCCGTGAAGACGAAAAATGTGTACAAAAAATTGTTTAGCCAACTGAGGCGCAGAAGGAAGACCAGGAAGAGGGATGAAATGTGCCATTTTGGAGAATCGATCAACGACCACCCAAATAACAGTGTTGCCACGGGAAGGGGGTAAATCAGTAATAAAATCCATACCGATCAGAGACCAAGGCTGTTCGGGGACAGGCAGAGGATGAAGAAAACCAGCGGGCTTCTGGCGAGGAGTCTTATCCCGGGCACAGATAGTGCAGGCTCGCACAAAGTCCCCAACATCCGTCTCCAGAGTCGGCCACCAATAGAAGCGGGAGATGAGTTGCACAGATTTCTTGATGCCCGCATGACCTGCGAGATGGGAGGAGTGACCCCATTTGAGGATTCCGAGGCGTTGGCGAGGAGAAACAAAGGTCTTCCCTGGAGGAGTCTGCCTGATGGAGGCAGGAGAAGTGGAGATCAGGCAGTCAGGTGGAATGATGTGTTGCGGAGGGAGATCAACTTCTGAGGCATCCGAGGAACGAGAGAGAGCATCGGCCCTAATGTTCTTATCGGCAGGACGAAAGTGAATCTCAAAATTAAATCGGGCAAAGAACAGAGACCACCGGGCCTGGCGAGGATTCAGCCGTTGGGCAGACTGGAGGTAGGAGAGGTTCTTGTGGTCGGTGTAGATAATAACAGGAGAACTTGATCCCTCCAGCAGATGCCTCCATTCCTCAAGTGCTAATTTGATGGCTAGAAGCTCTCGATCCCCGATGGAGTAGTTCCTCTCCGCTGGAGAGAAGGTCCTAGAGAAAAAACCACAAGTGACAGCATGCCCGGAAGAATTTTTTTGTAGAAGAACAGCTCCAGCTCCCACTGAGGAGGCATCAACCTCCAATAGGAAGGGTTTGGAAGGGTCAGGTCTGGAGAGGACGGGAGCCGAAGAAAAGGCAGACTTGAGTCGTTTAAAGGCGTCTTCTGCTTGAGGAGGCCAGGACTTGGGATCAGCACTTTTTTTGGTTAAAGCCACGATAGGAGCCACAATGGTAGAAAAATGTGGAATAAATTGCCTGTAATAATTGGCGAACCCCAAAAAGCGTTGGATAGCACGGAGTCCGGAGGGGCGTGGCCAATCTAAGACGGCAGAGAGTTTGTCTGGATCCATCTGTAGTCCCTGGCCAGAGACCAAATATCCTAGAAAAGGAAGAGATTGGCATTCAAACAGACATTTCTCAATTTTGGCATAGAGTTGGTTGTCACGAAGTCTCTGAAGAACCATACGGACATGCTGGCGGTGTTCTTCTAGATTGGCAGAAAAAATTAGGATATCGTCCAGATATACAACAACACAGGAGTATAACAGATCACGAAAAATTTCATTGACAAAGTCTTGGAAGACGGCAGGGGCGTTGCACAGTCCAAAGGGCATGACCAGATACTCAAAGTGTCCATCTCTGGTGTTAAATGCCGTTTTCCACTCGTCCCCCTCTCTGATGCGGATGAGGTTATAGGCGCCTCTTAAGTCCAATTTAGTGAAGATGTGGGCACCTTGGAGGCGATCAAAGAGTTCAGAGATGAGGGGTAAGGGGTAGCGGTTCTTAACCGTGATTTTATTAAGACCGCGGTAGTCAATGCAAGGACGTAGGGAGCCATCTTTTTTGGACACAAAGAAAAATCCGGCTCCGGCAGGAGAGGAGGATTTACGGATAAAGCCCTTCTTTAGATTCTCCTGGACGTATTCGGACATGGCAAGAGTCTCTGGGGCAGAGAGAGGATAAATTCTGCCCCGGGGTGGAGTAGTGCCCGGGAGGAGGTCGATAGGGCAATCATAAGGCCTGTGAGGAGGTAGTGTCTCAGCTTGTTTTTTGCAGAAAACATCCGCAAAGTCCATATAGGCCTTAGGGAGACCGGTTACTGGAGGAACCACAGAGTTACGGCAAGGGTTACTGGGAACCGGTTTTAGACAGTTCTTGGAACAAGAGGACCCCCAACTCTTGATCTCCCCAGTGGACCAATCCAGGGTAGGGGAATGAAGTTGAAGCCAGGGAAGTCCAAGGAGAATTTCCGAGGTGCAATTGGGGAGGACCAAAAGTTCAATCCTCTCATGATGAGATCCGATGCTCATAAGAAGGGGCTCCGTGCGGAAACGTATGGTACAGTCCAATCTTTCATTATTTACACAATTGATGTAGAGGGGTCTGGCGAGACTGGTCACCGGGATGTTGAACCTGTTGACGAGAGAGGCCAAAATAAAATTTCCTGCAGATCCAGAGTCCAAGAAGGCCACAGCAGGGAAGGAGAAGGCAGAGGCAGACATCCGCACAGGCACAGTAAGACGTGGAGAAGCAGAGTAGACATCAAGGACTGTCTCACCATTGTGCGGAGTCAGCGTACGTCTTTCCAGGCGGGGAGGACGGATAGGACAATCCCTCAGGAAGTGTTCGGTACTAGCACAGTACAGGCAGAGGTTCTCCATACGGCGTCGTGTCCTCTCTTGAGGTGTCAGGCGAGACCGGTCGACCTGCATAGCCTCCACGGCGGGAGGCACAGGAACAGATTGCAGGGGACCAGAGGAGAGAGGAGCCGAGGAGACGAAACGCCTCGTGCGAACAGAGTCCATATCTTGGCGGAGTTCCTGGCGCCTTTCAGAAAAACGCATGTCAATGCGAGTGGCTAGGTGAATGAGTTCATGTAGATTAGCAGGGATTTCTCGTGCGGCCAGAACATCTTTAATGTTGCTGGATAGGCCTTTTTTGAAGGTCGCGCAGAGGGCCTCATTATTCCAGGACAATTCTGAAGCAAGTGTACGGAATTGTACGGCATACTCGCCAACGGAAGAATTACCCTGGACCAGGTTCAACAGGGCAGTCTCAGCAGAAGAGGCTCGGGCAGGTTCCTCAAAGACACTTCGGATTTCCGAGAAGAAGGAGTGTACAGAGGCAGTGACGGGGTCATTGCGGTCCCAGAGCGGTGTGGCCCATGACAGGGCTTTTCCGGACAGAAGACTGACTACGAAAGCCACCTTAGACCTTTCAGTGGGAAACAGGTCCGACATCATCTCCAGATGCAGGGAACATTGGGAAAGAAAGCCACGGCAAAACTTAGAGTCCCCATCAAATTTATCCGGCAAGGATAAGCGTATCCCAGGAGCGGCCACTCGCTGCGGAGGAGGTGCAGGAGCTGGCGGAGGAGATGACTGCTGAAGCTGTGGTAGTAACTGTTGTAGCATAACGGTCAGTTGAGACAGCTGTTGGCCTTGTTGCGCTATCTGTTGTGACTGCTGGGCGACCACCGTGGTGAGGTCAGCGACAACTGGCAGAGGAACTTCAGCGGGATCCATGGCCGGATCTACTGTCACGATGCCGGCTGGCAGGTAGTGGATCCTCTGTGCCAGAGAGGGATTGGCGTGGACCGTGCTAGTGGACCGGTTCTAAGCCACTACTGGTTTTCACCAGAGCCCGCCGCAAAGCGGGATGGTCTTGCTGCGGCGGTAGTGACCAGGTCGTATCCACTAGCAACGGCTCACCTCTCTGGCTGCTGAAGATAGGCGCGGTACAAGGGAGTAGGCAGAAGCAAGGTCGGACGTAGCAGAAGGTCGGGGCAGGCAGCAAGGATCGTAGTCAGGGGCAACGGCAGAAGGTCTGGAAACACAGGCAAGGAACACACAAGGAACGCTTTCACTGGCACTAAGGCAACAAGATCCGGCAAGGGAGTGCAAGGGAAGTGAGGTAATATAGGGAAGTGCACAGGTGATTACCCTAATTGGAACCACTGCGCCAATCAGCGGCGCAGTGGCCCTTTAAATCGCAGAGACCCGGCGCGCGCGCGCCCTAGGGAGCGGGGCCGCGCGCGCAGGGACAGAACAGACGGGGAGCGAGTCAGGTAGGGGAGCCGGGGTGCGCATCGCGAGCGGGCGCTACCCGCATCGCGAATCGCATCCCGGCTGGCAGCGGGATCGCAGCGCCCCGGGTCAGAGGACGTGACCGGAGCGCTGCAGCGGAGAGAGTGAAGCGAGCGCTCCGGGGAGGAGCGGGGACCCGGAGCGCTCGGCGTAACAGTCTGGTTGTCAGCCAAATATATCCACTTCAAAGTACCCAGTTATAACTTGGGCCCTCGCTATCTTGGTCCCTATAAAATCAAGAAACATTTAAATCCTGTGACCTACTCTCTTCATCTACCATCCTCTCTCTGGATTCCGAATTCTTCCATGTCTCTCACTTGAAACCTGTCATCCACAACGGTTTCTGTAAAAAAGACATTTCACCTACTCCCATCTCTGGTACCTCTGTTGTTTATGTTGTTAAACAAATTTTGGACTCCAAGTTTATCAGACGAAAACGCTTTTTTCTTGTGGATTTGAAAGGATTCGGTCCAGAGGAGAGATCTTGGGAGCCAGAGGAAAATATCCTGGACCGTGACCTTCTCAGTAAATTTCTGAACCGCAAAAGGAGGGGGAGACCAAAGGGGGGGGGGTACTGTTACACATTGCGCTCCGGCCACATGCGCTGGCCGTGAGCGCATTGTCCCGCTCTCCCCTGTTGCCGATGGGGCTGGGATACGCATCGTAAGACGCACCCGCATGCAAATCCAAGCCCGTCACTTACGAGCGTGCCGGAGCTCTGAAATTTAAAGGGCCAGTACGCCCATAATTATGTGCAACACCTGACACTATTCTATAAGACCCTTCACCTCCCACTCTTCCCTGCCGGATCTTGAGTGCCATTTGCCTGAGATTAATAGTACCCTTTGTCTGTTTGTCTAGCCCGTGTTCTGATCCTTCTGTTATGTTGTTGACTACACACCTTTGCCGCCTGCCTTGACCTTCTGCTAAGTCCGACTTCGTCTCTGCCTCATCTTACTGTACTTCGCCTCACCCAGCTATCTGTGAGGTCGAGTCGAGACGGGGTTAGCGAGCTGGGTGTTGCCTGCATCAGCAAGCCCATCCTGCCTTGCGGCGGGCTCTGGTGATGACCAGCGGCACCTTAGACTCGCTCCCCGATAGGGCCCATGTCATCAGCCACACAGTTCAGTGGATCCACATCCAGCAGCGTTACATTAATGAGGGTAATGACTCGGGTGTTATTATTTTAATATATGTATTTTTTAATGTGGTGTTTGTCTTTTTTTTTTTTGTTCTTATTTTTTGGTTTAATAATCCAAGAGAACTGGGGTATATGCCATACAAGTTTAGAATAAAACCTTTAATAGATTGCTATAGAAAATATAAATTAAAAAATAAACATCAAAAAGCGCAGGAAATGTGGCCAGTGAATAAATAAATAAAAATAAATCACAGCAACACATGGCCCCTAAAGGTTAGGGTAATGGCCTACAGAAAGGTAGTGTAATGCTTAGTAGGGACAGGATAATGTACACACTATCCCTAAACTACCTACCAAGGCCCTCTAGGGGACTTACTGGATGACCCCCTATGATCTCACGCTAATTTAAGATATCTACCCTAGTTATTTGATATGTAACTGGGGCCCTAAAAAGGGTGACCCCCATATGTCCGGACCCTATACCCTACTCTGTAATACCGTAGTGTGCCCAGATAATATAATGCAAACACAAAGGACAGAGTAAAATGCAAAAACAGCTATTAAGGTGCTAATATATGCAAAAACTCAATTAACTGAACATGTATAAATGCAAAAGAACATGTCCCATTAATACATGACCTTATCCTCAAAGCGGCGTTTCACCACTGTAGTGGATCATCAGGAGATCTAACAGAGATGTTCACTCGTCAAAGCATTGTCCGGCAGTGGCAATAACCTGCCATCCTGCCAATCTTTTAAGCAACAACGACCGCCCTGATTAACATCCGCTTGCCTGCATGGCCAATCTGTTCAGATCCCCGCCCAGGGATGCGCCTCCCCGCGGGTCGCATTAAAACACAGCAGCACATGGCTATATGTAAACAAACGCGCCTCCCTGGGTGGGCATCATCCCGGACTCTGCTGAAGACAGCCATGAGCAGTAGGAGCGGGTGTATAGGTAAACCACAATATGAATCAAGGACTAGAAGTGCCTCTCGTGGCCTTTCTTAAAGGCATTAAGAGCAGAGAGTAACATGATTTCAGTCCTTATACATATAGCGTACCGGAACCATGATGTTATTGGTCCGGACTTAAATTGCAAATAGCTTATTATTATTATGGTATTATATTATTATTATGGTATTATTATTATTATGGTCTTTAAGGTACAGGTAACATACCGGATCAGTGATGTTATTTGTCCAGACTAAAATATGGGTCTATAAGAGTGTATACAAATAGTTGTTAGTAACAATAAGTTATCCCCTTAATGATGGTTTAGTAGTAAAAGCTGTTTGAAAGGAGTAAGTCACTAAGCCAGGGTTAGATTGATGCTCTAAGACTGGATGGTAGCAGGCTTGTATTATTAAGCTGGTAATGGCCAAAATAAATGGCCTTCACCATCCTGGTAACGTTAGGTTGCTACTGCTTGCTTTTGTGCCAGGCTAGTTATAGAAAACGTTAATTAATTAATTTATTTATGATACAAACCAAGCAGTAGCAGGGCGAAAAGGGCCATTTATTTTGGTCCCCCCTAACCGTAGCCTAATACTACAAGCCTGCTACTGCCATGATCCCGAGCTCTTTCCTGTACCCCTGGTGCTGGAGAATGCTGGGGTAATAATAGGGTGACAACATTAGTCATAGACACCATCCTAAGAAACATTAATATTCTAGGAATCATTACCTCTTGTATGGACAATAGGAAGTTCCACAATAGTGTGTTGGACAGACATCACTGGCCATGGTATGTGCAATAGTTGCAGATAAAGTTATTTTTAGTGGATAAAGAAACATAGTGTTAAAGACCATTACAGAAATAAATGCTTTGAAATAAAAATTATTTGTGGAATCATTTTTAGAGAACTATTTTATAGCCCTCCATCTTTCTCCCTGCATAGTATTCCTATGGACAAATCTAACAATGTGCTGAAGGTTACATATAAACAGAATGTTTCCCCACAGGAAGTTATAGTGCGTCTTCATTAGTATCACATTAAGGAAGCCCTCCTTTTGAAACATATCCTCTAAGAGGAAGCATTATTTTCCTTTATTACACTCTTCAAAACACTGTGTACTGGCTGTATATGCGCTGCCGGAAGCTACAACCAGACCTTTTACTGAACATCTTGCAGCTTCATTACTCGTTTTAGTTAGCTAACCATAATGCTCCGACCTTACAACATGCATAATACCTCAGGCTAAGATAATACCTCTGGATAAACCTACTTATCGTTATCCAAGTAAGTTAACTTGCCATGCATGTTAAGCCATTAATGTTATTTAACATTTACACAGTTCACTTTTTATTTGCACATAAATATAATATTCATGTATTGCAAAAGATTTACAAATGCCATACTTGATGCTTTTATGTGTAAAAGTATTCTAAAAAAAATCTCAAATCAGTATTTTGCTTATTGGTTTTAAAGGATGTTGTAAAAATCTATATATTTAATTCAATATAAATCATTTAATTTGACATCCAATCATGTGGGGCTTTTATTTTGTTTCCTCTACATATTAAGCTACATACACAAGGACCCAAGGGGTCCACAAAAACCCTTTCTTTAAATCCCTAACCCATAAAAAAAAAAACACATAGAATAAAGTTCTCAGCTCACCTGGGACATGCATGGCAACCTCCAAAAAGATGCAAAACTAGTAGAAAAAAGCCAGCACGTTAGTTAAAAAAAACTTGCAAAACTTTAATAAAAAAAATTCCATTTAGAAATCTTGAGGGTGGCAGAAACACACGACACATCAAAAATACAATAAGCGCAAGAACAAAGTCCTAAAAAAAAAGGGTTGACGCATTTCAGGTTTGCTGACCAGTAGCCAAATTCAAGTCCTTTATATATCCAAAGGTATCACCCTATTACAAACAGGAAGGGGAGGGGCTATTCATACTCATGTGCAAAAAAAAGTCACATTAAAAACATATATGCAGTATATGCAAAAAACAAAATTAATTGGGGCAGCCAGATACGGAAACAATATCAATAGCGCAGTATTAGGTCAGTTCTACTGTTTAAACCGTGAGGCTGTATACAATTCAACAAGTACAGTATATCCACATAATTTCTCTATTGCGGAGAGACCGAACTTGATCAACTCCTCAAATCCATTTTCTTACTTTTTCAATCCCAGAATAACGGAGTGACGACACATTAGAATTATGACATAACAAAAAGTGTTTAGATACATTCAAAATACTGGATGACCGCGGAACGGCAGATTGTCTCAAATGTTCCTGCATTCATTCCTTAAGTGACCTCTTAGTGCTGTAACTTGACATGCCGTGCATACAGTCTTATAAACCACAAAAGTGCTATTGCAATTAATAAAATCATGGATCATATGCCTCTTTCCATTCATGGTGTTTTCTATTGCATTACATTTAAGAGCATATGGGCGTACCACGCATCGTGCGTTGCTGCACTTGTGAAGCCTTTTGTGTTTAGCCAGTGGGACGTAATAGTAGGTCTGGCCAAAAAACGCACCCCAGACTTAATGATTTCACCCACTACTAAATCAGTTGACAGCAAAGGTAAGTGTTTGGTCACAATCTGTTTAATCTCATTAAACTCCGTACCATATGTTGTAACGAATGTAGGTTGTTAGTAGGAAGTGGTTTCTTATCTTTAAGAAAGACATCTCTGCTCATATGATCAACATGGACTTGAGCTTTCTTTAACCCCTTAAGGACTTTTTCCATTTTTGCATTTTCGTTTTTTCCTCCTTACCTTTAAAAAATCATAACTCTTTCAATTTTGCATCTAAAAATCCATATGAGGGCTCATTGTTTGCGCCACCAATTCTACTTTGTAATGACGTCAGTCATTTTACCGAAAAATCTACGGAGAAACGGAAAAAAAATCATTGTGAGACAAAATTGAAAAAAAAACAACGCAATTTTGTAACTTTTGGGGGCTTCCATCTCTACACAGTAAATTTTTCGGTAAAAATGACACCTTATCTTTATTTCGTATGTCCATACAATTAAAATGATACTCTACTTACATAGGTTTGATTTTGTCGTACTTCTGGAAAAAATCATAACTACAAGCAGGAAAATTTATATGTTTAAGATTGTCATCTTCTGACCCCTCTAACATTTTTATTTTTCCGCGTATGGGGTGGTATGAGGGCTAATTTTTTGCACCATGTTCTGAAGTTTTTAGCAGTATAATGTTTGCATTGATAGGACTTATTGACTTTTTTTGTGCATATGCCATTGACCGTGCGGTTTAATTAACGATATATTTTTATAATTCGGACATGTCCGCACGCGGCGATACCACATATGTTTATTTTTATTTACACTGTTTTTTTTTATGGGAAAAGGGTGGTGATTCAAACTTTCATTAGGGGAGTTGTTAAATGATCTTTATTCCCTTTTTTTTTTTTTTTTCACTTGTTTTTTGCAATGTTATAGCTCCCATACGAAGCTATAACACTGCACACACTGATCTTTTACATTAATTAGTGGTTTCTCATAAGAAACCACTGATCGATGATTCTGCCGCTTGACTGCTCATGCCTGGATCTCAGGCACTGAGCAGTCATTCAGCGATGGGACAGCGAGGAGGCAGGTAGGGATCCTCCGGCTGTCATGTAAGGTGTTCGGGATGCCGCGATTTTGCCGCGGCTATCTTGAACACCGTGGCCCCACGTTATAGATCGGGAGCGTACTCATGACGTACGCGTACGTCATGGGTCCTTAAGAGGTTAAAATCCACTCAGGATATCCCCGCTGACTCAGGCAAGTGCATACCTGATCGGCATTTCCGTATCCCCCGCATCCATTAGACATCCACTGATAATCAGCAGTAGAGAAACATATCTGTGACTTAAAACAACAAGACGCATATCCTCACTGACATGTTTAACTCCATAGAGATTCCTCAGAGGTCTAGGGCTAATGGTATATAGTTATTTTGCTCCACATATTAATACACATGGTCATATCATCAAGGACAAATTTTCAAATAATCGCAAGAGACCCATGCCTATAATTAACATGTAGTTTCTATGTCATCTCACACTATAAGACTACTCACATGTAAATCCAGTATGATTCATGATGACATGGAATGTTACTGTCACTTGGTACTTATTAGGGATGAGCAAATCGAATGTGACGAATCCGCATTCTTTACGAATTTAAAGGGGTTATCAAGGGAAAAACTTTTTTTTATATATCAAATGGCTCCAGAAAGTTAAACAGATTTGTAAATTACTTCTATTAAATATCTTAATCCTTTCAGTACTTATGAGCTGATGAAGTTGAGTTGTTCTTTTCTGTCTAAGTGCTCTCTGATGACACGTGTCTCGGGAACCACCCAGTTTAGAAGCAAATCCCCATAGCAAACCTCTTCTACTCTGTGCAGTTACCGAGACAAGCAGAGATGTCAGCAGAGAGCACTGTTGCCAGACAGAAAACAACAACTCAACTTCAGCAGCTGATAATTATTAAAAGGAGTAAGATTTTTTAATAGAAGTAATTTACAAATCTGTTTAACTTTCTGGAGCCAGTTGATATAATAAAAAAGTTTTTTTCCTGGAATACCCCTTTAAGGAAAAATTTGATTTGCAATAATTGCGAATATCGCTGTGATTCTGTCACGCGAATCGCTTCATTAAAGTCCATTTAGTGCGGTCCAGGCTCCAGGGCATCAAAAATGGCGGATCAACATATGATGACATGTGGCAAGAAATCCTGGGAAGGCAGGAACAAGGGTAAGCTGGATGACCCTAAATCACATGCAGGATGCAGCCTATCAGCAGCCAGTCACCCCAGTGATGTCACAGCTCTATATAATCAGCAGCAATATTGCGGCCAGTCACTTCAGCCTTTCACTGCTGAGAGCTAGATAGGGACAGACAGCACTGTGTGTTGCACAGAAAAGCTTTTTCCAGCAGGGATTCACCTCCTAGTCAAGTCAGCGTTTTGTTGCCCAGAGAGAGGGAAAGAGGGCAGTGTGTGTTGCACAGAAAAGCATTCTTAATGCAGCGATTTACCTACAGCATTCCATTACAGAGAGCAGTGTGTTGCCCAGAAGAACAGCAGCGATTCAGCTCAAGCACAAATCCTGCCTAGAAGCACTGATAGGGAAGAGAGTGAGATTGAGAGAGAAAGTGCATGGCACATACGTACATCTAAGAGGTCTACTATGTTTCTATTAAAGTCTCAAGGGCCTAGATAATGTGCAAGGCCAGGCAAAAGTACTCACCATCTGGTGTTGTATACAAATACTTTTTTAAGCGTACTGTAGCACATTTTTCTGGCCTCATAAGTGCATAACACATACGTACATCTAAGTGGTGTACTATTTTGTTTTTGTTAAAGTCTCAAGGGCTTAGATAATGTGAAAGGCAAGGCAAAAGTACTCACCGGCTGGAGTTGTACACAAATACTTTTTCAAGCGTACTGTAGCGCATTTTTCTCCCCTCATAAGTGCATACCACATACGTACATCTAAGTGGTGTACTATTTTGTTCCTGTTAAATTCTCAAGGGCCTAGATACTGTGAAAGTCCAGGCAAAAGTACTCAATGGTTGGTGCTATACACAAACACTTTTTTAAGCGTACCTAAGCACATTATTCTGCCCTCATAAGTGCATACCACATACGAACATCTAAGTGGTGTACTATTTTGTTCCTGTTAAAGTTTCAAGGGCCTAGATACTGTAAGAGGACATCCAAAAGTACACACCTGCTTCTGTTTTAGACAAATACTGTTAAGTGTAGTGGAGAGCATTCTACTGCCCTCATAAGTGCATACCGCACACGTACATCTAAGTGTTGTATCATTTTGTTCCTGATAAAGTCTTAAGTGCCTAGTTACCGTAAAAGGCCAGACAAAATTACACACCTGCTGCTGTTCTAGACAAATACTGTTTTAAGCGTAGTAAAGCGTATTGTACTCCCCTCATATACGCACTAAGTATGTCAGGCAGAAAAGTGCCAGGATGTGCGCAGAAGAGTGGCAGAGGCATACATTCATCAGGTGCAGGCAGAGGTTGCAGCAGACTAGGGGCGAGTGGCAGCAGGAGTCATAGCGAGATGGCCTAATCTCCCGGGTATCAGCTAGCGGTGGTGTCTCGACCAGCAACCCATCTGCCATCATCGATTGGTTAACACGGTCATCCACTTCATCACAAGTGACATCTGATACCCTCAGTCAACAGTCATTGGGTTCCTAAGACACAACCCTCAGTTGCCAATGCCTGGGAGCAGTCCCTGTCCTCCCATTGCCTCTGTCCTTTGCTGTTCCCTCCCCTACAGAAGTATCTTATGCTGTGGGTTCAGCTCCACTATTCAGTAAGGACGATCTAATAGAGAACAGTAAGCAGCTATTGCCCAGCCAAGAAGCGCGGAGGAGACATCCACCACTTCCTCTGCTAGGCGGGCAAGTAGTGATGAGGAGAGTGACGTGGGAAGTGGTGTTGCCAGTGTTCAGGCTCCTGAAGCAGACACTGTTGAGGAACCTGAGGAGGACATCAATGACGTGCAGACACTTGTTGATGATGATGAAGCTGATCGCAATTGGGAGCCAGGTGCAGAAGGGTCTTCATCATCAGGAAAAGAGAGTTGCAGGTTGCCCGTGAGGCAGCAGCTGAGCCAGAAATGTGGTAGCATAAACACATCACATATTATAATAGTAGTAATCCTACAGAATTTCCATATGATCAGAATGTGTTTCCTATGCATTCATAAACAGAAAACTACTTCACAAGTGTACAGATACATCTAATTCATATGACATTGTAATGATCATAATGTAATCTAAATTGTGCAGTAATGTGCTTAAAGAATAAATGAACATTAAACTGATAACCATCAGCTCTATAATGCCGTGATTCCTTCAACATCAACAGCATACTTCTGGAAACCTCTTCAAGACATATTTCCTGCTGGTGGTTAAGTCACAAGGCATAACAGAGACCAGAGGCTATTACAGGTGAGGGCAATTGCCCTGTCATCTAACCATTCCTCCCTGAACACACACAATGCTGGAGTGCAGGGTGTAGTTGTAAAGTTTGCAGAGGTAGCAGTCGCTACGGGACCTGGTGCCTAGGGGGCCCCAAAGCACATCTGCCTCATAAGAGACCAGTATTATAACTGACACATGGGGTTCTGTTGCATATTTTGCATGGGGGCCCAGAAGCTACAAGCTGCCTCTGCTAGAGCATGTGTATGTAAGCATACAAGTAAACAGAGAACAGTTGTTGCCCTCCTACGGCCTCCTCCACATCTCCTGATGAACTGGCCTGTCTCCTGGTAGTGCCTCCATGCTCTGGACACTACACTGACAGACACAGCAAACCTTCTTTCCACAGCTTGCATTGATGTGCCATCCTGAATGAGCTGCACTACCTGAGCCACTTCTGTGGGTTGTAGACTCCATCTCATGCTACCACTAGAGTGAAAGCACCGCTAGCATTCAAAAGTGACCAAAACATCAACCAAGATGCATAGAAACTGAGAAGTGCAGAACCACTCCTTTATTGATGGTGTCTTGCTAATTGCCTATAATTTCCACCTGTTGTCTGTCCCATTTGCACAACAGCATGTGAAATTGATTGTCAATCAGTGTTGCTTCCTTAGTGAACAGTGTGATTTCACAGAAGTGTGATTGACTTGGAGTTATATTGTGTTGTTTAACCCCTTAAGGACGCAGGACGTAAATGTACGTCCTGGTGCGGTGGTACTTAACGCACCAGGACGTACATTTACGTTCTGTGCATAACCGCGGGCATCGGAGCGATGCCCGTGTCATGCGCGGCTGATCCCGGCTGCTGATCGCAGCCAGGGACCCACCGGCAATGGCCCACGCCCGCGATCTCGCGGGCGTCCGCCATTAACCCCTCAGGTGCCGGGATCAATACAGATCCCGGCATCTGCAGCAGTGCGCGATTTGAATGAATGATCGGATCGCCCGCAGCGCTGCTGCGGGGATCCGATCATTCAGAACGCCGGACGGAGGTCCCCTCTCCTTCCTCCGTCCGGCTCCCGGCGTCTCCTGCTCTGGTCTGTGATCGAGCAGACCAGAGCAGAAGATGACCGAAAACACTGATCTGTTCTATGTCCTATACATAGAACAGATCAGTATTAGCAATCATGGTATTGCTATGAATAGTCCCCTATGGGGACTATTCAAGTGTAAAAAAAAATGTAAAAAAATGTAAAAGTAAAAGTAAAAAAAAAGTGAAAAATCCCCTCCCCCAATAAAAAAGTAAAACGTCCGTTTTTTCCTATTTTACCCCCAAAAAGCGTAAAAATTTTTTTTTATAGACATATTTGGTATCGTCGCGTGCGTAAATGTCCGAACTATTTAAATAAAATGTTAATGATCCCGTACGGTGAACGGCGTGAACGTAAAAAAAAAAGTCCAAAATTCCTACTTTTTTAATACATTTTATATAAAAAAAATAATAAAAAATGTATTAAAAGTTTTTTATATGCCAATGTGGTATCAAAAAAAAGTACAGATCATGGCGCAAAAAATGAGCCCCCATACCGCCGCTTATACGGAAAAATAAAAAAGTTAGAGGTCATCAAAATAAAGGGATTATAAACGTACTAATTTGGTTAAAAAGTTTGTGATTTTTTTTAAGCGCAACAATAATAGAAAAGTATGTAATTATGGGTATCATTTTAATCGTATTGACCCTCAGAATAAAGAACACATGTAATTTTTACCATAAATTGTACGGCGTGAAAACGAAA
The DNA here is from genome assembly GCF_029499605.1 of Hyla sarda. NCBI lineage: Eukaryota > Metazoa > Chordata > Amphibia > Anura > Hylidae > Hyla > Hyla sarda. The sequence goes on along the minus strand of NC_079189.1, from coordinate 386,504,867 downwards.
CCTTCCAAAATTAGCAAAATTACTAAATTACAAAGGACAACTGGTCGCGCAAAACACAAGCCCTCATACTAGTCTGTGGATGAAAATATAAAAGAGTTATGATTTTTAGAAGGCGAGGAGGAAAAAATGAAAACGTAAAAATGTAATTGTCTGAGTCCTTAAGGCCAAAATGGGCTGAGTCCTTAAGGGGTTAAGTGATCCCTTAATTTTTTTGAGCAGTATATATGTATGTATATATATATATATATATATATATATATATATATATATATATATATATATACTGTTATAAGAAATGGACAGTTTTCAAGATTCATCATCTAATAAAATCATGCCTAGGCATAAAAGGATATTATTATATGCAACTTAAGAGACATCATCCCCATATGGGGATCATAAACAGATATAAAATTATGTAATATTATTTTACAACCGGTTATATGAAGGGAAAATATACCCACTAGAAAATGAAAGGTAAGCGGATCCATAAATACAAGCCACATATTGCATATGAAGCCAGATTAGGGCCAGTGTCTTCCGCTAGTTGGTCTACTACAGCAAACCATAGGACTGGGCCTGGTGACCAGTGCACCATTTCAATTGTCTGCCATTGTCCTGTGTTGTTGTAACTCTTTAGTTCTGTCTGCTTCCAAGACAGGATGTTCCTGCTCAATCAATCACTGGCCAGAATGATGTCTCCTCTCATGATTCTACATCTCAGAGGTTATCATTGGGGGACCAGAAGGAGCTGCAACAGTAGCTAAAACAGCACCTGTAAGGGACCAGGGTAGGTACTGAAAGTATTATTGTTTACTGTTCTCACCAGACACATCATTTTTTTTACAAAAAAACATTTTCCCTGAGAACACAAGGCCTTCTGGCAATACCCCCTGAGTACCTAAAATGCTGGAATTGTTGATTTCCCTTTCCTAATCACCATAAATGTTATCGCTCAGCCCTTTTGCCCCAATGTTCAACTGGTGAATAGTTTCATTAAATCAAATTTATATGGGCACTGTCAGATACAAAAAAATGTATATGTTGTACATCTTGGAAAAGTATTAACTTTTCTAATATAATTCAGAAGAAAATTCTATTTCCTTTTTATAGAAATCATGGCTTTGTCCAAAATGAAGCACAGGCATGGACAAAGTCCAGTAAGTGAGGGCGGGCTAGGACTCCTCTATGCTCTCTCCTGTCTGATAGGACTCCTATGTGCTCTCCTGTCTGATAGTACTCCTCTATGTTCTCTCCTGTCTGATAGTACTCTTCTGTGCTCCATCCTGTCTGATAGTACTCCTCTGTACTCTTTCCTGTCTGATAGTACTTCTCTGTGCTCTCTCCTGTCTGATAGTACTACTCTGAGCTCTCTCCTGTCTGATGGCACTCCTCTGTGCACTCTCCTGTCTGATAGTACTCCTCTGTGCTCTCTCCTGTCTGATAGTACTCCTCTGTACTCTTTCCTGTCTGATAGTACTCCTCTGTGCTCTCTCCTGTCTGATAGTACTCCTCTGTGCTCTCTCCTGTCTGATAGTACTCCTCTGTGCTCTCTCCTGTCTGATAGTACTCCTCTGTGCTCTCTCTCTTGTCTGATAGTACTCCTCTGTCTCCTGTCTGATAGTACTCCTCTGTGCTCTCTCCTGTCTGATAGCACTCATCTGTACTCTCTTCTGTTTGATAGGACTCCTCTGTGCTCTCTCCTGTCTGATAGTACTCCTCTGTGATCTCTCCTGTCTGATAGTACTCCTCTGTGCTCTCTCCTGTCTGATAGCACTCATCTGTGCTCTCTTCTGTCTGATAGGACTCCTATGTGCTCTCTCCTGTCTGATAGTACTCCTCTGTACTCTCCCCTGTCTGATAGTACTCCTCTGTGCTCTCTCTTGTCTGATATTACTCCTCCGTGCTCTCTCCTGTCTGACAGTACTCCTCTGTGCTCTCTCCTTTCTGATAGCACTCCTCTGTGTTCTCTCCTGTCTGACAGTACTCCACTGTACTCTCTCCTGTCTGATAGTACTCCTCTGTGCTTTCTCCTGTCTGACAGTACTCCTCTGTGCTCTCTTCTGTCTGATAGGACTCCTCTGTGCTCTCTCCTGTCTGATAGTACTCCTTACAACATGGTAAAATGAATTTGTTAACATGTGGAAATAAATATCATGTGACCCCCTAGCTGTGGATTATTTTTTTGTGATCTTTCAAATGGTTAAGAATGTTAAAATATCCATTACTGAAAACTTTTAAATAGTATTCTGTATGCTGCTCATTTTCTTTTAAAATCTCAAGATTTTTTAAATCTTTGTCAAAAAGTTTTAAACTTTTTGATAGACAAGGAAATAAAACGTGTATCCTCAAAGTAAGACAGTTCTGGACTGTGAGAATCAATAGGCTAACTGGGAATGAGGACGTGAAAATTGCAGAACTGCGACAAAAGGAGTAAAAGAAAAAAACACCAAGGCTGTAATTTGTATCTGATGTTGCAGAATCCAATTATGACACAGACTAGAGTGCAGATAAAATGCATTCTTGCTGTGATCCTAAAATTCCCATGTCAAGCAAAGATTTCAATATTAGTGGAAGGAAACTATGAATTTGTACTATTGCAGCTATTTGTTTATAGCTCATGTTATTTTTCTATTTATAGTAACAACACTTTGCATTTATCTGATACAAACTCATAATATTAGTAGTAAGCATGGAAAATCATTAGACTATATCGAGGTCTATCAATTAAAATTGAATTTAAAAAATGACACTTCTCTAGGGGAAATTATTTAACATTTCACTTTAATATAAACAATATAGGTAAAAGAAGGTCTATTGTTAATATTTTCAATTTCCCTTATATTAAATGTTTGCCTGAAGTAGACAGGAGCATTAGCTTTGCCCTATTAAGCTGCTTAAAAGGGGTACTCCATAGGTAAAATGTTTTCAAATTAACTGGTGGCAGAAAGTTTAACAGATTTGTAAACTATTGGTAAAAAGAAAAGACGGCACTCACCGGTCCGTTTCTTCAGTGCTTTATTTAGGTATAGTGGGGTACACAGTTTCAAGAATTGGAGCGAAATATGTTTTGCGCCGATCAGTGTATCGTCTGGCTCTCTACTAACATTCCAGCACATAGCTGTATATATACACAGACATAATTGCTTCTCACCTGCAATGGTGATTACCTTTCCGGGTCAGGCATAATCTTCCTCCATACCTGCTGCACCTTCGCTGGATCCAGGCGGTGAGTCCGGAAGTTGCCGCGCGTGACCGTCACCACGCCCCCCGCATGGAGAGAAACCTCCTTGCACAGTGGAGCAACAGCAGCATCACTGAAGTGCTGAACACATAACTGGGGCTCTTAGTAACCCTAGAAGCCGCTTTGTCCCGCCGCTGCGCACTGCAGGAAAAAAGTGGAGGAAGATACGCTTTTTGACATTAACTCTTTATTCACTGAGGAATAGATAAAATACATTCTATGTGAAGAATAAAACTAGTAGAAATATATATTTAGTTACAATGCTGATAACAGCGTTTTGTGCGCAGAATTCATTTTGCCTGCTGTTGAAGTAGTAATTTGTTTCTATTGTCACCATTATATGGACAATTAACCACTTCTAGGCCAGTGAATCTAAGGACATTTGGGTCACCCTCAAGCGCCTTCTTCACGTGTTCAATCAGGCGGGGGGATCCTATGCCTGTGTGGACTGACTTGAAATGTTCACGAATTCTATGATAGCAACAACGAATTGTTTTGCCTATATAAAAGAGTCTGCAGGGACATAGGATCATGTACACCACATATTTTCTCTTACACGTCATAAAATTTCTTATTTTGCATTTGATCTCCCCAAGGTTGAGGTATTTTGCTTCAAAACCGAATCCTTCCCAATCCACAAGAAAGAAGCGTTTTCCTCTGACCAGAGGTACCAGAGATGGAGGAAGGCAAGATTTTCTTTGAGAAAAGCGGTTGGGGATGACTGGCTTCAAGAGGGAGACATGGAAGGAATTTGGAATCCGGAGAGAGGAGGGCAGATGGAGGGAATAAGCCACAGAATTAAGTCGTTTTTTTACTTTATAGGGACCCAAAAAGCGTGGACCCATAAGAGGATACCTTAAAGCGGATGTATTTGGAGGATAACTACACTTTGTCCCCAGGAGAGAACTCTGAAGGAGGGCGTCTTTTCCTTTCCACTTGCGACTTCATACGGGTCATGGCATAAAGAAGGGAGTGACGAGTCTTCTGCCAGATGGAGGCTAAATTCCACACCAGTTCGTCAGCCACAGCTACTCCGGAGGAAGAAGAAGACAGGGAAAGAGGAGGACGAGAATGAAGCCCATAGACCACAATGAAGGGTGAAGTCCCAGTGGATTCAGAATATCTATGGTTGTAAGAGAATTCGGCCCAGGGTAGTAAATCATCCCAGTCGTCATGGCGAGCAGAGACAAAATGGTGAAGATAGTCCCCCAGGACCTGATTCATCTTTTTGACCTGACCATTGGATTAAGGGTGGTAAGCTGAGGAGAAGTCCAGTTTAACTTGTAGACGAGAACAGAGGGCCCTCCAGAACTTGCAGACGAACTGGACTCCCCTCCGATTGGAGACAATATTAGTGGGCAATCCATGGAGACGGAAGATATGACCAAGGAATAGCTTGGCAAGCTGTGGTGCAGAGGGTAAACCTGGCAAGGGCACAAAATAAGCCATTTTAGAAAATTGGTCCACAACAACCCAGATGACCGTATTGCCGCCAGAAGAAGGAAGGTCAGTAATAAAGTCCATTGCTATTTCGGTCCACAGTAGGTCAGGAACTGGCAAAGGATGTGGTAGACCAGCAGGCTTGGCATGAGGGGTTTTGTCCCAGGCACAGATTCAACAAGAACGGACAGAATCCACAACATCCTGCTTTAAAGTGAGCCACCAGTACTGTCGGGAGATGAGCTGTAAGGATTTACATATTCCGGCATGAAGAGAGGAATTACCCCATTTCAGGACTCAGAGTCTTAAACGAGGAGGTACGAAAGTCTTCCCAGGAGGCAAGTGCTGAAGATGTGCAGGCACTACTGAAATGAGACAATCAAGAGGAATAATATGTTGAGGATGGGACTTCTGGTCTAGTACATCAGAGGATCTGGACAGAGCATCAGCATGAAGTTTCTTCTAAGCAGGGCGAAAGTGGATAAAGAAATCAAATCTGGAGAAGAGACCAACGAACCTGTCAGGGCCGACTGGAGATAGAGCAAGTTCTTGTGGTCTGAAGAGATAGTTAGCGGATGTGCAGAGCCTTCCAAGAGGTGAAGGCCATTCTTCTAAGGCCAACTTTATGGCCAAAAGCTCCCGATCTCTGATAGCATAATTTCTCTCTGCAGGGGAGAAGGTCTTCGAGAAGAATCCGCAGGTTAAAGTCTTTCCTTTAGAAGATTTTTGCTTTAAGACTGTACCTGCTTCAACCGAAGAGGCATCTACTTTTAGGAAAAATGGATTGCTGGGATCGGGTCTAGATAAAACAGGAGCAGAAGTGAAGGCAGACTTTAGCCGTTTGAAAGCTTCTTCAGCCTCTGGAGTCCAGACCCTAGGATTAGCATTCTTCTTGGTAAGCGAGACGATGGGAGCAACCAAGGTGGAGTAGCGGGCATTAAACTGTCGATAGTAATTAGTAAAGCTTTCAAACCAGTGGGACGTGACCAATCCAGCACTGCGGACAACTTGTTGGGGTCCATTTGAAGACCTTGACTGGTGACAATATACCCCAGGAATGTTTTTTTAACCACTTAAGGACCAATGACATCCTGGGACGTCATGGCACCCTGGGCCTTAAGGACCAATGACGTCCCAGGACGTCATGGCGTTTTCCGGTCCCTGCCGCTCGCCGGGCAGAGATCGGAACCGGATGCCTGCTGAAATGCTTTAGCAGGCATCCAGGGCAAACGCCGAGGGGGGCCATGTAGGCCCCCCATGTCGGCGATTGCTACAAATCGCAAGGGAAATCGCCCTTGCGATCTGCGGCGATACCACTGTGCCCTTCCAGATGTTGCAAAACTACACATCCTCAGCATGCCCTTACTGTCCAGGCATGTGGGAGTTGTAGTTCTGTAACATCTGGCCCTTCAGATGTTGCAGAACTACAACTCCCAGCATGCCTGGACAGTTTTGGCATACTGGGAGTTGTAGTTTTGCAACATCTGGAAGGGCACAGATTGGGAACCCCTGTATTAGTGGTCTGCAAACTGTAGTCCTCCAGATGTTGCAAAACTACAACTCCAAGCATGCTGGGAATTGTAGTTCAGCAACATCTGGCTCTAAAGATGTTGCCGAACTACAATTTCCAGCATGCCTGAGAATGTTTGGGAGTTGTGGTTTTGCAACAACTGGAGGCACACTGGTTGGGAAACATTGTCTGTTTCCTAACTCAGTGTTTCCCAACCCGTGTGCCTCCAGCTGTTGCAAAACTATAACTACCAGCATGCACTGATAGACTGTGCATGCTGGGAGTTGTAGTTTTGACACAGGAGGTTTCACCCCCCCCCCTGTGAATGTACAGGGTACATTCACATGGGCAGGGGGCTTACAGTGAGTATCAGGCTGCAAGTTTGCAATGCAGCAAATTTGGCGCGGCAGCTCAAACTCGCAGCGGGAAACTCGCTGAAATCCCCCGCCCGTGTGACTGTACCCTAAAAACACTACACTACACTACACTAACACAAAATAAAAAGTAAAAAACACTACATATACCCCTCCCCAATAAAAATGAAAAACGTCTGGTACGCCACTGTTTTCAAAATGGAGCCTCCAGCTATTGTAAAACAACAACTTCCAGTATTGACGGACAGCCATTGACCGTCCAGGCATGCTGGGAGTTTTGCAACAGCTGGAGGCACCCTGTTGGGAATCACTGGCATAGAATACCCCTATGCAAATCCCTAATTCAGGCCTCAAATGCACATGGCGCTCTCACTTCGGAGCCCTGTCGTATTTCAAGGCAACAGTTTAGGGTCACATATGGGGTATTGCCGTACTCGGGAGAAATTGCCCAACAAATTTTAGGGGGCTTTTTCTCCTTTCACCCCTTATGAAAAGGTGATGTTGGGGTCTACACCAGCATGTTAATGTAAAAAAATAATTTTTTTACACTAACATGCTGGTGTTGCCCTATACTTTTCATTTAGACAAGAGGTAAAAGGGAAAAAAAGCCCCCCAAAATTTGTAATGCAATTTCTCCCGACTACGGAGATACCCCATATGTGGGCGCAAAGTGCTCTGGGGGTGCACAACAAGGCCCAGAAGGGAGAGTGCACCATGTACATTTGAGGTGATTTGCACAGGGGTGGCTGATTGTTACAGCGGTTTTGACAAACGCAAAAAAAAAAAACCACATGTGACCCCATTCCGGAAACTAAACCCCTCAAGTAATGTAATGAGGGGTGCAGTGAGAATTTACACCCCACTGGTGTCTGACAGATCTTTGGAACAGTGGGCTGTGCAAATTAAAAATTTTGTACAGCCCACTGTTCCAAAGATCTGACAGACACCAGTGGGGGGTAAATGCTCACTGTACCCCTTTTTACGTTCCTCAAGGGGTCTAGTTTCCAAAATGGTATGCCATGTGAGGGTTATTTTGCTGTCCTGGCACCATAGGGGCTTCCTAAATGTGACATGCCCATCCCCCCCCCCTCCCGAGCAAAATTTGCTCTCAAAAAGCCAAATATGACTCCTTCTCTTCTGAGCATTGTAGTTTGCCCTTTGCCCGTGGTGCACTTCAGGTCGACTTATGAGGTACCTCCATACCCAGAAGAGATGGGGTTACAAATTTTGGGGGATATTTTCTGCTATTAACCCTTGCAAAAATGAGAAATTTGGGGGGAAACACACATTTTAGTGAAATTTTTTTTTTTTTTTTACGTATCCAAAAGTTGTGAAACCCCTGTGGGGTGTTAAGGCTCACTTTATTCCTTGTTAAGTTCCCCAAGGGGTCTAGTTTCCAAAATGGTATGCCATGTGGGTATTTTTTGCTGTCCTGGCACCTTAGGGGCTTCCTAAATGTGACATGCCCCCGAGCAAAATTTGCTCTCAAAAAGCCAAATATGACTCCTTCTCTTCTGAGCATTGTAGTTCGCCCGTAGTGCACTTCAAGTCAACTTATGGGGTACCTCCATACTCAGAAGAGATGGGGTTACAAATTTTGGGGGGTATTTTCTGCTATTAACCCTTACATAAATGTGAAATTTGGGGGGAAACACACATTTTACATATGCAAAAGTCGTGAAACACCTGTGGGGTATTAAGGTTCCCTTTATTCCTTGTTAGGTTCCTCAAGGGGTCTAGTTTCCAAAATAGTATGCCATGTGTTTTTTTTTCCTGTTCTGGCACCATAGGGGCTTCCTAAATGCAACATGCCCCCAAAAACCATTTCAGAAAAACTTACTCTCCAAAATCCCCTTGTCGCTCCTTCGCTTCTGAGCCCTCTACTGCGCCCGCCGAACCATTTACATAGACATATGAGGTATGTGCTTACTCGAGAGAAATTGGGCTACAAATATAAGTATACATTTTCTCCTTTTACCCCTTGTAAAAATTCAAAAATTGGGTCTACAAGAACATGCGAGTGTAAAAAATGAAGATTGTGAATTTTCTCTTTCACTTTGCTGCTATTCCTGTGAAACACCTAAAGGGTTAAAATGCTGATTGAATGTAATTTTGAATACTTTGGGGGGTGCAGTTTTTATAATGGGGTCATTTGTGGGGTATTTCTAAGATGAAGACCCTTCAAATCCACTTCAAACCTTAACTGGTCCCTGAAAAATTGTGATTTTGGAAACTTTGTGAACTTTGAAGCCCTCTGGTGTCTTCCAAAAGTAAAAACACATCAATTTTATGATGCAAACATGAAGTGGACATATTGTACATGTGAATTAAAAAAAATGATTCGGAATATCCATTTTTCTTATAAGCAGAGAGCTTCAAAGTTAGAAAAATGCAAAATTTTCTATTTTTTCATCAACTTTTGGAATTTTTCACTAAGATACAATGCAAGTAACGACAAAATTTTACCAAACCGAATGGCATACTTGCCCACAGAGGAGTCGCCCTGAGTAAGAATCAGCAATGCTGTCTCATCAGAGGAAGCTCGAGCAGGTACTTCAAAAACACCCTGAAATTCCGTAAGGAACGCCTGGAGATTGGTAGTGAGAGCATCACTGCGATCCCAAAGCGGAGTTGCCCAGGCCAAAGCCCTTCCAGTTAAAAGACTTTGGATGAAGGCCACCTTTGCTCGTTCTGTAGGAAACTGATCCGCCATGAGTTCAATGTGCATAGAGCACTTAGTCACGAAACATTGATATTACTTGGGATCCCTCTCATATTTCTCGGGAAGAGACAGGCGGAGTCTTGATCCGATGACCACTGCAGGAGCGGGAGGTGCCAGCGGAGCAGGAGCAGGCTGCTCCGCTGGCAGGTGGCTGAAGCATCAGCAAACCATATATTGGATGAATGGCAAAGCCTGGAGGTGGCTGAAGCATCTGTAAACCATATATTGGATGAATGACACAGCATGGAGGTGGCTGAATCATGAAGAGACCATATAGTGTCTGAATGGCACAGCCTGGAGTTTGCAGAAGCATGAGGAGACCATTGAAATTTTGTGTTTTTAAATTTAAATTTAAGATTTTGAAATTGAGGATTTGGAATTTGGAATTTTAACTCCCAAGCTTTAGTGCCCCGGGCCCCAGTATGCGGCTACAAAAGATCAAATTTAACAAGGAATCACATGTCACATGGTGGCACAGACCCTGGAGATGAAATCAGTATGAGGAGACCATATAGTGGCTGAATGACTGCTTGGAGTTTGTGGCAGCATGGGGAGACCATATAGTGTTTGAATGGCACAGCCTGGATGTAGCTGAAGCATGAGGAGACCATATAGTGTCTGAATGGCACAGCCTGGAGGTGGCTGAAGCATGAGGAGACAATATAGGGGCTAAAGGGGCTAAATGACACAGCTTGGAGGTGTTGGCAGCATGAGGAAACCGTATAGTTACGGAATGATAGCCTGGAGCTGGCAGCAGCAAGAGTAGACACTAGGGCTTCGCAATCCCTAAGTTTAAGATTTTGAAATTTAAATTGAAGATTTATGGTAGCTAGTGCTACCCAAAAAAAATTTTAGGCCCAGACCCGGCAGCATCAGTAAACCATATATTGGCTAAATGACACAGCCAGGAGGTGGCTGAATCATGAAGAGACCATATAGTGGCTGAATGGCACAACCTGGAGTTCACTGAAGCATGAAGGAGACCATATAGGGTCTGAATGGCACAGCCTGGAGTTGGCTGAAGCATGAGGAGACCATATAGGGTCTTAATGGCACAGCCTGGAGTTGGCGGTAGCTTTGAAATGTAAGATTCTTTTTTATTTAAATTTAAGATTTTGAAATTGAAATTGAGAATTTTGAAATTGAAATTTTAACTCCCAAGTTTTAGTGTCCCGGGCCCCGACGTGTGGATACAAAGGACCAAATTTAAGGAGTCACATGTCACATGACAGCACAATGACAGAGCCTGAAGGTGGCATCAGTATGAGGAGACCATATAGGGCTAAATGACTGCCTGGAGTTTGTGGCTGAAGCATGAGGATACCATATAGTGGCTGAATGAGACAGCCTGGAGGTTACAGCAACATCAGCAGTCATGGAAGTGACCCAAATGCAGAGGAATTTCTGAAACTGTGAACCAGCACCTTAATTATGTTTTGCAGTATCCATGGCAGCACAATGATAGAGCCTGGAGGTGGTAGCATCAGCATGAGGACACCATAGAACAGCACAATTAGAGAGCCTGGGGTGGCAGCATCAGCATGAAGAGACCATAGAGCAGCACAGTTAGAGGGCTTGGAGGTGGCAGCATCAAAATGAAGAGACCATATGGCGGCACAATGACAGAGCCTGGAGGTGATAGCATCAGCATAAGGAGACCATTTGGCAGCACAATGACACAGCCGGAAGGTGGTAGCATCAGCATGAGGACACCATAGAGCAGCACTATTAGAGATCCTGGAGGTGGCAGCATCAGCATGAAGAAACCATAGAGCAGCACAATTAGAGAGCCTGGAGGTGGCAGCATCAAAATGAAGAGACCATATGGTGGCACAATGACTGAGCGTGGAGGAGGTAGCATTAGCATGAGGGGACCATAGAGCAACACAATGAGAGAGCCTGGAGGTGGCAGCATCAGCATGAGGAGACCATATGGCGGCACAATAAGAGAGCTTGGAGGTGGTAGCATTAGCATGAGGAGACCATAGAGCAGCACAATGACAAAGCCTTGAGGTGGCATCAGCAGCATGAGGGCTATGCCAACTGAGGGTTGAGTCTGAGGAACCCCTCGATTGTTGACTTGGGGTGTCGGATGTCACTTGAGATGAAGTGGATGACTGAGTGAACCGATCAATCACGGCTGCTGGGTTGCTGGTCGAGACACGACTGCTAGTTGACACAGGGAGCTCAGACCTCTTGCTGCGACTCCTGCTGCCACACGCCCCTACTCTGTTGCGACCTCTGCCTGCGCCTGATGAATTTAGGCCTCTGCCACTCCACTGTGCACGTCCTGGCACTACTCTGCTCAACATACCTATTGCGTATATCATGGGAGTACAATACGCTTCACTACGCTTAAAACAGTATTTGACTAGAACAGCAGCAGGTGTGTACAATTAGCTGTCCTTTCACAGTATATAGGCCCTTGAAAGATTAACAGGTACAATATAGTACACTACTTAGATGTAGGTATGTGGTATGCAATTATGAGGGTAGAAAAATGCGCTACAGTACACTTAAAAAGTACCTGAGTACAACACCAGATGGTGAGTACTTTTGCCTGGACTATCACAGTATGTAGGCGCTTGACAGATTAACAGGTACAAAATAGAACACTACTTAGATGTAGGTATGTGGTATCAGGTATGCATTTATGAGGGCAGAAAAATGTGGTACAGTACGCATAAATTTTTATTTTATTTTAGTAAAACACCAACCGGTGATTACTTTTGCCTGGACTTTCACATTATCTAGGTCTTTGACAGACTAACAGGTACAAAATAGTACACTACTTAGATGAACTTATGTGGTATGCACTTAAAAGGGCAGAAAGATGCGTTACAGTACACTTAATAAATGTATTAGAGTAAAACACCAGCCGGTGATTACTTTTGGCTGTCCTTTCACAGTATCTAGGACCTTGACAGATTAACAGGCACAAAATAGTACACCACTTAGTTGTAGGTATGTGGTGTGCACTTATGAGGGCAGAGAAATGCGGTACAGTATGCTTAAAAAAACATATTTTAGTAAAACAACAGCAGGTGATTACTCTTGCCTGGACTTTTTAAGTATCTAGGCCCTTGACTGATTAACAGGTACAAAATAGTACACTACTTAGATGTACGTATGTGGTATGCATTTATGAGGGCAGAAAAATGCGGTACAGTACGCATAAAAAACCATCTTCTTGCACAACACCAGCAGTACACAACAGTGCTGCAGCAGAAAAAAACGGTGTACTAAACACAAAATTGCACTCTGTCAAAGACTATTAGGAATGGACTGCTGGGTATTATACCATCTACAGACTAGTATAACCAGCAGATGATATGTTGTGGAACAAAGACACAGAATTTTCAAAAAAAAAATCCTACCTCATCTGCTAAGGTTTATTAAGTTGAGGCAGCTTGTTGAAATGTTTGAGACAACACACAGCTATGTGCCCCTCTCTGTAATACAATGCTGAAGAAAGTTACTGGGAGGTTAATGGCTGCAGTAAAAATCCTTTTCAGTGAAAAAAACACTGCCCTCTGTCCACCAGAACGCTGATGTGACTAGGATCTGAAACACTGCTGGAATGAGCTTTTCTGTGTAACACACACAGCGATGTCCGTCCTGTATGCAGTGTAATGAATGATATGATGAGCCACAAAATGGCTGCCGAATATATAAGGATGTGACATCACAGGGGTGACTGGCTGCTCATAGGCTACATCCTGCATGTGAGTCAGCGTCATCTCACCTACTTCCCTTCCCGCCTTGCCTTCCCAGCATTCCTTGCCCCATGTACTGACATGTGGATCTGCCATTTTAGATGCCCTGGAGCATGGACCGATGGAATTGCGGCGATATTCGCATTCATTGCGAATCGAATATTTCATGAAATTCGTAACGAATTCGGGTTTGTCAGCTTTGATTCGCAGTACATTGAATTATGTGGTTGTTACGCTAGAGAAAAACTGATTGTAAAGTGGATTCAGGCTTATAATTAGTTCTATACAGTTACATATCTGAGCTACAGTTCCAGTATAAATATTTAGAATCTTTGTAGTTAACAAAATCTGTTACTCTATATGTCATGCTGCTTATATACAATAGGCATTCAATTTGGAACGTGGGAACCAGTGGCGTAGCTATAGTGGTCGCAAAGGTCGCAATCGCGACTGGGCCGTAGACCGGGGGCGGCCCGCGCGGCCCCCCTGCCACTTCACTATACTATGCTATGCTATGCTACAGCAACAGGTCACAGGCCCGCCGCTGCCAGCAGGTCACCCGGGCCCGCCGCTGCATGCCAGCTCTGCCTCTGCCGGCTTTCATTCATTGTGCCAACCTGGCGTCCCCAGATGAAATACCTTTCACCGCTGCGCAGAGGCTCCTCCCCCAGCTTACAAGACGTGCGCGGCCGTACAGATATGGTGGCTGCGTAATGACATTCCCAAAATCACAGCAAGGGGGCGTCACTAAGCTCTACGTCATTACGCGGCTGCCGTTTCTGTATGGCCGTGGACCGCTCGTCCTCTGGTGGAGCTGCGCGGTGTCTTTTGCCTCCGACTCCTACAGCAGCAGCATCGTCGATGAAATGTGGTGCACTGCTGGATGCAGCCACCTGGTAAGTGAAGGGGACTGTCTACTGCAGTGTTTCCCAACCAGGGTGTGTCAAGCTGTTGCAAAACTACAACTCCCAGCATGCCCGGACAGCCAACGGCTGTCCGGGCATGCTGGGAGTTGTAGTTTTGCAACAGCAGGCACCCTGGTTGGGAAACAATGGTCTACTGGAGGGGAGGGGGGGGCGTCCAAATATAAAAATCTGAGGAGACTACCTGACTACTGGGGATCGGGGTGATATGAGATATGGGGTCCAGATGAGTGGGGGGGGAGGGATGATATGGGGTCCAGAGGAGGGGGGGAGAGATGATCTGAGATATGGGGTCCAGAGGAGGGGGGGGGGTGATATGAGATATGGGGTCCAGAGGAGGGGGGGTGATATGAGATATGGGGTCCAGAGGAGGGGGGGTGATATGAGATATGGGGTCCAGAGGAGGGGGGGAGGGGAGGGATGATATGAGATTTGGAGTACAGAGGAGGGGGGGATTTGGGGTCTGGAGGCGGCGTGTGTATGAATGATGTGTGTGTATATACTGTATTTATGATGTGTGTGTATAAATGATAGATGTGTGTAAGCAAGATGTATATGTATGATGTGTGGACATGTATTATGTAGGGGGGATCTGGAGGCGTATGTCTGTATTATGTATGTGTCCAGAGGCAGCGTGTGTCTAAATTATGTATGTGTATGTACTGTATGTATGATGTATGAATGATGTGTGTGGATAAACGGTAGATGTGTGTAAGCAAGATGCATATGTATGATGTGTGGAGATGTGTATAAGCTAGAAGGATGTATGTATGATGTGTGGAGATGAATTATGCAGATGGATCTGCAGGCGGCGGGTGTATGTATGATGTATGTGTATGTACGATGTGTGTGTATGTATGGATTATGCATGTGTTGGGGGGGTTCGGAGGTGGCATGTGTATGAATGATGCGCTTATGTACTGTATGTATGATGTGTGTATGAATGATGTGTGTGTATGAATGATGTGTGTGTATGAAAGATAGATGTGTGTAAGCAAGATATATGTATGTATGTAGGATGTGTGGGTGGGTACAGTGTATAGCATGGTTATTTTTGAGGGTTTATATTCAGGGGCACAGTGTGTGGCAGTATTATACTCAGGGCCACAGTGTGTGGCAGTATTATATTCAGGGGCACAGTGTGTGGTGGTGTTATATTCAGGGGCACAGTGTATGGCAGTATTATATTCAGGGGCACGATGTGGGGCAGTATTATATTCAGGGGTACAGTGTGTGGCAGGATTATATTCAGGGGTAGAGTGTGACAGGATTATATTCAGGGGTACAGTGTGTGGCAGTATTATATTCAGGGGCACAGTGTGTGGCAGGATTATATTCAGGGGCTCAGTGTGTGGCAGAATTATATTCAGGGGGGGACGGTAGGGGGCAGTATTATATTTGGGGTACAGTAGGTGGCAGTATTATATTCAGGGGGTGCAGTGGGTGGCAGTAGTATATTCAAGGGGTGCAGTGGATGGTAATTTTATATTCAGGGGATACAGTGGGTGGCAATATTATATTCAGGGGATACAGAAGGAGGCAGTGTTATATTCAGGGGGTACAGTAGATGGCAGTATTATATTCAGGGGTACAGTAGATGGCAGTATTATATTCAGGGGTACAGTAGATGGCAGCATTATATTCAGGGGGTACAGTGGATGGTAATTTTATATTCAGGGGATAAAGTGGGTGGCAGTATTATATTCAGGGTGTACAGTAGATGGCAGTATTATATTCAGGGGGTACAGTGGATGGTTATTTTATATTCAGGGAATACAGTGTGTGGCAGTATTATATTCAGGGTGTACAGTAGGTGCCAGTATTATATTCAGGGGACACAGTGTGTGGCAGTATTATATTCAGGGGAAACAGTATGTGGCAGGATTATATTTAGGGGGTACAGTATTTAGCAGAATAATAATGATTATTGTCCTCATACAGAGGATGAGGATCTACTGACAAAGTGAGAACCTATGATGTCCGGGTGTCAGACTCTGCAGAGAAGATGGAGCTGGAAGACGTCCTGATGTCTGGACCAGATGGAGAAGGAAAGAAAAGACAACAGAGAAGACGTCACTCAGGTCAGTGATATCATTGTGTTTTCTCCTGACTGTCCCATCAGAGCTGTAGTCACTTGTTAGTTCTGCAGTGATCATAGGTGACGATGTACCCTAATCTATGGCTCTCCAGCTGTTGAAAAACTACAACTCCTATAATGCCTGAGGCTCTCTAGACATGATGGGAGTTATAGCTTTACAACAGCTGATTGGTGATTGGTGGGGGTCCCAGCAGTTGGACCCCCACCAGAAAAATGGGCGTATTATTCTTCAATGCCTGTTTTGTCTGCATGGCCCTGCCTGTTAGTCACTTAGTCAGGAGAATACATAGCTATATAAGTGACTAACAGACAGGGCCAAAGGGACAAAAATATCAGTGACTACAGCACTGATGGGACACAGTCAGGAGAATACACAACTATATGTGTCCCTTCAGTGCTGTAGTCACTGATATCTTTGTGCAGCCGAGTAAGGGGTCGTACGGGATTGGGGAAGAGGGTCGTCAGGTGGTAGGGGGGCCCAGGGCAATTTTTCGCACCGGGGCCCCGTGATTTCTAGCTACGCCCCTGGTGGGAACAGTCTCGGATCTTGCTAGTAGGAGTTTAGCAAAATTCTAACACAACAATATTTCAATTACCGTATTTATCGGCATATAACACGCACGTTTAAAACTTACATTTAAGACAAAAAGTCTGCCTGCGTGTTATATGCCGATAAGTCTTCTGGTCACTGTTTTAAAGTGGCCGCAGCAGCATCTGCTTGTTAAGTATTAACACCACTTTAAATCAGTGACCAGCGGCGTCTCCTTCCCGCACTGTCACTTGTTTTCTCCCGCACTATCCACAGGTACTGGTGTGGTGGATAATGCGGGAGATGCTGATTAAAATGAGCCCTACCTTGTCTGGATCTGCACTGCCTTTTAATCAGCGTCTCCAGCACTATCCACCAGTACCTGTGGATCGTGCGGGAGACAAGTGAGTTTCACTTTTCATTTTCCCTCCCTCCCCCTCTCTCATCATTCCCCCTTTCCCTGCTTTTTATAGTTTTGTTTATTTTCCCTACCTGTCTGTGCTTCGGCAGGTCAGGTCAAGCGGGGGGTCTTGCTGGGTCAGTGAAGCAGATGAGTTACATCCTCTGCAGGCTTCTCTGCGTGGCATCACTTCATTTCCTGTAGTCGCCACCAAAAAGTGACATCCGTGATGCTGCACAGAGAAGCCGGGAGAGGACGTAACTCATCTGCTTCACTGACCCCGCAAGACAGCCGAAGCGCAGACAAATAAAAAAGGGGAAGAGTGGTCTTCAACCTGCGGACCTCCAGATGTGGCAAAACTACAACTCCCACCATGCCCAGACAGCAGTTGACTGACCGGGCATGCTGGGAGTTGTAGTTTTGCAACATCTGGAGGTCCGCAGGTTGAAGACCACTGATCATGCCATAAGAGGAACATGATGGGGGGATGATGAGACTGGGATATGATGAGGGGGGAATGATGAGGGGATGAGACAGGGGGAAATGATGAGGGGGGGATGAGACAGGGGGAAATGATGAGGGGGGATGATGGGGGGGATCAGACAGGGGGAAATAATGAGAGGGGGATGATGAGGGGATGAGACACGGGGAAATGATGAGGGGGGATGAGACAGGGGGAAATGATGAGTGGGGGAATGATGAGGGACATGATGAGACAGGGTGGGGACATGATGAGACAGGGTGGGGGGATGATGAGACAGGGTGGGGGGATGATGAGACAGGGTGGGGGAATAATGAGGGACATGATGAGACAGGGTGGGGGGATGATGAGGGGGATGATGAGGGGAAATTATGGGGGACATGATGAGACAGGGCGGGGGGATGATGAGGGGGGAATGATGAGGGACATGATGAGACAGGGTGGGGGATGATGAGGGACATGATGAGACAGGGTGGGGGAATGATGAGGGGGGAATGATGAGGGACATGATGAGACAGGGTGGGGGGATGATGAGGGGGGAATGATGAGGGACATGATGAGACAGGGTGGGGGGATGATGAGGAGGAAATGATGGGGGACATGATGAGACAGGGTGGGGGGATGATGAGGGGGGATGATGAGGAGAAATGATGGGGGACATGATGAGACAGGGTGGGGGGATGATGAGGGGGGAATGATGAGGGACATGATGAGACAGGGTGGGGGGATGATGAGGGGGGAATGATGAGGGACATGATGAGACAGGGTAGGGGGATGAGGAGGGGGGAATGATGGGGGATATGATGAGACAGGGTGGGGGGATAATGAGGAGGGAATGATGGGGGACATGATGAGACAGGGGGAAATGATGGTAGGGGAGGCACTAAATGCTTAATGTCTGTATGGCTAGTGGTGATCTATGACAGGGGGAAATGATGAGACATGGGGAGATGATGAGACATGGGGAGATGATGAGACTTGGGGGGATGATGAGACATGGCGGGTTGCGATGAGAGGGGTAAATGTGGCACAGGGACTGATAAAAGGGAAGGAATGATGTGGCACTGGAGGGGACGGGACCAAACTGAGGTGCAGAAGAAAATGAAGTTGGGGGGGATGAAGTGGCATTTAGTCCAAGTCATTTATTTTACATTTCATTTTTTTTACTTAAATTTCCCTGTTAAAATGGGGGTGCGTGTTATACGCCAGTGCTTGTTATACGCCGATAAATACGGTACTTTCAAAACATCCAGCACCACCCTATTGTGTAGGAATTCAATATGTATTGTACTAAAGCCAGATTCCAAATACCCCCCTACACATTAAAAATTGCAACACCAAGAAGGATATGTTGCAAAATGATGTAAATCACAGGTAAATTACATGCAAATGATAAAAAATTAAAAAGTAAAAGAATATTTCAATTTATCCAGTATTAACACAGGTGAAGAAGGCAAGTGAGATCGGCACTGCTCAGTCTGTAAAGTTTATATGGGACTAGTGGAAAAAGGGATAGCTAGGTGGGCTGCTTCTGTGAAACCTTGGTGGGGCTCTGACTTGACTGGTCATGTAACAGTAGAACAGAAAAGAAGTCGGCGACTCACCGGAGCTGATTTTCAAGCAGTTTCTTCTTTATTTATACTCACATACATGGGGAGAGAAAGACATACAGTGGATGCAGCTGTCTGGCAACGGGACCGTTTCACATGCTTCACATGCTTCGTCTGGCCTCAGACAGCTACATCCCCTGTATGTCTTTCTCTCCCCATGTTTGTGAGTATAAATAAAGAAGAAACTGCTTAAAAATCAGCTCCGGTGAGTCGCCGACTTCTTTTCTGTTCTACTGTTATTCAGTATTGAGTATTAGTACCGTGCAGAGAAATACAAACACTTACACACCTTGGCATGCTATTAGTGATGGTGTTACTTGGATAAGGAGGCAGGTCCTGCAACAAGCACTTGTTTTAGAAGCAGAAAGTAGAGAGAAGACCAGATGACCTGACAAAGCGGAACAGGAGCTGCACCCTTTTGTAAAACACAGTAAAGCCCCTTTAACATACTGAATTGATAATACATTAATATTAGAGATGAGCGAATTTTAGAAAAATAAATAGATTTTTACGTAATTTGAGCATCTAGCTGGCGGTCCGTCGAGTTACCACCTGTTCAAGCCCGTGCCTCTCAGCGCCCCCGGAACCGCTTGACAACCAGATTGAACATGTGTGCCATGCAGGGCACATGTCTCAAGCTTCCTTGTCACAGCACAGACAAGATGTCGATTCCCATGTTTCCCATTTCTAGCTCTCGTGGATTTGATTTCTTGATGAATTACTTTAAGCAGTTCCTCCCCTTTGTGACCCCATTCCCCAAGGCAAACCATGTGAAGTACAGCGTGACACCGCCGTGCCCTGCACACCTGGTATGCTGGAGGGGCACTGAGACTTGTCCATGTAGTGGAGACTGAAAACACGGTGGCAGATGAGGAGGCGGAGGCGCAAACTGTCACAGGACCAGGCTGTAAAGGACATGTATTGTCCCTTACCATAGTTACAGCTCCAGACGTCTGTGCTGCAGTGCACTTTGGTACACACCGACAGGTTCAAGGACTGGCCCACCTTCTGTTCCACAAAATTGTGCAAGGCTGGTACTGCCTTCTTCGCAAAGAAATTACTGCTTGGCACTCTCCACCTCGGCTCGGCACAAGCCATCAGTTCTCTGAAAGGGGCAGAGTCCACCACTTGAAAAGGGAGGGACTGCCGCACCATGAACTTAGACAGAAGCACATTCAGCTTCTTCGCCTTTGGATGAGTGGGCGCATACTGTTGTCTCTTGGACATGGCTTTGCCGATGGATTGTTGGTGGAATGACTGACTAAAAGTAGGAGGAGCAGGAGCATCTGGAGCGACAGAAAATTGGTATGACACACCGCTCCCTTCAGCTGAGGTGGTGAAGCCTTGGCTGGCTGAAAGAGGGAGCAGCGTGCCACTGGGTGATGCAGAAGGCTGGACCACTATATCGGAGCCACGGTTCTCCCAGTACGCTTTATGGTGATGCTGCATATGTTGATGCAGGGCCGTAGTGCCAACATTGGGACCCTGACCACGCTTCACCTTCTGCAGACATATCTTACATGTGGCTATGTTAACCTCCTCCAGATGCTTGATGAAAAACTGCCACACCACCGAGTAGCTGATTTTCCCACTGACAGTCTGCACTAATTGACTGCTACTGCCGTCCTCTCCAGGAACCCCTGTTCCACTACCTTCCGGGATGGTAGGCTGCCGCGAAGCAGGTGGTCTACCAGGGTACATTTGGCTCCAGACTTTTCACTTCTGCCACCATGCTCGATGGCAACCATGCTACCACCTTGCTGACTCAGCTGCTGCCTCACAAGCAACCTGCAACCCTCTTCTTCTGATGACAATGACGCCCCCTTCTGCACCCAGCTCCCAAGTGCGATTGGCTTCATCATCATCATCATCGAGTTTTGTCTGCACATCACTGATGTCCTCCTCAGGTTCCTCAACAGTGTCTGCTTCAGGAGCCTGAATGCTCACAACACCACCTCCCACGCCACTCTTTTCATCATTATTTGCCCACCTAGCATAGGAAGCAGTGGATGGTGTCCTCCAATTCTTGGATGGGCAGTAGCTGTTGACTATCCTTTAGCTCATCCTCACCCACAGCTGAACCCACAGCATAAGATACTTCTGGGGGGGGGGGGACACAGCATAGAACAGAAGCAATGGGAGGACAGGGACTGCTCCCGGGCCATACCAACTGTGGATTGTGCCTGATGAACCCACCAACTGTTGACTGGGAGTATCAGATGTCACTTGTGATGAAGTGGATGACCGTGTTAACCAATCGATGACAGCAGATGGGTTGCTGGTTGAGACACGACCGCTAACTGATACCGGGAGCGCAGACCTCTTGCTGCGACTCCTGCTGACACTCTCCCCTAGTCTGCTGTGACCTCTGCCTGATGAATTTAGGCCTCTGTGCACGTCCTGGCACTTCTCTGCCTGACATACTTAGTGCGTCTATTAGGGGAGTACAATACGTTCCACTACGCTTAAAAAAGTATTTGTGTATAACACCAGCCGGTAAGTACTTTTGCCTGGCCTTTCACAGTATCTAGGCCCTTGAGACTTTAACAGGAACAATATAGTACACCACTTAGATGTACATATGTGGTATGCACTTATGAGGGGATGACAATGCGCTACAGTATGCTTTAAAAAGTATTTGTGTACAACACCAGCCACTTAGTACTTTTGCCTGGCCTTTCACAGTATCTAGGCCCTTGAGACTTTATCAGGAATAAAATAGTACACATCTAAGATGTAAGTATGTGGTATGCACTTATGAGTGGAGGACAATGCGTTACAGTACGCTTGAAAAAGTATTTGCGTACACCAGCCGATGAGTACTTTTGTCTGGACTTTCACAGTATCTAAGCCCTTGAGACTTTAACAGGAACAAAATAGTACATGACTTAACTCCTTGGGGACGAAGGGCGTATACATACGCCCTCGCGACCCGTCACTTAAGGACGGCGGGCGTATCCATACGCCTTCGGCATTTCCGATCACTGCTGCTCGCCGGGCGGTGATCGGACCGGGATGCCTGCTGATATCTATGGCAGGAGGGGGGAGGGTTACAGTTCATTTCCCCCCCCCCCCCCCCCCCCGCTCTGTGCACTGATCGAAGTCGGTACAGAGCGGGGGGAACAAGGGCGGCGAGGGGGAGGGCATGGCTTACCCAGACCGGAGGAGGCGGCGGAGGCGGCTCAGGAACAAGCGGCGCGAGCAGGAGGAGCGGCGGCCGGAAAGTGCGGCTGAGAAGGCTGCAGTGAAGATCGCGATAAGTGATCTTCACTGTGGCCTTCTAAAAGCTGCAAAACTACAACTCCCAGCATGCCCACACAGCCAAAGGCTGTCTGGGCATGCTGGGAGTTGTAGTTTTGCAACATCTGGAGGGTCACAGTTTGGAGACCACTGTGTAGTGGTCTCTAAACTGTGGTCCTCCAGATGTTGCAAAACTACAACTCCCAGCATGCACTGACTGTCTGGGCATGCTGGGAGTTGTAGTTTTCAACATCTGAAGTGGCACAGTTTGGAGACCACTATATGGTGGTCTCCAAACTGTAGCCCTCCAGATGTTGCAAAACTACAGCTCCCAGCATGCCCAGACAGTCAGGGATGCTGGGCGTGTAGTTCTGCAATATCTGGCCCTTCAGATGTTGCAGAACTACAACTCCCAGCATGCCTGGACAGTCTGGGCATGCTTGGAGTTGTAGTTTTGAAACATCTGGAGGGCTACAGTTTGGAGGCCACTGTTCTTCCCCAGTTGTTGCATAACTACAACTCATAGCATGCCCAGACTGTCCAGGCATGCTGGGAATTGTAGTTTTGCAACAGCTGTAGGCACACTGGTTGGGAAACACTGAGCTAGAGTCTGTTTCCTAACTCAGTGATTCCAACCCGTGTGCCTCCAGCTGTTGCAAAACTACAACTCCCAGAGTTCACTGACAGACCGTACATACTGGGAGTTGTAGTCTTGCAACAGCTGGAGGCACATGGGTTGGAATCACTGAGCTAGAGTCTGTTTTCTAACTCAGTGGTTCCTCACCAGTGTGCCTACAGCTGTTGTAAAACTACAACTCCCAGCATATACGGTCTGTCAGTGCATTCTGGGAGTTGTCATTTTGCCACAGCCGAAGGTTTGGGGTGCCCCCCCCCCCTTGGGGCGCCCCCCCCCCAAGTGAATGTACAGGGTACATTCACACGGGCGGGTTTACAGTGGGTTTCCTTCAAGGAAACTTACTGCGAACCCCTGCCTATGTGAATGTACCCTAAACACACTACACTACACTAACAAATAATAAAAAGTAAAACACTACACATACACCCCCTTACACGTCGCCCCCCCCCAATAAAAAATGAAAAATGTCTCATACGGCAGTGTTTCCTAAACGGCGCCTCCAGCTGTGGCAAAACCACAACTCCCAGTGTTGCCGGACAGCCATAGACTGTCCTGGCAGGCTGGGAGTCTTGCAGCAGCTGGAGGCACCCTGTTTGGGAAACACTGCTGTAGGGTTTTGGTGGAGACAAGCCCCATCCCTGTAACCGGGTCCACCCCTATTGCAAATTCCTTATTCAGGCCTCAAATGCGCATGGCGCTCTCTCACTTCAGAGCCCTGTGGTATTTCATGGCTACAGTTTAGGGCCACAAATGGGGTATCTCTATACTCGGGAGAAATTGCGTTAAAAATTTTGGGGGGATTTTTCTCCCATTACCCTTCGTAGAAATGGTAAATTTTGGGAACAAACCTGCACTTTAGTGAAAACATTTTTTTTTCATTTACACATCCGAATTTAACGAAAAGTCGTCAAACACCTGTGGGGTGTTAAGGCTCACCGGACCCCTTGTTACGTGCCTTGAGTGGAGTAGTTTCCAAAATAGTATGCCATGTGTTTTTTTTTTTTGCTGTTCTGGCACCATAGGGGCTTCCTAAATGCGACATGCCCCCCAAAAACCATTTCAGCAAAATTCACTCTCCAAAAATCCCATTGTCGCTCCTTCCCTTCTGAGCCCTCTACTGCGCCCGCCGAACACTTGACATACACATATGAGGTATTTCCATACTCGAGAGAAATTGGGTTACAAATTTTGGGGGGCTTTTTCTCCTTTTACCCCTTGTAAAATTTCAAAAACTGGGTCTACAAGAACATGCGAGTGTAAAAAATTAAGATTTTGAATTTTCTCCTTCACTTTGCTGCTATTCCTGTGAAACACCTAAAGGGTTAACAAACTTACTGAATGTCATTTTGAATACTTTGAGGGGTGCAGTTTTTATAATGGGGTAATTTATGGGGTATTTCTAATATGAAGGCCCTTCAAATCCACTTCAAAACTGAACTGGCCCCTAAAAAATTCAGATTTAGAAAATTTTGTGAAAAATTGGAAAATTGCTTCTGAACTTTTAAGCCCTCTGATGTCTTCCAAAAGTAAAAACATGTCAACTTTATGATGCAAACATAAAGTAGACATATTGTATATGTGAATTAAAATATTATTTATTTAGAATGTTTATTTTCCTTACAAGCAGAGAGCTTCAAAGTTAGAAAAATGCTAAATTTTCAATTTTTTCATAAAATTTTTGAATTTTTCACCAAGAAATTATGCAAGTATCGACAAAAATTTACCACTAACATAAAGTAGAATATGTCACAAAAAAACAATCTCGGAATCAGAATGAAAAGTAAGAGCATTCTAGAGTTATTAATGCTTAAAGTGACAGTGGTCAGAATTGCAAAAAAATGCTTCCGTCCTTAGGGTTATAATGGGCTCCGTCCCCAAGGAGTTAAATGTACGTATGTGATGTGCACTTACAGTATGCTTAAAAAAGTATTTGTGTACAACACCAACAGTACACACCAGTGCTGCAGCACATTCGCTGTGTACTACACCCAAAATTGCACTTTCTCTCTCAATCTCACTCCCTTCCCTAGCAGTGCTTTTAGGCAGGATTTGAGCTTGAACTGAATCGCTGCTGTTATGTGAAACATACTGTGCAACACACTGCTCTCTGTGCCTCTCTGTAATAGAATGCTGTAGACAGTGACTGGGAGGTTAAAGGTGTATTCCAGGCAAAACCTTTATTTATATATATATATCAACTGGCTCCGGAAAGTTAAACAGATTTGTAAATTACTTCTATTAAAAAATCTTAATCCTTCCAATAGTTATTAGCTTCTGAAGTTTTCTGTCTAACTGCTCAATGATGATGTCACGTCCCGGGAGCTGTGCATGATGGGAGAATATCCCCATAAGAACTGCACAGCTCCCGGGACGTGAGTCATCAGAGAGCAGTTAGACAGAAAACAACAACTCAACTTCAGAAACTAATAACTATTGGAAGGATTAAGATTTTTTAATAGAAGTAATTTACAAATCTGTTTAACTTTCCGGAGCCAGTTGATATATAAAAAAAAGTTTTGCCATGGAATACCCCTTTAATCGCTGGAGTAAGAATGCTTTTCTGTGCAACACACACTGCTCTCTGTCCCTCTCTCTGTGCAACAGAAAGCTGACTTGACTAGGAGGTGAATCACTGCTGAGAAAAAAAAAGCTTTTCTGTGCAACACACAGCGATGTCTGTCCCTATCTATCTGCAGTGAAAGGCTGAAGTGATTGGCTGCAATATGGTTGTCGCTTATATAGTGCTGTTACATCACAGGGGTGGCTGACTGCTGATAGGCTGCATGCTGCATGTGATTCAGGGCCATCCTGCCTACCCTTGTTCCCACCTTCCCAGGATTCCTTGACCCCTATCCTCACATGTTGATCCGCCATTTTTGATCCCCTGTAGCCTGGACCTCACTAAATGCAGTTTAATGAAGCGATTCGTGCGATCGAATCGCGGCAACATTCGGAGCGAATCAAATTTTTCCTGAAATTTGTAACAAATTCGGATTCGTCAGATTCAATTTGCTTATCCCTTATTAATATATAAAAGGTTTATGGAACATAGCAGTGCTCAAACAGAGATAATCTTTTAATACTTGAATTCCTAAATTAAAACAAAACTATAGAATTGAAAGGAAAAGAAAGCTCTCTTCTCTGTCTCTCGTAGTTACATACTCTAAACCTAAAAACTTTAACACTGAGGGATTGCCCTTATGTTTAGTTCTAACATGTTCAATCAAACACTAAAAATAAAAAGACATTGGACCACTTAACCCCTAAAAGCCCTGGCTGCCTGGTACTTGGCACACCACGATATATATGAGTTTCTTCGGGACTATGAAACTTTATCCACTGTCAGGTATTGTAGAAAGTTTGGAAAACATTAAACGCCCTTTTATACTTTTGTAGCAAGTATCATAATGTAAAATAAGGGTGTATAAAGACAGAGCTTATTACATTGTGTATACATTGTGTCCTGAATATTTTCAAATATAAGTTTTATAATTAAAAAATATAAAAAAAATCACCTAAGATATAAAAATAAATCAGACTTTTGATTAGACAATAAAATTCTAAGCATAAAAAAAGAAATCTGTGTTTACTTTGCTGAGTACTGTATATAAGAAACTAATGAGGAAATGTTGCCTCTTCTGACAAACAATTCACATTTTACAGCTTATCAAAATTCATGGACCAGCAGATGCCAGTGTAAACTTTTACACTGTTTCATACTCACAATCAAAATTTACATATCACATTTTAGAAAGTTAAAGATCAAAAAAACTGAAAAGAAACAAACCGCATGAAGTGTTTAATGAATATAGCAAGATTTGTATGCAAGCCATAATGCCATCTGGCAGTTAGCGCTCTTCATGAACCTAAAGCTGTTTATACCACTTTCGCTTACTTAATTTATGTATAGGATTACTAAATGCAGACTGGTGTAAATCTGCAAAACAGATAGAACTCATTAAAATAATTTTGACATTCTTTTCCTTGTTTTAGGCAATTTCAATCATTTATTCGTTTGAAACGACTGGAGGATTTTCATCCCAGTATGTGTCATATTCAACTTACTTAAACATGAGTATGAGTGGAGTCTTAAGGGGAGTGTCTCAAATTAGAAAAAATGGGTTCACTCCCACTGTATTTTTTCAGTACCAATTTTGCGAGCACATTGTTAGTTTTCAGCCATATTTTTGCTTTATGTTAGTTTTCACCTATGACTTTTTATTTTATGTGCTTTAAGTCACTTTTGTTGAGCTTAAAAGGGTACTCCGGCCCTAAGACATCTTATCCCCTCTCCAAAGGATAGGGGATAAGGTGTCTGATCACAAGGATCCTGCTCCTGGGAACCCCCGCAATCTCTCATGCAGCACCCACCTGTGTGAGCTGCACACCAGCGCTGGAGGCTGCTGTTGATTCTGGTGGATACTGCATGAGTGATTGTGGTGGTTCAAAGCGAATCCCTGTGATCAGACATATTATCCCCTATCCTTTGGATAGGGGATAAGATGTCTTAGGGCCGGAGTACCCCTTTAAAAACTCCTTCTGCCTCTTTTAACACCCTTTTGGGAGGAAAAAAAACATGATTTTAAATTCAATGTATTCAAAAATAAATGCCTTAAAAAATGTGTGAACAATCCCAAAAATATAAGCAATTTAAAAAATTAATCCCCAAATATGTAGCATGTCACTTGTTTTTATAGAAACCAAAAAATATGTTTGTTCTTTATACACTGTGTGCACAAACAACCATTTTTCTATAGTTTTACAAAAGCGCACTATTGCAGGCACTGAAATTCCGCAATTTTGTGAACGTAATTTTAAAATACCCATACTTGGAAATATACTGTGTAAACATAGCCTAAAACTCTGTCATCAGTCTGCATAAACAATTTTTTACAGTGCCCTACTTTAAGGCTATGTTCACAGAGCAGAATTTCAGCATGGAATTCTGCATGAAAATTCTGCATGAATTTATAGCCAATTCCCTTCAATGAGATTCCTGTAGCAGAAATTCTGGTGTGTGAATGGAACAGCAGAATCCCATTGAAGCTTACATTGGGTATTAATTCATGCAGAATTTTCATGCAGAAATTTTGACGCATGAGCTTAGCCTTAAGCCACGTTCACACACAGAACAACCACCTATTTGTATGAATTCTGCTTCCGCATTGATTCTCTGCAGAATTCCGCAGTTTTTTAACATTTGCAGAATCGGTGCAGAATTTGTGTGTAAATTTTCACGAATTCCACATGATTCCATATAATTCCGTGGCTCAGTAAAAAGATAGACTTTAATTGAACAGTTAAAGTTTAGGCGGATTACGCGTGGAATCTGCATGCATTCCATGCAAGTTCAGCACAAATTCGGCAGAAATTAAGCCCCATTGACCTCAATGGGATTCTGCAGCAGAAGTCTGGAAAAAGACAAGACTCATGTTTTTCCAGAACACGGAAATCGGGATTTCTGCATAAATCATTCCGCAGCAGAAATGCTGCTGTGTGAATGACATTGCGGAATCCCATTAAAGTTAATGGGCAATACATTTGTTTGGAATTCCATGCGGAAAATTCCTGCAGAATTCTGCACAGAATTTCCATTGTGTAAACGCGGCCTAAGTGTTGTCCAAGTATCCAGTGTCAGCTGAAACTGTTGCTCAGCTATATAATGACGACCGATCTGTTCTAATAGCTGGGACTAAAGTAGTGTTTCTCAAGCGTTGTCCTCAAGGTTTTCAGGATTTCCTTAGTCTTTCACGGGTGATATAATTATGGTCAGTGAATCAGGCATCACCTGTGAAATACTAAGGAAATCCTGAAAACATGAAAACAAAATCTGTCTTGAGGACAGCACTTGAGAAACACTGGACTAAAATCTCTGTTTCTAGAAAGTGACAGATGGATCAACTCTACTAACCTGAATATTGATATTGAATATTGACAAGTTAAGCAGTGCAAAAAGGACCCAGGGGAAGGCATCAGTTGTGCAGATACAGTAGTCTTTAAACCCCAACCCCCCCCCCCCCCCCCCCATTTGTGCAGTTCCATCCATGTGCATATTGCAAGATTGATTGATTGAGCTATATCTCATGCATGGATGAATGGATCGTGGTAAGGAATACATAGATTTACTGAAGATTACCCACACTAACCACCTGTATATTCGGGTAAGGGGAATTGATCCATCTGTCAGTTTCCCTTCAATCCTTTTTGATGCTGTGGTCAGTTGTGTGAAAATCTGTTGTTACAGATTTGAGCGGCACTAAGACACAGTATTAGTATTGCTCCCATCTGTAACATCAGAACCACAAACTATAGAATCTGTAACAACAGAATTATAAACTATAGAATCGGTCTATAGAGGATGTGTATAGGTTACAAGATGACTTGGATAGACTAAGTGTCTGGGCATCCACTTGGCAAATGAGGTTCAATGTGGATAAATGTAAAGTTATGCATCTGGGTACTAATAACATGCATGCGTCGTATGTCTTAGGGGGGATTAAACTGGCAGAGTCACTGGTAGAGAAGGATCTGGGTGTACTTGTAGATCACAGACTACAGAATAGCATGCAATGTCAGGCTGCTGCTTCCAAAGCCAGCAGGATATTGTCATGTATAAAAAGAGGTATGGACTCAAGGGACAGGGACATAATACTCCCCCATTATAAAGCATTGGTACGGCCTCACCTGGAATATGTTGTTCAGTTGTGGTCGCCTGTCCATAAAAGGGACTGTTACGCCGAGCGCTCCGGGTCCCCGCTCCTCCCCGGAGCGTTCGCAGCGTTCTCTCATTCGCAGCGCCCCGTTCAGACCTGCTGACCGGGTGCGCTGCGATATTACTCCCAGCCGGGATGCGATTCGCGATGCGGGACGCGCCCGCTCGTGATGCGCATCTCGGCTCCCGTACCTGACCCGTTCCCCGTCTGTGTTGTCCCGGCGCGCGCGGCCCCGCTCCTTAGGGCGCGCGTGCGCCGGGTCTATGCCATTTAAAGGGCCGCTGCGCCACTGATTGGCGCAGCAGGCCTAATCAGTATTCTCACCTGTGCCCTCCCCACTTATACCTCACTTCCCCTGCACTCCCTCGCCGGATCTTGTTGCCATTGTGCCAGTGAAAGCGTTTCCTTGTGTGTTCCTAGCCTGTGTTCCAGACCTCCTGCCGTTGCCCCTGACTACGATCCTTGCTGCCTGCCCTGACCTTCTGCTACGTCCGACCTTGCTCTTGTCTACTCCCTTGTACCGCGCCTATCTTCAGCAGTCAGAGAGGTTGAGCCGTTGCTGGTGGATACGACCTGGTTGCTACCGCCGCTGCAAGACCATCCCGCTTTGCGGCGGGCTCTGGTGAATACCAGTAGCAACTTAGAACCGGTCCACCAACACGGTCCCCGCCAATCCCTCTCTGGCACAGAGGATCCACCTCCAGCCAGCCGAATCGTGACAGTAGATCCGGCCATGGATCCCGCTGAAGTCCCACTGCCAGTTGTCGCCGACCTCACCACGGTGGTCGCCCAGCAGTCGCAACAGATAGCGCAACAAGGTCACCAGCTGTCTCAACTGACCGTGATGCTACAGCAGCTATTACCACAGCTCCAGCAACAATCTCCTCCGCCAGCTCCTGCACCTCCTCCGCAGCGAGTGGCCGCTTCCGGCTTACGATTATCCTTGCCGGATAAATTTGATGGGGACTCTAAGTTTTGCTGTGCCTTCTTTCGCAATGTTCCCTGCACTTGGAGATGATGTCGGACCAGTTTCCAACTGAAAGGTCTAAGGTGGCTTTCGTAGTC
Source organism: Hyla sarda (assembly GCF_029499605.1). Taxonomy (NCBI): domain Eukaryota; kingdom Metazoa; phylum Chordata; class Amphibia; order Anura; family Hylidae; genus Hyla; species Hyla sarda. The sequence continues at coordinate 386,474,168 of NC_079189.1, read as the reverse complement.
AGCCTTCTGTCTGGGAAAGCTCTGTCATGGGCCACACCGCTCTGGGACCGCAATGACCCTGTCACTGCCTCTGTACACTCCTTCTTCACGGAGATCCGAAGTGTCTTTGAGGAACCTGCCCGAGCCTCTTCTGCTGAGACTGCCCTGCTGAACCTGGTCCAGGGTAATTCTTCTGTTGGCGAGTACGCCATCCAATTCCGTACTCTTGCCTCCGAATTATCCTGGAATAATGAGTGTTACGCCGAGCGCTCCGGGTCCCCGCTCCTCCCCTGAGCGCTCGCAGCGTTCTCTCATTCGCAGCGCCCCGGTCAGACCTGCTGACCGGGTGCGCTGCGATATTACTCCCAGCCGGGATGCGATTCGCGATGCGGGACGCGCCCGCTCGCGATGCGCATCTCGGCTCCCGTACCTGACCCGTTCCCCGTCTGTGTTGTCCCGGCGCGCACGGCCCCGCTCCTTAGGGCGCGCGCGCGCCGGGTCTCTGCCATTTCAAGGGCCGCTGCGCCACTGATTGGCGCAGCAGGCCTAATCAGTATTCTCACCTGTGCACTCCCCACTTATACCTCACTTCCCCTGCACTCCCTCGCCGGATCTTGTTGCCATTGTGCCAGTGAAAGCGTTTCCTTGTGTGTTCCTAGCCTGTGTTCCAGACCTCCTGCCGTTGCCCATGACTACGATCCTTGCTGCCTGCCCTGACCTTCTGCTACGTGCGACCTTGCTCTTGTCTACTCCCTTGTACCGCGCCTATCTTCAGCAGTCAGAGAGGTTGAGCCGTTGCTGGTGGATACGACCTGGTTGCTACCGCCGCTGCAAGACCATCCCGCTTTGCGGTGGGCTCTGGTGAATACCAGTAGCAACTTAGAACCGGTCCACCAACACGGTCCACGCCAATCCCTCTCTGGCACAGAGGATCCACCTCCAGCCAGCCGAATCGTGACAGGGACACTGCGGAGCTGGAAAGGGTGCAGAGACGTGCGACTAAACTAATATGGGGCATGGAACATCTTAGCTATGAGGAGCGATTAAAGGAGTTGCAATTGTTTAGTCTTGAGAAGAGACGTTTAAGGGGGGATATGATAAACGTATATAAGTATATAAATGGCCCATACAAAAAAATATGGAGAAAAACTGTTCCAGGTTAAACCCCCCCAATGGACGAGGGGGCACTCCCTCCGTCTGGAGAAGAAAAGGTTTAGTCTAAAGGGGCGACACGCCTTCTTTACCATAAGGACTGTGAATTTATGGAACAGTCTACCTCAGGAACTGGTCACAGCAGGAACAATTAACAGCTTTAAAACAGGGTTAGATACATTCCTGGAACAAAATAACATTAATGCTTATGCAGAATTATAAAACTACATCCCTTTCCCTTATACCCTTACACCCTTAACTTCAATTCCCTGGTTGGACTTGATGGACGTATGTCTTTTTTCAGCCATACTAACTATGTAACTATGTACCAACAGAACTATAAACTATAGAGTCTGTAACAACAGAACTATAAACAAATACTTTTGTCAAAATGACAGCTCCTATTCTCTAGGGGGGAGATTTATCAAAACCTGTGCTAAGTGATCAGACATCTTATCCCCTATCCTTTGCCCATAGCAATCAATCAGATCGCTTGTTTCGTTTTGCTGAGGTCTTGTTGAAAATGAAAGAAGCGAGCTGATTAGTTCCTATGGGCAACTTTTCCTCTACACAGGTTTTGATAAATCTCCTCCTATGTGGTTTCCATGACACACTATGATAGGGCATTTTGGAAACTACATATTGAGCAGGAGGAAAAACATGTATGCCTGGTCCAGGTAGTGTAAGAAGCTAAATGGCAATGCATATCTTTGCTCCTTACTTCTTTGTAAGGGCAGTAAGCCATGATGCATTGCACTTGCAACATGTAGCAGGGAAAGAACTCCTCCAAAAATGGAGTAATACGAATGTGCTCTCCGCTTCTGTCTGTGGCCAGACCCACATCAGGGTTGATCACAGACATCTACTGACATCTACTGATCAGACATTTATCACTTATTCTATGCATAGGTGATTAATTGTTATCTTGAATAACCCCTTTGGAATGCATAGAAGTCTATGGAAATTGATATTCTTAATTTTTAGGTGCATATTACGGTACTTTAAAGGGTATTTTTCTTTTCCATTTAATTCACATGGTTTTGAAATAAGTAATTTATTTATGTTAAGATATTCCCAAAAAAATAACTTTTGCTTGATCAGAATGTTATATTTATTTTGTTGTAGAGAATAAAATTTGCATTCATTCTTGATGATTCACTATCTGATGATGTAGTTTCAAAATTTTCTTAATCAAAATAACAAATTGCTGTTCATATTAATCTAACAATGTTTAAGCTGTTATTTCTAAAATGGAGACCAAAATATATGCCATGCTGAAACCTTCCTAAAATGATATTAGTAAAAGTAATAATTCTATACAAAAAAAAATAGTAATAATCTATAACAAAATAGACTTGCCTTCTATTAAGAGTTGGTAACCTGAGTAAAGAATTATAATTCGAAATTCAAATACGTCAATATGAAGATCAGATAGAGGTGCTTTGTATAATGTTCCTTAGAAATATCATATAGATAAATTCATTTGAATTTGCCCACACTACACTTCCCTCTATGATCCAGAGTTGAGAGCTGCTCTGAAAAGCTGGAAGTCTGTGTATATGTTACAAATTTCCTTAGGAAAATCAGATTTTAGTTGTAGGTGCCATGAGCTTCTATGAATTGTTAAAAACTGAAAGGGCCTATTTTCGATTCAGATTCTGAGATGATCCCTTCATATAGATTAAGTCCTTTAGGCATTTCCAAAATGTTGTTGAATTATGTCTTGTGCTATAGTTCATTGGTAAAACTAGCCTTGGCTCCAGACAGAGCCTGACAACAACACCGTAAATATTATTAAATTAAAAAATCCTCTTTGCCTGTGCATGGTAACAAGTAGAAATGAGGGAAGTTACAGTGATTCGATTTGTCACGAACTTCTCGGCTCGGCAGTTTCTGACTTTATCCTGTATAAATTAGTTCAGCTTTCCGGTGCTCAGGTGGACTGGAAAAGGTGGATACAGTCCTAGGAGAGAGTCTCCAGCCCACCGGAGCACCTGAAAGCTGAACTCATTTATGCAGGATAAAGTCAGCAACTGCCGAGCCGAGAACTTTTTGACGAATCGAATGTAACTTCCCTCATCTCTAGTAACAAGATTGTGAAATCAGTCGGTAAGCACCAAAATCTCAAAGAGGGAATTACTTTATATTGAGAGTGTACATGATTAAAAGAACATAGTAACTTTCATCCAGAAAAAAAAATTATCAGGGGTTGTGTCTTGTATTGTAGCTAGATGAAGCTACAACTCAAAATACAATCCATGAGCAGGTGTGGAGCTTTTTTGTTGTTGTAAATTTAGCAGGTAAATTTATATTATTAAAGGGGTACTCAGGTGGAAAGCTTTTTTTTAAAATCAACTGGTGCCAGAAAGTTAAACAGATTTATAAATCTTAATCCTTCCAGTACTTGTTAGCTGCTGAATATTACAGAGGTAATTATTTTCTTTTTGGAACACAGTGCTCTCTGCTGACATCATGAGCACAGTGCTCTCTGCTGACATCTCTGTCCATTTTAGGAACTGTCCAGAGCAGCATATGTTTGCTATGGGGATTTTCTCCTACTCTGGAAAGTTCTTAAAATGGACAGAGATGTCAGCAGAGAGCACTGTGCTCATGATTCAGCAGAGAGCTCTGTGTTCCAAAAAGAAAATAATTCCTCTGTAGTGTTCAGCAGGTAATAAGTACTGGAAGGATTAAGATTTTTTAACAGAAGTCATTTACAAATCTGTTTAACTTTCTGGCACCAGTTCTGCTACATCCGGCGTCTGTTTAGAGCATTGGGTGCCACACCCACTCGATGCAAGTCTATGGGAGGGGCGTAACACCCTCTTCCATAGTCTTGCATTGAGGGGGCATGGCCGTGACGTCATGAGCCTCCGGCCCCGCATCGCCAGTCATCCGGAGAGCGAAGATCGCTCTGTGCACCGGATGACTGGGGTGCCTTAGCCGAGATCGCGGGGGTTGGATAGGGGATAAGATGTCTAGGGGCAGAGTACCCCTTTAATTTCAATCATAAAACAACTAGAGATGATTTGATTTAGTTAAAAAGGACATTCGATACAAAATGTTAAAAAACGTATTTATAAAAAAGTTTTTTGAGATATTTAGTTTTATTGTATTTTATGTATGATGTGTTGATATAGTACCTGCTTGTTTGATAAAAAAAAATGTGAGCCTAACTCTTAAAATGAAACTTGTCATCAGTTTCATGCTTTGTCTGACTGTAGTGCTTCAGGGTATTCATTCTTATAACACCAGCCAAGAACAAGTCTCTGAGTCACTGGGTGGTCCCTGGAAGCTCCTCCCTCCCTGACAGTCTTTATTGACAGTTCTCTCTCCCAGTTTAGGTAAAGAGCGGTTCACAACTGCAGCATTATAGAGTAACATAGTAGCCTAGTTTGTAAGGTTGAAAACAAGAGTACATCGAGTTCAACCTAAACCCCTACTGTGCTGATCCAGGAAAGACAAAAAAACATGAGGCTGATGCCAATTGCTCTATGACAGAGAAAAAAATTCCTTCCTGTCTCCAATATAGCGATCAGAATAAATCCCTGGATCAACATTCTATCCAGATAAATCTAGTATTCATAACCTGTAGTATTAGAGTTTTCCAGAAAAGCATCCAGAACCCTCCCCCCAACCCCCCTGAACATGTTTATTTAGTCGGACATCTCAACATCATGTAGCAGACAGTTCCAAAGTTTGTGAATCCCCGTCTGTGATGATGGTAAGACCTTTGTGCAGTGTAATGAAATCGCCCCTAAGACGTCTTTACTCCAAACTATATAACCCAAGCTTGATAACCTGTCTTGGTACGGTAATCCTCCCATATCATTAATAATCTTTGTTGCCCTCCTCTGCACCCTCTTCAGTTCTGCCATGTCCTTCTTATATACAGGTGCCCAAAATTGGACACAATACTCCATGTGTGGTCTAACCAATTCTCTATACATAGGCAAAACTATGTCCTTGTCATGAGTCTCTATGCCTCATTTGATACATTCTATGACTCTGTTAGCCTTTGCAGCAGCTGTCTAGCACTGGTCACTAAAGTTAAGCCTACTGTTCACCAGTACCCCCATGTCCTATTCAGTAGAAGTTTTACTTAATGTCTTATTATTTAGTACAAAGTGATTAATAAATATATTGAAAAGAAGTGGACCCAGTACTGACCCCTGGGTCTGACACCCACTACTGACACCCACCCTCTGCTTCATGTGACTGATCCAGTGGCTAATCCATTAACATATCTCCTCTCCTAGTCCCAGAAACCCCGTTTTAGGTACTAACCTTTTGTGTGGATTAGTATCAAATGCCTCAGAAAAGTCCGGATATACAACATCCACACAGATTCGCCCCAGTTCAATCTACAACTGACCTCCTCATAGAAGCTGATCAGATTAGTCTGACAGGACCAATCCCACATAAACCCATGTTGGTCCTGTGTCAGAAGGTTATTTTCATTAAGATATTCCAGACTAGCATGTCTCAGAAATCCCTTAAAAATCTTACCCCCTAACAAATGTTAAACTTACAGGCCTATAGTTCTTAGGATCCCTTTTGAATATTGATACCACATATGCTAAGCCCCAGACCTGGGGAACAATCCCTGTCATTATAGAATCTTTAAATATAAGTAATAAGGGTCTGTCTAGCATGGTACTTGATTCCTACAAAACCCGTCAGGAGTGAATTATACATTGATGTAATAAGGGGGCCTATCCCTGTTTCTTGCTGCCTGTGGATTGAACAGCATGAAAACTGATGAAAGCGCTCCTTTTAAATCTTGCCATTAGTATATTCATATTATAACAAAAACCTGAACCATGTTCATATTTCTAGTTTATCTGTAATCATCCCCCACTGCTTTGTATTTATATTTGGAGAAATAACAATGTCAACAAAAAAACAATTGCAGAATTACAAATGGAAATACAGCTTCAGTGATGGCTCCAGACATCTAAGATTAATATATGTGGTTGGAAAGAAATAGCAAATGCAATAACTAAATCCTTTCTTTATACTGTCAACAGAGAGTGCACCTAAAATAAAATCATCAGAAGTAACAACATAAAATGAATATTGACATCATGAGAAATGTGCATGAGCCAAACTCCTCTTAACATAAATCTAGCATGATACTCCCTGAAAAAATAATATATCATTGGAAAGTATTAATCATAGCTTGATAGAATTGGCAACATTCTCATTTTTTCAGATAGTAAAAAAGATTATACATTTTCCTGGGCTAAAAGTTAAAGATGACACTATATCAAATGCATGTGACACTGTATATAATTACCTTTTGATATGTATTCTTTTTTGACATTTTTTTGCAAAATATGTGCAAATAATGAAAGTTCAAGAAAAACGCTATGAATTTTTGGATTTTATGTTAATCTAAAGTTAATTTTAGGATGGTACTACCGGTAAGTTCCCCTGGAGTTTTATCAGCTGATGGAAAGGGACATGATTATTAATTATTGTTATTATGAATTATTAGAAACTAGATGTGTTGCATTTATATTGCATTTATATTGTTACATTGAGTAAAACAAGACACAAGAGAGGCTCCAAAAGTGCAACATTACTGAAAATTATATAAAATCAATGTGAAGATCATCTAGGGGGAATGGTACCTCCTTACATTATTCTGTTGATATGTTTGTTAAAAATGTTAGTCTGCATATGTTATGTATAATCTTGTCAGATTCTTTCCTAGTGAACTGGGAAAGATCAAACATTCTGTAAGGATTAGGTTAGTTGTCTGTATTGAGGCTAGAGCAATGCCTTGCTTTATTTCTGGGTTTTGGTGGTCTAGCTCAAACTGTCCTTATGCTGTACTTTTGATAGCTACAGCACAGGGTATGATCAATGGCAGAACTTTGATGCAATTTGAGTTGGAGATGCTTGTTATCAATCCCAGGCAATGCACCTTCTAAAGCATACTTCCAGTTCCTCATATTTTTTCTGAAGTCAGTTGTGCTGTTATATATGCTATGTCCACATTGGTGAACCAGATGTAGGGGCTAGTCCAGTTGTTCCAGGACTTGATGATACAAGATATCACAAGAAGTCCCAGTCCCAGACACCAGCTACCCCTTTTCCTGGTTCCCTTAGAACCATAGGTTAAGCTTCCTGGCTAAATGGCTCTTGTGACATTCTGAGAAAGTTGCAAGTTATGCTTTTGTTTGAGACGCCACTCAAAGAGTTGGCATTTTTATGTCTCACATGCAATATGACCCTCAACTGACTTTTTGCCTCTCTTGGTCTCCCTTAAACCAGGAATTGGTGAACCAGGAAGTGGTATGTGGCCACAATGTGGAACAATCCAGCTTTATGGTGTCAGTTCAGACTAGGACTGTCAGACAATCTTCAATACTTGCTAGTCAGTTATCCTCCCACAGATACTCCTAACCAGGCCAGGACGTTAGCAGTGTGCTTTGACAGGTGACTGAGGGAACACCAATGGAGTGGTCATCCACTTCTGTTCTGAGCCTCCCACCAGACCAGCATCCTGCTCATCCTTCAATGGGTACAGAGGTATTTCCGACTTGGATGCACAGGCATTTCCCAAACCTCTCTTTAAGGTTCTGTTTCCAAATTACATTATGTTTATGGGGAACACTTTATCTGGGATATCAGCAGATCATTTTATTGACTCTAAATTTGTAACCACACTTGGCTTACCATTGCATAGTTTCAAGGACCTAAAATGTGTCACTGTGGTGGATACTAAATATTTTGCTAAGGGAGTTAATTGAATTTTTTACCCCAGAGATTAATGTGCTCATAGGCTCTGTACATCTTGAAATCTGTACATTGTTTGCCATAAAAACTGTTCATTATAAATATCTGCTGATATTATCCTCGGCATTTCATAGTTTAAATTACACAAACCATCGCCCAGTTGGGGTCCACCATTAAGGGTGAATTGTCCTAGCAGGTAGCAACAGAAAAAAAGGTTTAGCTTAGGGCTGCATTGTTCCTTACCTGATGTGACATCTACATTAAATAATATTTTCATATAGTTAGATTCGTGAATTATAGGCTGTACCAGGAAAATGTACTCCATGTCACAACGTCATATTTGGGTGCAAATAAATTCTCTGCTTTTCTTTGAAACTTAGCTATATATAACTTTGGTTATACAATTTTAAACCTTTGTCACAATGCAGATGCAAATTTGAAATTTTCTGTGAAAATATATCTTGGAATATTTTATACCTCTATTGTCTGCCCCTTTTGGATTGTACAGATTTATTATTATTGCATGTAATCAATACTAAAATATGTTGCTGGACAATTTGGTTTCCAAGGACAGCATTTCTATGTGTCTCTGGATGCCATATTTTTGTACAACTGCAATATAAATAGAGTAGCAAAATACCAAGCTCCACATCCAGAAATGTCATTAGACATTGAAGCTTGAAACCTCAGGGAATGACCAAATGTAACAGCAAATTCAATCTGTATCGCACAATGGAGTGCTTTTTTCCGTTCCTCATGTTTCTGAATAACACAGTTAATTGATTGTCAAGGACAGTTCTTTCAAAAGAGATAGGCATTCTAATAAGTGTCCCCCCACTAACAATAACAAAAAAATAACACACAATGACATAATGCTTTTCTCACTTGAATTCTATGAACTCCTCAAAATTGATTAGGCATTTCTAACATCTCCCAGCTCCTCGGATATTTAATTTTTAATTCTTCTTCAGAAAGATGTCTTGCTGTACTTTGGAATACATCAAAAGCTTTCCGAATCAATTCAATTTCTTACATGCTCTTGTATCACCTTACAAGTGATCTAAGTCTAAGGTAGATACAAAGAAGTTGTAAATTAAATGACGCTAACAAGTTAACAAGCAAAACTACCATTTAGTACGTCATTTGTATGTCATTTAGTTGCAGCAACCTCAAAATATTGAACGTTAATGAAAAATATGACATTTGAAACATTGCAATTTCTTGAAAAGATCTTTAGTTGGTCTATAAAATACTATATGGGGTTCATTTCAACAAATTTCTTGAAATATCTACTATACTAAGCCCTACTGTACCAGTTTACATTAAAGCTCTGGGACATGGTGCTATGCATACTGTATACTATAAGCAGCTATTCCATCACATTTACTGTATATACTGTATATACAGTGAGTACACCCCTGACATTTATGTAAATATTTTATTGTATCCTTTCATGTGACATTACAGAGATGATACTCTGCTACAATGTAAAGTTTGTAAATTGCTGCTGTTCCCTCAAAATAACTCAATATGCAGCTATATACATGTCTAAACCTTGGCAACAAAAGTAAGTACACCCCTAAGTGTTAATATTTTGTGTAGAAACCCTTATTTTCAAGCACTGCCTTCAGCATCTTGGGCATGGTGTTCACCAGAGCTTCACAGGTTGCCACTGGAGTCCTCTTCCATTCCTTGCACTACCCCACCTTCTGTGTGAGCATGCCCCAGAGATGCTTTATAGGGTTTGGATCTGGAGACATGCTTGGCTATTCTATAGTAAGGAAGTGGTCATCTTGAAGGTGTATTTGAAGTCGATGTGAATACTGCAGAGGGGATCATGCTCTGCTTCATTATCACAGTACATATTGGCATTCATCTACTGTGAAATGTAACTCTCCAATGCCAGCAGCACTCATACAGGCCAAGATCATGACACTCCCACCACCATGATTGACCATAGGTAAGACACACTTGTCTTTGTACTTCTCACCTGTTTGCCACCACACAAATTTGAGTCAATCTGGACCAAATAAGTTAACTTAGTCTCAATAAACCACATGACGTGGTTCCAATAATCATCCCCTTAGTCTGCTTGTCTCCTCAGGAGTGGTGGCAGCGACAGGAGCAGCAGGATCTGTCACGGCAGCAGGATACAGCGGCGGTGGTTCCGGCGGCAGGATACAGCAGGAGGTGAGACCTGTTCACCTCCTGCTGTTGCTTAGAAACAACTCTTGGCATGCAAAGCCAAAGGGCATGCTGGGAGTTGTAGTTTTGCAACAGCTGGAGTTCCAACTACAACTCCCAGCATGCTTTTTGGTAGTCTGTGCATGCTGGGGGTTGTAGTTATGCAACAGCTGGAGGCACATTTTTTCTATGAAAAAGTGCATCCAGATGTTGCATAACTACAACTCCCTAATGCACAGACTACCAAAGGGTATGCTGGGAGTTGTAGCAGTGTGCCTCCAGCTGTTGCAAAACTACAACTCTCAGCATGTTCTTCGTCTGTCAATGCATGCTGATTGTTGCAGTTCTGCAACAGCTGGAGACACATTGGTTGTGAAACAGAGTTTGTTACCTAACTCAGTGTTTTGCAACCAGTGTGCCTCCAGCTGCTGCAAAAATACAACTCCCAGCATGCACTGAGAGACTGTACATGCTGGGAGTTCTAGTTTTGCAACAGCTGGAAGCACACTGGTCGCGAAACACTGAGTTAACAAACTCTCAGTGTTTCACAACCAATTTGCCTCCAGCTGATGCATAACTACAACTCCCAACATATATGTTCTGTCAGTGCATTCTGGGAGTTGTAGTTTTGCAACAGCTGCAGGTTTGCCCACCCCCCCCCCTCCCCATGTGAATGTACATGGTAAATTCACACGGGCAGGTTTACAACGAGTTCTGCTGCAAAAAAAGTAATAATAAAAAAAAAAGTCTTGCAAGGCACTGTTTCCAAAACTGAGCCTCCAGCTGTTGAAAAACAACAACTCACAGTATTGCCAGACAGCCACTGACTGTCAAGGCATGCTGGGAGTTTTGCAACAGCTGGAGACACCCTGTTTGGGAAACACTGCTGTAGGGAATTTTTGTCGCGGATTCAAATCCCCAATTTAGGTCTCAAATTCACATGGTGCTCTCCCGCTTCGGAGCCCTGTCGTATTTCAAGGAAACAGTTTAGGGCCACATACAGGGTTTCGAGCGCAGAGAATTTAACATCCACATATGGGGTATGTTCTTACTCAGAAGAAATGGGGTTACAAATTTTGGGGGGCTTTTTTCCTATTCTCCCTTGTGAAAATGGAAAAGGTAGGTTAGCACCAGCATGTTGGTGAAATTAATTTTTATTTTTTTTCACATCCAACTTTACTGAAAATTTGTCAAACACCTGTGGGGTATTAAGGCTCACTATACCCCTTGTTACATTCTGTGAGGGGTGTAGTTTCCAAAATGGGGTCACATGTGAGTATTTATTGTTTTGCGTTTATGTCAGAACTGTTGTAAAATCTGCCACCCCTGTGCAAATCACCTATTTAGACCTCAAATGTACGTAGTGCGCTCTCACTCTGAGCCATGTTGAGCCTCCGCAGAACGCCCACATATGGGGTATTTCCGTATTCAGGAGAAATTGAATTAAAAATTTTGGGGGGCTTTTTCTCCTTTTACCCCTTATGAAAAGGTAAAGTTGGGGTCTACACCAGCCTGTTAGTGTAAAAAAAATAAAGTTTTTAAACTAACATGCTGGTGTTGCCCCATACTTTAAATTTTCACAACCGGTAAAAGGAAAAAAAAGACCCCCAAAATTTGTAATGCAATTTCTCCTGAATACGGAAATACCCCATATGTGGGCGTAAAATGTTCTGTGGAGGCTCAACATGGCCCAGAAGTGAGAGAGCGTACTATGTACATTTGAGGTCTAAATTGGTGATTTGCACAGGGGTGGCTGATTTTACAGCAGTTCTGACATAAACGCAAAACAATAAATACCCACATGTGACCCCATTTTGGAAACTACACCCCTCACAGAATGTAACAAGAGGTATAGTGAGCCTTAAAATCCCCACAGGTGTTTGACAAATTTTCAGTAAAGTTGGATGTGAAAAAAAAAATAAAAAATCACCAACATGCTGGTGTTACCCTACCTTTTCCATTTTCACAAGGGAGAATAGGAAAAAAAGGCCCCCAAAATTTGTAACCCCATTTCTTCTGAGTAAGAACATACCCCATATGTGGATGTTAAGTTCTCTGCGGGCAAACTACAATGCTCAGAAGAGAAGGAGCGCCATTGGGATTTTGGCAACAGAAGGTGTCTGAAATTGAAGGCCATGTGTGTTTACAAAGCCCCCATAGTGCCAGAACAGTGGACCCCCCACATGTGACCCCATTTTGGAAACTACACCCCTCACGGAATGTAATAAGGGGCACAGTGAGCATTTACGCCCCACAGGTGTCTGACAGATTTTTGGAACAGTGGTCTGTGAAAATGAAACATTTTATTTTTCATTTTCACAGCCCACTGTTCCAAAGATCTGTCAAATGCCAGTGGGGTGTAAATGTTCACTGCACCCCTTATTAAATTCTGTGAGGGATTTAGTTACCAAAATTGGGTCACATGTGGGGGGTCCACTGTTCTAGCACCACGGGGGGGCTTTGTAAACACACATAGCCTCTCACTTCTATTACAACCAAATTCTCTCACAAAAAGCCCAATGGCGCACTTTACATCCACATATGGAGCATTTGGGGTAACACCAGCATTTTAGTGAAAAAAAAATCTAATTTTTCATTTCCACATCCAACTTTAGCAGAAATTTGTTAAGCACTTGTGGGGTGTTAAGGCTTACTGTATGCCTTGTTACGTTCCTTGAGGGCTGTAGTTTCCAAAATTGTATGCCATGTGTTTTTTATTTTTTTTGCTGTTCTGGCACCATAGGGGATTTCTACATGCGACATTACCCCCAAAAACAATTTCAGCAAAATTTGCTTTCCAAAAGCCAAATGTGACTTCTTCTCTTCTGAGCATTGTAGTGTGCCAGCAGAGCACTTGACGTCCACACATGGGGTATTTCCATACTCAGAAGAGCTGGGGTTACAAATTTTGGGGGGCATTTCTCCTATAACCCCTTGTAAAAATGTAAAATTTGGGGGAAAGCCAGCATTTTAGTGGAAAAATTATTAATTTACACATCCGACTTTAACAAAAAGTCATCACCTGTGGGGTGTTAAGGTTCAGAGGACCCCTTGTTAGGTTCCTTGTGGGGTGTAGTTTCCAAAATAGTATGCCATGGGGGGGTTTCTGCTGTTCTGGCACCATGGGGGCTTCCTAAATGTGACATACCCCCCAAAAACCATTTCAGAAAAACTCACTCTCCAAAATCCCATTGTCGCTCCTTCCCTTCTGAGCTCTCTAGTGCACCCACAGAGCACTTGACATCCACATATGAGGTATTTCCTTACTCAAGAGAAATTGGGTTACAAATATTGGGGGGCTTTTTCTTCTTTTACCCCTTGTAAAATTTCAAAAACTGGGTCTACAAGAACATACGAGTGTAAAAAAATTAAGCTTTTGAATTTTCTCCTTTACCTTGTTGATATTCCTGTGAAACACCTAAAGGGTAATCACACTTTCTGAATGTCATTTTGAATACTTTGGGGGTGCAGTTTTCATAATGGGGTCATTTATGGGGTATATCTATTAAGAAGACCCCTCAAATCTATTTCAAACCTGAACTGGTCCCTGAAAAATTCTGATTTAGAAAATTTTGTGAAAATTGGAAATTTGCTGCTGAACTTTGAAGCCCTTTGATGTCTTCATAAAGTAAAAACATATCAACTTCATGACGCATATATAAAGTAGACATATTGTATATGTGAATCAATATATAATTTATTTGCAATATCCATTTTCCTTACAAGCAGAGAGTTTCAAAGTCAGAAAAATGCAAAATTTTCTAAATTTTCATGAAATTTGGGGATTTTTCACCAAGAAAGTATGCAAGTAACAATGAAAATTTACCACTGTGTTAAAGAAGAATATGTCATGAAAAACTATTCTCGGAATCAGAATAATCGGTAAAAGCATCCCAGAGTTATTAATGCATTAAGTGACAGTGGTCAGAATTGCAAAAAAGGGCTGAGTCTTCAAGGTGAAAATAGGCTGAGTCCCTAAGGGGTTAATGAATATATAAATGATGGTGGGCATGGTGCTCTATACAGGGCCAGAGGCAGGAAAATTAGACAAGTCGGTTCCCACATCCATTATGCAGCAAACATGATCTACGTTCCAGCAATGGGGGGGGGGGGGGGGGCTATATCTTCAAAACTATTGGACCAATTTCTGTGAGTTATAACTCTTTGTGCTTCAGTTCACTCACACTATAACCAAGTGAATCAATTCCCCTTTATAGGACAGCCCAGAGTGACTATGGGACCCTAACAGCTGCCTGAGGATTTTATATGAACAAACAATCATGCTTATAATACATGAGAATTTCACTGCATAAACATATTTCATGTGTTATAATAAAAAAATTAAATTGATAAATAAAAGCCTTCTTGTAGGAAAAATATGTTACATTAAAAACAAACATAAAAAACTAATGAACATCAAAATCATTATTTAACTACTTCCTTATCCTGCCATTTTTGACCTTTATGACCCAGCCCCTTTTTTCAAATTTGACATATTTGTCAAATATTTTGAATGCGTTTACTGTTGTACTTTATATTAGTGGTAAATATTTGTTGATACACGCAGCAGTTTTTGTGAAAAGCTCTAAAACATTGTGAAAATCTGGAAAAATTAGCATTTTCTATATATGAAATATTCTACTTGTAAGAGAAATTGTCATGCAAAATAAATATAGTTATTAATTTAATTCAATACAATACAATGTATACTTTATGTTGGCATCATTACCTAAACATTCTTTAACTTTTTTAGGGCATTAGAAGGCTTATAAATTTATATTTTTAAAATTTTTAAGGTAATTACAAAATCAATATTTTTAAGGGACCACTTCAGTTAGTTAGTTAGTTTTAAAGTAGAATTGGGGGGGGGCTTTATGCTAGAAACCCAAATAAATCACCCCATTTTAAAGACTACACTCCTCATTGTATTCAGAATGACATTTACAAAGCTTATTAACCTTTTAGGTTGTTCACAAGAATTAAAGGGATGTATCCTGTGCTAATTTATTTCATAGGGTTAATTATTAAAACTCTCCCCTAGGGACCTTTCTTTCTGTTGCTCCCTTTGTTTGTCATTCTGTGCTTTGGAGGGGGCGTGTGCTCAATCTGCATGACTCATCTTCCTCCAGTGCTGTGTTAGGTCACTTTATTCAATCACATGCTGTGCTGTAACCCCTCCTCTCTGTTTTTTAACAATATATCAAAGAGGTTAAGTTTTTCAATCTGAGAGTGCCCATTTAAGGCCAAAATGGGCGGTGTTCTTAATGGATTAACTCCTAAAAAAGGCGACGGGCAATTTAAATATTTAAATTTCATAATTTAACTTTGCATAGGTGCAGGTTTTGGAGCTCTGTTCCACTAATGTTCTCCCTTTCGTAAAATGTGTTACCTAGTATTTCTCTTTATTTATACTCCCTTTTTTTTAACGCATACCTAGGTAAATTCTATTTCTAACATGCTAATGTTTGCTTAGGAAAATTGGATTAGAGGGACCAACTGGGAAATATACTTATGGAAATTTAAAGCGTACCCGTCAGATCCAACAAAAAAACTTTTTTTTAAATATATCACTCAGTACCTAATCCTGAACATGAACATCTAATTTTTATGTGTCTAGCACCTTTATTTATTTTTTAATACACATTTAATTTTGCTCACTAGTCTGAATTCCTCTCAAATGGAGGGGGCGTGGCCTCACTGCAAAGGTCTCCGCCCCCTCCCTCAGTATGCTGTCTGCTCACATCTTCCCTAGCATTAGCAAAACTACAACTCCCAGCTTGTCCTCACTGACAGTAGCGGGACACAAGCTGACAGTGGGAGGATTTTTCCTCCAGCTGTGAGCCCTGCGCTCACAGCTGTCAATCAAGGAAATGTGTCCATTACATAGGTGATGATGCATGGACACAGCAGGACTAGTATGTGTCCAAGCAGGCAGGGGGCGGCAGTTGTGTGACTGGCTTTTTAAGTATGAAATACTGAAAATGTTCTAATGAAAGCAATTGCAAAACCTATTGTTTTTACATGCTTTACAACATATCAAAAGTTTTTGTATCTGACAGTGCCCATTTAAATTATGCTGGTCTTATTTACATAATATAAATGGCACAACAATGATCCGGTCTTCCTCCCTGCCTTTGTTTACCTCCCTGATTATGCACTCTCCCTGCTCCAATAATTAAATTCTGAACCCACTGTAACATTCTGAACCCACTGTAACCAGTTATTGGCTGCAATGGGGTAGGGATATCAATAGGAGAGTCCAGAGAGCACATCATAAGGTGAAGTAATCAGAGGCAGGGAGGCAGACCGGAACACCAGTGCTGTACTAAAGCAGGTGTGCATGCTTGATTTTGTTAGTTTACTGCCATAAGCAGGCTATAGTTCATTTTTAGTTAAATAGTAAAACCCCTTTAATGTTAGAAATCAATGCTTCTCTTAGGGGCCCATTCCCACTACGTATTTTCAGAGTGGAATTTTACTCTGTGATTCAGATACGTTATACCACTCAGAAATTAAATTGCCGTCCTAGCATCGGCTTGTTCTCCCTGTGCCTGCTGCTCACAAAATCCTTGTCCACAATTTTTCTGGGTAGAGATTCCATAGTGTGAATAAACTCTAAAGGTGCTGCTTCAAGCACTTAACAACTCCTTCAACAATAAGTATATGGCTAGAGAAAAAAAAAACTTTCAACTGAATTACTAATTATTGTAATATGATTTATGGTAAATTGTCCTTACCTTAAGTATGTGTATGTCACGCGGAGCGCTCTGGGTCCCGCTGCTTCCCCGTAGTGCTCGCGGCGTGCTTCTGTATGCAGCGCTCCGGTCAGCACCGCTGACCGCGAGCGCTGCGTCCATGTTCTCGGAGGGGACGCGATCCGAGGTGCGGGACGTGCCCACTCTCGGATCGCGTCCCGTGTTTCTCACCCACCACGTCCTCCTTCACTGCCCTCCCGATGCGCGTGGCCCCGCTCTCTGGGGCGGGTGCGCGCAGGTTCTATGAAATTTAAAGGGCCAGTGCACCACTAATTGGTGCCTGGCTCAATCAGTTCTAAACATATAAAAACCCACTTCCCCTTCCTGTCCTTGCCAGATCTTGTTGCCTTGTGCCCTGAGAAAGCGTTATAGTGTGTCCCAAGCCTGTGTACCTTGACCTTCTGCTGTTGCCCCTGACTACGAACCTCGCTGCCTGCCCTGACCTTCTGCTATGTCTGACCTCGCCTCTGTCTAGTCCTTGTGTACCGCACCAGTCTCAGCTGCCAGAGAGGTCGAGTCGCTACTGGGGAACACGACCTGGTAGTTACTGCCGCAGCAAGTCCATCCTGCTTTGCGGCGGGCTCTGGTGAACACCAGTAACTGCTTAGAACCGATTCCCCAGTACGGTCCACGTCATCGCCTCTCTGGTACAGGGGATCCACCTCCAGTGTCTTCACCAGCCGCTAGTCCGGACCCTGACAGTGTAATTCAATTGTACTTTAACCTCCCCCCCCATTAGTATAACCTTATACTTAAATCTTTTAAATCTTTACAAGTTTCTATTATCCTAAGTGTTTTATATATTATTTTTTTTTATATACTTACACTACTTCTCAATGACCATTAATGTAAATGCCCCATCGAATGGTACTTTGGGCACAGTTTGTATGTTTTGTCAACGTAATTATTTACCTTTTTCATATATATTTAACTCCCTAAGTACCAAGTGCGTACATGTACGCCCTGGTCACATTAACAGTGTTTAATGTCAAATTCGGTGGGTCCTGACTTCTATCAGCAGAGAAGACCCAAGGTTAATGCCGGGCATTACCAATCGTGACGATGCCCGTCATTAACCTTTTAATTGCCGTGATACCTGTCATTTGCAAAATATATATATATATATATATATATATAAATAATAATACTATTATATGCATATTTGTAATATACATTGGTCAAAAAATTTGTATATTTTTGGCTGAAAAATTCCATCCCTTTAGCTATTGTCTGTGTGTCTCTTTGAGGAGTCCAAATACAGGAAGTGAGGGAAGAACAAACAGGGCTCTGTGCAGGCTCCTGGCTTGTCATTCATCCTGCTGTGTGAGCCAGGTGCATGTCATAGAGCCTCACTGCACAGAGCGCTGCTTGTCCTCAGTGCACAGAGCCCTGCTTGTCCTCAGTGTACACCACCCTGCTTGTCCTTAGTGTACAGAGCCCTGCTTGTCCTCAGTGTACAGAGCCCTGCTTGTCTTCAGTGTACAGAATCCTGCTTGTCCTCAGTGTACAGAGCCCTCCTTATTCTCAGTGTACAGAGCCCTGCTTGTCCTCAGTACATGGAGCCCTGTTTGTCCTCAGTACACAGAGCCCTGCTTGTCGTCAGTGTACAGAACCCTGCTTGTCCTCAGTGCACAGAGCCCTGCTTGTCCTCAGTGTGCAGAGCCATGCTTATCCTCAGTGTACACAGCCCTGCTTGTCCTCACTGCACAGAGCCCTGCATGACCTCAGTACACATAGCCCTGCTTGTCCTCAGTGCACAGAGCCCTGCTTGTCCTCAGTCACAGAGACCTGCTTGTCCTCAGTATACAGAGCCCTGCTTGTCCTTAGTGCACAGAGCCCTGATTGTCCTTAACTGCACAGAGCCCTGCTTGTCCTCAGTGCACAGTGCCATGCTTGTCCACCCGCATTTCCTGTATTTAGTCTCTTTACAGAGACACACAGGGCTGAATGGACAAAAATATATACACTTTATAACCAATGTATATTACAAGAATACATATAATGTTATTTTCTACATAATATAACAAGTTTTTGCTAAAGACAGGTGCACTTTAAAGAATATTTCTAAACCAACAATTTACATTTTTGCCCGAATGTACTTGGAACAAATGATTAAAAAAATGTTAAAGTAAGTTAGTATGTGCCAAATCTATAGTATTAGGTTATCATCATGAGTTTTATAGTTGCATTATTATTGAGTGCAATATATCAAGGCAATGTCCCAAAGCATGTTAATTTTTATCACCATGGGCACCGTAATACTGCTATTGCTTCTGAATTAAGATGCCGTAACAAACTTCTACAAAAGTGTCATAAAATATTTTCACTTTATAAATTTAAACACTGCAGCAATTTTAAGCTTGTCAGAATGTAGCCATTTACTGAAGAAGACATTACTGAATGGTAAAATAGTTACATTTGCCAGAATATATTGTTTAAAACCAATTGTACGACACACTAATCTCCGCTTGAAAGTGTGATTTTATGGCTTCATAACATCTAAACAATGTAAATGTAATATTTAAACTACTAATGCATAGTATGAAGTATTGTTAGTACTTTAGATTTGTCAGTTTTCACATTTTACCTCCATAAGGGTATCTAGGGAAAGCTCAAAAGCATTATATAGTTCTAGAGAGTTGGTGAAATTAATGTATTGCTTGCCATAAGGAGGAACAGTAATAAATTGTGGATTTAACAATATATATATATATATATATATATATATATATATATATATATATATATCCCTTCAAACAGCCTTGCCACCAAGCTAACAGTCTCAAACAGTTCTGTAGTCTTGGGTTTATTGTAGCAATTCACATACATCAATAACTTCAACTTGAAGAATTTGTTGAATCTTCTAAGGTGCTGTGTTTGCTCATGCACCCTTTTGTAGTCAGTTTTAATTATAATTTCTGGATTTCAATTTTAAAGAACATTATTTAATGTTAGCATGATCGCTGATGTCCATCATTAAAGGGGTATTCCAGGCAAAAACTTTTTATATATATATCAACTGGCTCCAGAAAGTTAAACAGGTTTGTAAATTACTTCTATTAAAAAATCTTAATCCTTTCAGTACTTATGAGCTTGTGAAGTTAAGGTTGTTCTTTTCTGTCTAAGTCCTCTCTGATGACACCTGTCTCGGGAAACACCCAGTTTAGAAGAGGTTTGCTATGGGGATTTGCTTCTAAACTGGGTGTTTCCCGAGACATAGTTACATAGTTAGTATGGTTGAAAAAAGATATACGTCCATCAAGTCCAACCAGGGAGTTGAAGGGAAGGGTGTAAGGGGATAAGGGAAAGGGATGTAGT
This sequence comes from Hyla sarda, assembly GCF_029499605.1. NCBI lineage: Eukaryota > Metazoa > Chordata > Amphibia > Anura > Hylidae > Hyla > Hyla sarda. Next base: position 386,454,033 of record NC_079189.1, on the reverse strand, counting down.
TTTATAATTCTGCATAAGCATTAATGTTGTTTTGTTCCAGGAATGTATCTAACCCTGTTTTAAAGCTGTTAATTGTTCCTGCTGTGACCAGTTCCTGAGGTAGACCGTTCCATAAATTCACAGTCCTCACGGTAAAGAAGGCGTGTCGCCCCTTTAGACTAAACCTTTTCTTCTCCAGACGGAGGGAGTGCCCCCTCGTCCTTTGGGGGGTTTAACCTGGAACAGTTTTTCTCCATATTTTTTTTTTTTTGTATGGGCCAATTATATACTTATATACGTTTATCATATCCCCCCTTAAACGTCTCTTCTCAAGACTAAACAATTGTAACTCCTTTAATCGCTCCTCATAGCTAAGATGTTCCATGCCCCATATTAGTTTAGTCGCGCGTCTCTGCACCCTTTCCAACTCCGCAGTGTCCCTTTTACGAACAGTCGACCAAAACTGAACAGCATATTTCAGGTGAGGCCGTACCAATGCTTTATAAAGGGGGAGTATTATGTCCCTGTCCCTTGAGTCCATGCCTCTTTTGATACATGACAATATCCTGCCGGCTTTGGAAGCAGCAGCCTGACATTGCATGCTATTCTGTAGTCTGTGATCTACAAGTACACCCAGATCCTTCTCTACCAGTGACTCTGCCAGTTTAATCCCCCCTAAGACATACGACACATGCAGGTTATTAGTACCCAGATGCATAACTTTACATTTATCCACATTGAACCTCATTTGCCAAGTGGATGCCCAGACACTTAGTCTATCCAAGTCATCTTGTAACTTATGCACATCCTCTATAGACTGTACCGTGCTACAAAGCTTGGTGTCATCTGCAAAGATAGAAACAGAGCTGTTAATACCATCCTCTATATCGTTGATAAATAAATTAAACAACAGCGGGCCCAGTACTGAACCTTGGGGCACACCACTAATAACCGGGGACCAATCAGAGTACGAATCATTGACCACCACTCTCTGGGTACGATCCATGAGCCAGTGTTCAATCCAGTTACAAACTAAAGTTTCCAAGCCCAAGGACCTTAACTTACCTGTCAGACGTCTGTGAGGGACAGTATCAAACGCTTTGGCAAAATCGAGAAACACTATATCCACAGCCATTCCTCTGTCAAGGCTTCTACTCACCTCTTCATAAAAGCAAATTAGATTGGTTTGACAACTTCTGTCCTTAGTAAACCCATGCTGGCTATCACTTATAATACTATTATACCCTATGTATTCCTGTATGTAATCCCTTATAAGTCCTTCAAACAATTTACCCACAATGCACGTTAGACTTACCGATCTATAATTGCCTGGCAAAGACCTAGAGCCCTTCTTGAAGATTGGTACCACATTCGCCTTGCGCCAGTCCCTTGGCACAATACCAGACACCAGAGAATCTCTAAATATCATGAACAAGGGTACAGATATTACTGAACTTACCTCTCTAAGAACTCTTGGGTGTAGTCCATCCGGCCCTGGAGATTTGCTTACATTTACTTTACTTAACTTACCTTGTACCATCTCTACATTAAGCCAGTTCAATACATTATATGATGTGTTACCAGCACTGACCTGGCCAATGTCAGCTCCTTTTTCCATAGTGTATACAGAACTAAAGAACCCATTCAGTAGCTCCGCCTTCTCTTGATCGCCCGTGACCACCTCCCCATTATCATTATTAAGGGTTCCTACATGCTCTGTCCTTGGTTTTTTTGTATTTATATATCTAAAAAAATATTTAGGATTAGTTTTGCTTTCTTTGGCCACCTGTCTCTCATTTAGAATTTTTTGCTGTTTTTATTACATTTTTACAGATTTTATTAAGCTCCTTGTACTGATTAAATGTTACAGCTGACCCATCAGATTTGAATTTTTTGAAGGCTATTTTTTTGTTGTTTATTGCTCTTTTAACCTCATTTGTCAGCCATGTAGGATTTAGTTTTAATCGTTTATATTTGTTCCCCTTTGGTATATATTTAGCTGTATAGTTATTTAGAGTTGATTTAAAGATGTCCCATTTACCTTCTGTATCAGTATTTGAGAACCCCTCCCCCCAGTCTATGTCCTGTAGTGCAGCTCTCAGCCCAGGGAAATTTGCCTTTTTAAAGTTATATGTTTTTGCCTTCCCCGTCTGTCTTTGTTTTCTACATTTTAAGTCAAAAGTAACTATATTGTGGTCGCTATTACCAAGGTTTTCCCCGCACAGTTACATTACCAATCAGCTCTGCGTTGTTGGAAATGATCAAATCCAACAAGGCATCACTTCTTGTTGGGTCCTCCACAAACTGGTCCATAAAATTATCCTGCAATAAATTTAGGAATTTTCTCCCCTTTGTAGTTTTAGCCAGCCCCCCGGCCCCAATCTATATCCGGATAGTTAAAATCTCCCATTATTACCACTGTACCTGCCCGGGCGGCCCTCTCTATTTGTTTATGCAGCCGACCTTCTATCTCTTCAGTGATATTAGGGGGTCTGTAGATTACACCAAATACAATTTTTTCAGTATTTCCCTCCTTTTGTAATTCTACCCCCAGTGATTCCATATCCTCAGAATCATCACACACTATGGCATCGTTCACACTGACTTTCATACCACTTCTTACATACAGACAGACTCCACCACCTTTTCTGTTCATTCTATCCTTGCGAAACAATGTAAACCCCTGCAGATTAATGGCCCAGTCATGCGAGGAGTCCAGCCATGTCTCAGTGACCCCAACTATATCAATATGTTCCTCCAGTATCAAGGCCTCAAGCTCCCCCATTTTATTTGCTAGGCTTCTGGCATTTGTGAACATAAACTTTACATTTCCATTAAGTTTTACACATATAGTCTCACTAATGGGATTTTCAGAGTTATAGGGGTTAATGTTATTATTTGAGTTATAAGGGCTAATTGTACTATTTAAGTTATTGGGGCTAATGGGATTTTTTGAGTTATTGGGTCTAACGTTATTATTTAAGTTATTGGGGCTAATGGGATTTTTTGCGTTATTGCGTCTAACGTTATTTAAGTTATTGGGGCTAACGGTATTTTTTGAGTTAATGGGGCTTATTGTAGTTATTGAGTTATTGGGGCTAATGGGATTTTTTGAATTATTGGGATTACAAATTTTCGGACTACATTTATTTTTACAGCTGGTTTGTAATGCATGAATCTCCTTATCCACTGCTCTTAACCTCCCCCCACAGGACTCCTCTCCACCCACCATTATGTCCTGACCCCTCTCTAACCTATCCATCCCACTGTCTGCTTTCTTTGCTTTATTATCCTCCCCCCACTCACCTAGTTTAAATACTCAGTGAATGGGGGGAGGATAATAAAGCAAAGAAAGCAGACAGTGGGATGGACATGTGTCATCAGAGAGCACTTAGACGGAAAAGAACATCCTTAACTTCAGAAGCTCATAAGTACTGAAAGGATTAAGATGTTTTAATAGAAGTAATTTACAAATCTGTTTAACTTTCTGGAGCCAGTTGATATATATATATATATATATACAAAAAAAGAGGATTGCAGCAGCACACATTGGTCAAAAAAATTGAGGCTCTTAGCGCACTTTTTGATCAAAACGTGTCCCCCATCCACCACGGGGAGGTGGCCTCATTTAGGATGGGAACCTAGCACAAATTCTGAGCCTAACACTCAACTATCCACTCACCTCTGCTGGGCATATAGCCTCTGACTGGGTGACATGCTGGATCCATTTAAAACTCCACTTGTGAGAAAGGGGGAGGGGTGCACAGCTAAACAGGGTGCCATTACCCCCTGAATTGTACACACAAGAAAAAAGAAAGATAGCCGGCACAACAGCCTAATACACGGGTGCACACTGCCATGGCATCAGAGTATACAAAAAAAGAGGATTGCAGCAGCACACATTGGTCAAAAAAATTGAGGCTCTTATATATATATAAGCTTTTGCCTGGAATACCCCTTTAATGGTGAGTTCCAGCTGCTGGTAGCAGCTGACATTCACTGTCTATGAAACAAGCTTTGTTCTTGAGCTTGCTGCATAGTCTCCAAGTACACATATGCTGTATATATATATGGTAAGTGTTGTCAAGGGATTTAAGCAGAACATTAAAGTATTAATAAGTTAATAGAAACATTGGTTTGATAAGCCGTTAGATTAGAGAGGTTTCTTATTAATATAAATAGCTCTGATTATGTAAATTGTGAAATTAAACATTGCTTAAATGTAAAATAACTTTTGAAAATGTACTGAATAAAATATACTAAATATACTAAATCACTCTCCATGTTGCTCTTGGTTTCATCTACCTTATGGAATCTTCTTGGATGTGGTCATACATGTACTTTCAACTTCAATGTCCTGGTCTCTGTCCAGAAAATATTGGCAGTAAGTCTTCACAGTGCATGCAAGCAGGAAGGATTATGGGAAAGCATGAGCAATGTCACATAGCACATTGCATTAATCAGATTGATGGAGGAGATCAGTGCAGTGTTGTATGCTATTTTACCTAAAAAGTCACATTTGCACTCCTTTACATTATGTATGGGGTACATATCTGATTATAACAACATTGCTTTGGAAAACTCCCAAATTAAGATTGACATATTCCATCAACACAGGTTTAAATAACCAGGATTTAGCGGATTCATGTTATAAATATTCCATACTTTTTTCCTTCAAGTGCTATGATTGCCTACACTGTTTATTACGAAGTTAACACTATAAAATGTCTATACATATGTAAAATGTCTTTTGGTTTGTAGATCTAGTTACTTGCTTAAAAAGCCAATGAATAGAAAGCACAACTCTCAATTCCTGATTCATTCCAAGGATGAATAGGAATCACTTAAGCATGGAATGGAAACTTACACCTCATAAATCTGATTATTCTCCTGGGAACAATATGAGATGCTTTGGTACCCCTCTAACCAACATTATTTAAGTAATGCAAACTTTACATATAACAGATTCAGACTAAGGCTTCATCTACACAGCACAAAAACACAGGGATTTTCAAATCTTATTCTGGTCCTGCAAACAACTTCACTTGGTGAGTCCTTCCAGCAATATAACAGAACTAAATGTCAAGCTGACTAGGCTAGTGACAGAAGGTGCTTTATATAACTTCTCTTTTATTAAGTCAATATAAAATACGAAAAAAAAAGTGATCAATACTGTTTTGTCACCTGGATCAATAGCCATATACCACTGGATGTTTATTCCAGAGGCTACATTAGTCAGATGGCAGCCATTACTGTTAAAAAAAAAAATAGTAGTACATGCCCCTGAGCATAGTGTTGTGATACACTCGCTCCAAGGAGCATCTCCCTAATATATACACACAACGGTCCTCCTTTTTGTCACCTATGGGGGGTGCTGTCATCAGGGGAGTAAGTTGGGTTAGTAGAATGGTTGCCCAGGTATAGGTATTTCACAAGACAGTATAAGCACTATCCATGTGGCTCCTGAGTCCTCCAGTGCAGAAAGTACAATAGCATATGTTAGATGCAATAATCACACATGCATATAAAAATGATCACAGGTGGAATATCATTCTAGATATATCATTCGAGATACCTATATCTGGGCAGCCACCATCTTTCTGCCCTTGATTATATCACCCCCACAGGTGACAGAAACATGTTGGGAGGACCGCTGTGTGTATATATTAAGGAGATACGCCTTGGAGGGAGTATCTCACAACACTATTTTTTTTTAACAATAATTGCTTTCATCTGACTGAGGTGGCCTCTTGTATAAACATCCAGTGGTATATACCTATTGATCCAATAGACATCACAGTATTAATCAGTTTTTGTGTTGTATTTTATATTGATGTAATAAAAATTACATTTTATAAAGTACCTTCTGCCACTAGTCAGCTTGTCACTTAGTTCAGGTACATAGCACAGCCATGTGCATGGAGCCTGTACAAAGGCACACAAAGTCCTTAAAAGGAGATCTGAAGTGCTCTGAACTTTATCCCCTATCCGAAGGATGAATCCCATAGAGATACGTGGAGGGGCGTGCCGGCTGCCGCATCATGCGGGGACGAAACGCCCCCTTTCCTGTACCTTGCCGCGGCCCCATACAGGAGATCGTGGGGGCCCCAGCGCTCTGACCCCCCGCGATCTAAAACTTATCCCCTATCCTTCGAATAGGGGATAAAGTCCAGAGCACTACAGATGTTCTTTAACCGCTTAACAGCTCATGATATATATGTACATCATAGCAACATTAAGAGTGTATTGAGCATACTTGGAAGCAGAGCCCTCTCCCAACAGCTGCCATTTGCTTTTAGAGGCCAAAAGAAAAAGTGGGATGATTGACTATAGCTCATATGCCAGCAAATATCTATATAGATATAGCTTTCAATAAGAGATGAGCGAATCGAAGCTGACGAACCTGAATTCGTTACAAATTTCTGGAAATATTAGATTTGCAACAAATGGGAATATCGCCACGATTATACTGCGCAAATCGCTTCATTAAGCTCTATTTACTGCAGTGCAGGCTCCAGGGCATCTAAAATGGTAGATCCACATGTAGGTACATGGGGCAAGGAACGCTGGGAAGGCAGGAAGGCAAGGTGGGAAGGGAAGGAGGCGGGATGACACTGAATCACATGCAGGATGCAGCCTATAAGCAGCCAGTCACCCCTCTGATGTCACAGCCCTATATAATCAGCAGCCATAATTCCGGCTCCTCACTTAATTACAATACACTGCAGAAGGATCATAGGACGCAGAGCCTGTGTGTGTGTTACAGCAGAGAAAAGCGCAGTCCAGCAGCGTTTAACATCAGCGTTCTCGTGAACGGAGAGCATTGTTTTTTTTCACTGAAAGGCATTAACCTCCCAGTCACTTTCTTCGGCATGGTATTGCAGAGAGGGGCAGATAGCTGTGTGTTGCTTCATACATTTCAACAAGCTGCCTCAACTTCATAAACCTTAGCAGAGGAGGCAGGAATAATTTTCCAGCGCAATTCTGTGTCTATATACAAAAAAAATCACCTGCTGGTTATATTAGTCTGTAGATGGTATAATACACAGCAGTCCATTCCTAATAGTCTTACACAGCTTTTTTTAGCTGCAGCACTGTTGTGTACAGCTGGTGTTTTACGGGTACTATAGCGTAATTTTCTGCCCTCATAAGTGCATACCGCATACGTACATCTAAGTAGTGTACTATTTTGTACATGCTAATCTGTCAAGGGCCTACATACTGTGAAAGTACAGACAAAAGTAATCACTGGCTGGTGTTTTCCAAAAAATACAGAGTTTTTAGGCGAACTGTAGTGTCTTTTTCTACCCTCATAAGTGCATACCGCATACATACATCTAAGTCGTGTACTATTATGTACCTGTTAATCTATCAAGGCATACATACTGTGAAAGGACAGACAAAAGTAATCACCTGCTGGTGTTTTACAAAAATACAGAGGTCTTAGGCATACTGTAGCGCATTTTTCTGCCCTCATAAGTGCATATCGCATACCTACATCTAAGTAGCGTACTATTTTGTACCTGTTAATCTGTCAAGGGCCTACATACTGTAAAAGGACAGACAAAAGTAATCAACGGCCGGTGTTTTACAAAAGTACAGAGTTTTTAGGCGTACTGTAGCGTATTTTTCTGCCCTCATAAGTACATACTGCATACGTACATCTAAGTAGTGTACTATTTTGTACCTGTTAATCTGTCAAGGGTCTACATACGGTGAAAGGACAGACAAAAGTAATCACTGGCTGGTGCTATACAAAAATATTGAGTTTTTAGGCGTACTGTAGCGCATTTTTCTGCCCTCATAAATCCATACCGCATACAGTACGTACATCTAAGTAGTATACTATTTTGTACCTGTTAATCTGTCAAGGGCCTACATACTGTAAAAGTCCAGGCAAAAGTAATCACCAGCTGGTGTTTTACAAAAAGACAGAGTTTTTAGACATACTCTAGCTGATTTTTCTGCCCTCATAAGTGCATACCGCACACGTACATCTAAGTAGCGTATTATTTTGTACATGTTAATCTGTCAAGGGCCTACATACTGTGAAAGGACAGACAAAAGTAATCACCGGCTGGTGTTTTACAAAAATACAAAAATTTTAGGCGTACTGTAGTTCATTTTTCTGCCCTCATAAGTGCATACCACATACCTACATCTAAGTAGTGTACTATTTTAAACGTGTTAATCTGTCAAGGGCCTAGATACTGTGAAAGTCAAGGCAAAAGTACTTACCGGCTGGTGGTGTACTCAGATACTTTTTTAGGTGTACTGTAGTGCATTTTTCTGCCATCTTAAGTGGATACCACATACCTACATCTAAGTAGTGTACTATTTTGTACTTGTTAATCTGTAAAGGGCCTAGATAATGTGAAAGGACAGCCAATAGTACACACCTGCTGCTGTTCTAGACAAATACTGTTTTAGTGAATCGTATTGTACTCCCCTCATATACGCAATAAGAATGTCAGGAATAGTAGTGCCAGGACATGCAGAGGAGTGGCAGAGGCCTAAACTAATCAAACGCAGGTAGAAGTCGCAGCAGAGTAGGGGTGTGTGGCAGCCGGAGTCGCAGCGAGAGGTCTGAGCTCCCGGTGTTAGCTAGAAGTCGTGTAGCGACCAGCAACCCAGCAGCCGTGATTGATCGGTTCACTCGGTCAACCACTTCATCCCAAGTGAGGTTTACTCGGTCTTCCACTTCATCCCAAGTGACATCCGACACCCCCAGTCAACAGTCGGTGGGTTCCTCAGACTCAACCCTCAGTTGGCATGGCCCTCATGCTGCTGCCACCTTCAGGCTCTGTCATTGTGCTGCTCTATGGTCTCCTCATGCTAATGCTATCACCTCCAGATTCTGTCATTGTGCTGCTCTATGATCTCCTCATGCTAATGCTACCACCTCCAGGCTGTGTCATTGTGCCGCCATATGGTCTCCTCATGCTGATGCTGCCACCTCCAGGCTCTCTCATTCTGCTGCTCTATGGTCTCCTCATGCTAATGCTACCACCTCTATGCTCTGTCATTATGCCACCATATGGTCTCCTCATGCTGATGCTATCACCTCCAGGCTCTCTCATTGTGCTGTCATGGATACTGCAAAACATAATTAAGGTGCTGATCCCCAATTTCAGAAATTCCCTGCATTAGGGTCACTTTCAGGACTCCTGATGTCATCTCCAGGCTGTGTCATTCAGCCACTGTATGTAGATTTTTTTTCTCCACTCTTTTTGCCTGGATTAAAGTTGTCTCTAACCTTAGGTCTCACTATTTGTTCGGCCACCGAATCCTGTGTTTCTCCCAAAGGTGAAAATCTGTTTGATGTACTTATTGTGGCGTGATTGAACCCACGAACCTCCTGTGTACATCAAACAGATTTTTACCTTTGGGAGAAACACAGGATTCGGTGGCCGAACAAATAGTGAGACCTAAGGTTAGAGACAACTTTAATCCAGGCAAAAAAAGTGGAGAAAAAAAGAAAACATTTAACAAAAATCACACATCAACAAAAACCCAGGTATCAACACAGAAAGACCATGATAAAGCACATCACCATCGAAAAAAATCCGTTGACCATGATTTTTTTCAAAAAAGGGAAAAAAAGGTACAAAGAGAGGTACGAGAGGAGGGAAACTCTCCATAAATTGTACAAAAGTCAACTATGGAAACAGGGCTGACAGTGCGGATGACAAACACCCTCAGAAAATATTTAATCTAAGTAGCCATATATTAAAAGAGAACGAAATTAGGCTACTACAAAAAGGATTAAAATTCGCTCCAAGTTGTTCATTTAATAGATTTGAAGCCTTTATAGGAATTAAGAGATTTATGCGAAATATATCTTTAAAAAAATATTTTTTTTTTAAACCCTATAGTGAAGAGAACCCCCCTTGATTTATTTATTTATTTATATAGCGCCTACAGATTCCGCATCGCTTATCAATCCACATACCAGCACACCACTTTGAAGAAGAAATCCACGTTTCATCCACATAATGAATATGCAGATTAATTCCGAGTATTCGAGAATTTGGTAACAAGAGACATTAAACATCAAAAAACCAATTCTAAATATCAGAAACCGAATTTAACAAAAAAAGAAAGAGAGGCAACTCAGTCACTCCAAAAAAACAAAGATATTACTATAAGACCAGCCGATAAGGGGGGCAGTATAATTGTACAAGATACCAAAAAATATCAGGAGGAATCCCTAAAAATACTCGGAGATGGCAGAATGTACGAAAAGTTTAAAAAAAGACCCCACAATAGAAATCCAATCACTATTGAATAAACTGGTACAAGAGGGTGTGGAAAAAGGAATTCTAAATAAAAAAAGAGGCTGATTTTATTAATATATGGAATCCACAATTAGCTGCTTTCTACCACATCCCAAAAATCCATAAGTCTACCTCAAATCCACCGGGACGCCCGATTATCTCCGGGATCATTTGTCTTACATCTAATTTGTCTAAGTACATGGACATACAATTACAAAAACATGTGGTCCAGTTACCATCATATCTGAAGGACACCAAACATGTCCTTCAGATCCTGAAGAATGTTGTATGGCAATTTGGATACATCCTAGGGATACTGGATGTGACATCGTTATATACGATAATTGAGCATCAAAAAGGACAATTAGCAGCCGAGCACTTTATGCAAAAAGACGTGACGCTACAATTGGATCAGATTTATTTTATCGTAAAAAGTATCGCTTTCATATTAAATCATAATTATTTTTTATATGAAGGAGATTATTATTTCCAAAAGTGGGGTACCGCAATGGGGACCAAGTTTGCACCAGGATATTCAAACCTGTACATGGGGTACTGGGAGGAACAAACCATCCTCCCAAGGATTGGACTGGCGTCAAACTTGGTCCTCTGGTACCGTTTTATCGATGATATAATTTTTATTTGGAAAGGGTCAGAATGTGAGCTTAATACATTTTTAAATGATTTAAATAAAAATCATTTTTCTTTTTCTTTTTCACCTACCATCAGCCGAACGGAGATTCATTTTTTAGATATCACGATATTTATTAAAGAGCACCAGATTTTTACTAAAACATATAGGAAAATGACTGACAGCAACAGTTACATTGATTTAAATAGTTGTCGCTTGCCCATATGGCTTAACAATATACCTAAAAAGCCAGTTCATCCGACTTCGTAGGAATTGCACAGAGGTGGAAGAATATATGAGAGAGGCTCAGGACCTACAGAACAAATTTATTGAGAAGGGATACAAGAAGGAGGTATTGGAGAGAACAGCAGAGCATATTCAAAACCTGGAGCGAGAGCGTCTTTTGACTAATAAGGAAAATAAAAATAAAAACGAGGATTGGGGTATATGGAATCAGATAAAAATCCCCATAATCAACACCTACACGAATCAGAGTTTCTTATTAAAAAAATTGTACAGAGACACTGGAATATATTACAAGGGGACCGGACTATAGGTGAACTACTCCCTAAAAAAACACTGTTCACCTTTCACAAATCAATGAATATAGGCAACTACATTCCTTCAGAAACCCGGTTTCTATCCATGCCGTTGCTGTAAAGGATGTAAAATTGCAAAAGGAAGGGCAATTTTGAAAAAAAAAATGGGGACAGCTCATTTACCCAGTCTATCAAGACACATAAACTGCAAAACAAAAGGGGTAATCTATGCAATTGTATGCCCCTGTGCTAAAATCTACGTGGGAAGAACAAAAAAGTATGCTATGCAAGAGGATTGAGGAACATATCTACAATATAGACAGAAATTTTTTGGGACACCCATTGTCGTAATATCACAGCTCTAAAAAAGCCCTTGTTTTTAATACTTATAAAACAAAATTTTTATTGATGTGCATTAAAACAGGGTAAATAGCACACGTGAAGAATGATAATAATAATAATAATAAACCCTTGACACCTGTTGTGACCCCCTATGAACCTGAGAAATTTAAACAATAATGATAATACACAAGTGAGTGAAACCATAGATAGAGATATTTTCTTAAATGTACAGATGGTCGCTTAGGATCTCTCACATCCAATAATAGACAACCACTACGGTAGACAATTCCACCAGACACAGATGAATAAAATGATAATCACTCACTATCAACCAAGGAAATAGGGATCACAATAATACACCACGTATAATAGCGCTGATACACAATTTTCATAATTACTATTAAATTTCAAAATTCATCTTTTATTCTTAGGGATGAAGAAGCCCTGGTGTCTACTGATGCTGCTGCCAACTCCAGGCTGTGTCATTCAGCCACTCTATGGTGTCCTCATGCTTCAGCCAACTCCAGGCTGTGTCATTCCACTAATATATGGTTTACTGACGCTGCTGGGTTTGCGCCTAAACATTTTTTTATGATAGCACTAGCTACCATAAATCTTCAATTCAAATTTCAAAATTTGTCTTTTAATCTTAGGGATTGTGAAGCCCTAGTGTTTCCTCATGCTGCTGCCAACTCCAGGCTGTGCCATTCAGCCAATATATGGTTTACTGATGCTGCTGGGTCTGGGCCTAAAACATTTTTATGGTAGCACTAGCTACCCTAAATCTTCAATTTAAATGTCAAAATTTATATTTTATTCTCAGGGATTGTGAAGCCCTGGTGTCTACTCATGCTGCTGCCAACTCCAGGCTGTGCCATTCAGACACTATATGGTCTCTTCATGCTTCAGCCACCTCCAGGCTGTGTCATTCAGCCAATATATAGTTTACTGATGCTGCTGGGCCTTGGCCTGGACCTAAAAAAATTTATGGTAGCACTAGCTAACATAAATCTTCAATTTAAATTTCAAAATTAATCTTTTAATCTTAGGGATTGTGAAGCCCTAGTGTCTACTCATGCTGCTGCCAGCTCCAGACTGTGTCATTCAGCCACTATATGGTCTCCTCATGCTGTCAACACCTCCATGCTGTGTCATACAGCCACTATATGGTCTCCTCATGCTTCAGCCTCATCCAAGCTGTGTCATTCAGCCACTGTATGGTCTCCTTCTCCTGTCAACACCTCCACGCTGTGTCATTCAGCCACTATATGGTCTCCTCATACTGATGCCACCTCCAGGCACTGTCATTGTGCCGCTCTGCGGCAATGATTCTAAAAGTGATGCCTGTAATCTGCATGTCATACTGTATAACAGTATTATTTTACTATCCCAGCACACTCCACTCCATATCACAGCAAAGTGTTCTACACCCCTATTGAGGCTCTCTGTAGGCCAGAAATAGCCTAAATTCTAATAAATAAATAAAAACATAATTATTACCACTGTCAGTGATTCTGTAGTATAGAGCTGTAGGCATTCAGTGTGTCAGTACATAGCAGTCCCATACAAAAGAAAGAGACAGTATGGCCCCATAAATAATTATTTATTTTTATAGCTCTGAACATTTTATATACAGAGTGGTAAATATTGCTGTACAGTGGTGTTCTGACAGATAATCCAAAAAGTCTGGATCCCCATTCTCAGATGCCACTACCAGGCCTAAACTTTTCATTAGTGTTGAGTTTGATGGATATAGTAATTCTGGTGTCTACTTTAAGGTAGCATGCCTTCCCTGCCTACAGGTTAAATTTTAATGTATGTGGATGATAGTATGTGATTGTTTTTTTTTCTGTTTCCCCTGTTAGATGTTATTTCTGAATTAAATGGGTTTTCCAGGAAAAAAAACTTTTTTTTTATATCAACTGGCTCCAGAAAGTTAAACATATTTGTAAATTACTTCTATTAAAAAATCTTACAATCTTTCAATAATTATCTGCTGCTGAAGTTGAGTTGTGGTTTTCTGTCTGGCAACAGTGCTCTCTGCTGACATCTCTGCTTGTCTCAGGAACTGCACAGAGTAGAAGTGGTTTGCTATGGGGATTTGCTTCTAACTGGGCGGTTCCAGAGACACGTGTCATCAGAGAGCACTTAGACAGAAAAGAACAACTCACCTTCATCAGCTCATAAGTACTGAAAGGATTAAGAATTTTTAATAGAAGAAATTTAAAAATCTGTTTAACTTTCTGGAGCCAGTTGATATATAACAAAAAGTTTTTCCTTGGATAACCCCTTTAACTTAACAGGTCAGCTGAGCCTGCAGTACCAGAATATAAAGAAACAGACCGACCATGTAAGATTGGGTATCTTCAGCATTGTACACTCATGTCTCTACTCTTCTTATTATCCAAGACCAGGTCAGACCATAGCTGCTGACACTGGTGACCAAGTTGAGCAGTAAGGAATTGGCTGAGAACTGGGTAAAGTTTAAAGCAGTTGGTAGGCACACAACTCAGGTATTCTCAAATTTCTGGGTGTGCTCATGTGATCAAGTGCATGAGCCCTCAATATAAGGATAAATACCACTACAAAATAACTTCATATGCATAATAATAGCAAAAGACTTAACAAAATATCTAGGGTTTGGAAAAAAAAAATCTTTATCCTATGAAACACATTTGTTACATCCAGAAATATCAAATGTTTGGAATAACAGACTCCCAGATGAAGGAAGCGGTTAGCTTCCGAAATGCGTTGGAAGGACTTTTTGACCTTTGAGCCCTCTGTAGGGATGTCACTTACAGCAGCTAAGGACACCAGGTAACTCCAGCGGGACAGGTTCGGTTACATACATGCAAAAGTGTATGTTACAGTCTCACTAAGCGCTGAAAGTTCCATATATTTATATGCACGTTCTAGTTTCATAAATGTGGCATATGGGGTCTCACACTTTGTAGTTTTTTTAGCCACTGAGTGGAGATACTGGGACGATCCTCCACCTAATCCTGGGTGCCAGCATAGAATTTTTTTTTATTGATTGGAATAACAGACTTGCAGCAAAAGATAAAATGTTACTTTACCTTTGTTTAACTCCTGTCCTATTACTTCTCCATGGGAAAATGTCCCATGAGACACATTTCATTTGGAATCCAACAGGTAAATGACAATTGGTGGCATACTTACAATTAGGTGATCTTGGTCCAGTTTTTAGAAAACAAAACCTGAAAATTAATGTAAACAATTCAGAGGAGATTGGAACAGGAACAAAAGCTTGAATACTCTTTTATTTCTTCAAACAAAAGGCATAATCCAGTCTCTGCCAGAATGAACATCTGTTCCCCCTCTTTATCCACAAATATCTATTTTATCTGGAATAGCTTTTCTACAGTCAATATGAACTGAGACTTGCCAAAAGAGAGCACTTCATTCCCAATAGTCTTTCATGACTAAAGGCAGAATATCATTCAATTAATATTTTCTTACAGCTAGAATGCATTTTCTCATTTCTAAAAATGAAGTGAAGAGGCAGAATGAATGTTTTCACTGCCATAGAGATAATGTAGCAATGGGATTGCTGAAACACGAATCATATCCATTTAGGAAGACTTAATACTTAATAAACAAACTACCTTATTTTTGTCATAAGATGCACATTTTAGGCCCAAAAAACTATTGCATCTTTTAGGGTGAAGTTTCTTTCTTATATGCAATAGGGGAGTACATAGAACTGGGAACATCGTTAGACATAGTTTTGTCTGTCGGTATCCTGGCCGGCTTCCATATCTCAGCTATCTGACTACAATGTGGTGGCTTGGGAAGTAGTCAGTGCAGTAGTGCAGTGGTTGGGAGTATTTTGAGAAAGTTCCACACTCTGTTTTCTTGCTGCTAGCAATGAGATGGCTTGGGTGGGTGATGGGGTCTTGGTGCCAGGAATTATTGCTCTGCAGTAGCTGTATAAGTCTGCAGGCCTCCTTATTAATCTTTTGACAGCCATTTTCCTGTCTCTCTCAAACCAAAATCTTCTCTGTTCTGCCCTCACCATCTTCTTTGAATGGCCTGCCTATCTAAATAACAATGGTAGCTATTACTGGACAATTTGTAAGGAAAACATATTGCTTTTCTCTTATATTAGTAGACAGACAAGTTAAGGAGAGAACACGTGTAAACTTTATCAAAGTACAAATATCTCTGTAATGTCCGTTTCTGTGTTTTTGCATTTTTCTGTTTTAGTCCTGTTGAGACATTAGTTTTGTGTCTGAACAGTTTCTGTGCTATTCTTCCTGGTTTGGGAAGAGTTAAAGCTCTCAGCCTATGGCAGCTTGGGTGTGGTTATTTAAACCCGAGCTCTGCTGAAACTCTCTGCTGGTAATTAGATCTGTACCATGTCTTGTTTTTCATGCACTTTAGTTTTTGTCTGTTTGAGGACATATCCTGAGTTTTACCCATGGTTATCTGTCCTGTTTGATATATAGATTTTAGCCTGCTTTGTTTAGTATATTGTCATGTTTTAGTATTTTTGTATGTTCGTCCTGCATTTGCTTTGTGTTGCCTTAGTCTGTGTTCACACTGTCTGTTTTGTCAGTCCTGTTTTGACCTTTTGATACTGCTACTCCTAGGATAGAATTCCTGAGCCTTGTGCTAATCCATCTATATTAGGAGTTAGTGAGTCTTGTGCCTGTACCCATGTTTGCTTGAATTTAGTATTTCTGTTTCTTCCTAGGCCAGTATCCTGATTCCTTGGTGGAGAGTGCCCGCTGGCTAGGAGTCTATTTGGTTTAGTATTGATGTCCCTCCATGCTTGGAGTTTGTTCATTGTTCTGTGCAGAAATATCCCCTGTGCAGCCGATTCAGCTGCACAGGGGCCCAGCGTACGAGGGGACCCACCGCCCTTAGCAGGCACCTTAGACCGTGAGTCTGCAGCCAGCCGACTCGCGTCTGACGAGTGACGTTGCACATAGTCATGTGTCAGCAACAGATGCCCCCATAACAATAACAATTACTGTTATTTGTTACTGAAAAATAATCCCCTGCTGCATACCTTACATTTGTAAAAGATATTGAAGCAGAAAAGGTTCTCATACAAAATTCCTTTTAAACTGGGAGTAGTAAAATGTGCTAAAGAGCATGGAAACAGAGCAGCCGAGAAACATTTTGGGCTGAAAAAAGAACCGATAAGGGACTAAAGAAAACAAGAGGATCAGTTACAAAAATGGATAAAACTAAACATTGTCTACATGGGCATTCTACAACATAGCCACAGTTATATGTGGAAATAAAAGAATGTAGAATATGAAATGGAAATAATGGATTGCCCATCTTTTCAAAAATAATAATACATGAAGACAAATGTATTGCTGCAGAGGGAGACATTAAGGATTTTACTGGTTAAGCATCATGATCCTAAAGATTCATGAAAACAGGTGGCCTTGCTATGCACCACAACTAGAATTGCTCAAAAAAAAGAGCCAAGTACATTCTGTATTTGTGACAAATTTGTAATTGATGCTAGCAGAAAAATTGGATTTAAAGTAAGCCAGACTAGGGATATGGATGAAGTCCCTTTAACATTTAAAGGTGCCAAAACAGTAACAAAGAAAACCTTGGGACATAAGAAAACCCATTACACTCTTATGTTGTCTTGCTGTGCAGATGGCACCAACCTGCCACGGATGTTACTATTCAAAAGAAAAGACATGCCAAAAGGACAGATCTCATGAGGAATTATTGTGCATCAAAATGGACGGACGAAGATGGGATTGATGTGGTCTAAACATTTGGAACTTTAGCCCTATTATTGTTTGGAGAACATAATAGTAAAACCACAAAAAATTTGATTTAAAGACATGAACCTGCTAAATGTCTCCATTAATAAACAATTTAAAGTTTTAATGCAAGAAAATTGGAACAAATAAAAACCTACTATCAAACATTTGTGGTTGTAATGTTTTAGATTGATCTGAAGAAAATGCTCTATATGAATAAGAGGTACAGTGAATGTAAGCAAGTGAATCTTCTGAAAATCTTAGAATAGTGATGATGAGTTCTTAAGATTTCCTGATAACTAGCGGACTACAGGAGAAAGCAAGTTTCTTCATGTTTTTAACACTAAACAGCAGAGGTTCACAAGTCTTAAATGCCTTCTGCATGCCAGACGAAAGGGAACGTTGAACAAAATTTGGTAATTGTCAAATCAGAATCTACCTTAAGGGCAGGGTCACACGTAATGGAACCACAGCGTATTTTACACTGCAGATCTGCCAGTGCCCCGACCCATACTGTGCCTCCAGCTGTTGCCACCCCCCATTGCACCCTGTGGCCTGCTCGCAGCTGCAATCCACTGCTCCGAACAGCCACACAGGGGCCTGTGAGTTGCCAAGTGCACTTGCAGTTCACTCAGACATGGCAAAGCAGTCGCGATGCCTGAGTACACTGCACATGCACAGGTGACGCACAGACCCATGTGTGGCTGCTTAGAGCTGCAGATTGCCACTGAGAGCAGGCCAGAGGGCGGGGCAAGAGCTGGATGCACACTATGGGTCGGGTCACCAGTGGATCCGCAAATTAAAATACACTGCAGATCTGTTATGTGTGACCCTACCCCAAAGTTCTATTCATACATACAGTATCCTGCTCATATTTGATTTGAAGCTGTGTTTAGTCAATTAGTTTACATTGAAATCTGCAGCATACAATCTGCAGCTTTAAATCCTGCACATCAAATATGGGCAGGATACTGTATGTGCGAATACACCCTTACTATCCACCCAACTTATTATTAGCAGTTTTTTCTTTTTTTTACACCTATAAAAAGCCACAAAAACCTGCATCCTCCTTTTGCATTTTTATCATTACAAGTCATGTGATTCATTCATCATCTGACTCGAGGAATTCTGTTAAAGAAATGTGGGGAAAAAAACGCCAACGTTCAACCCACATTGCATTTTTCTTGGTGTTTTTTTTCCTCCCATAGAAGTCTATAGGAGAATAAAATGCCAAGATTCTCTGAAAATAAAAAAAACTGTAATCTCAGTATACTGCAATTTTTTTAAAACAACTAACGACTGGCCACAGAATTTTGTGCCCCAGCAAATTTAGTGTTTTTTTTTTTTTTTTTTATGTGTATGCAAAACAAACAAGCAACTGAAAAACAAGTGGAAACACTGCTTTAGGGTGCTTTAGGCTAAGTTTCCACTTGGTTTTTTTGGGGGCAGTTTTTGGAATACTGACACTGCAGTTTTTGAGCCAAAGCCAGAAGTGCATTCAAAAGGAAAAGGACATATAAAGGAAGGACTTAACCTCTTCAGGACATAGGGCGTATGGATACGCCCTGAATCCCGAGTCCTTAAGGACCGAGGGCGTATCCATACGCCCGTGGGAATTCCGGCCCCCACCGCTAGCCGGTTGGGGACCGGAGCCGGATGCCTGCTGAAATCGTTCAGCAGGCATCCCGGCATATCGCCCAGGGGGGTCATTATGCCCCCCCATGTCGGCGATTGCCGCAGATCGCTGGACAATTCAGTCCAGCGATCTGCGGCAATTCCGGGTCAATCGGGTCTCCAGTGACCCGGTGACCCGGAATTACTGGCTGTCAGAGACGGCCCCAAACAGCCAGAGCCTGCAGGGGTGAGGTGGCACTGGTGCCACCTCACGATCGCCCTGATTCGTCGGCCGGATTACCGGCCGACCAATCAGGGCGCCTGCTGCGGGTGTCACTCCCACACCCGCTCCGCCCCTCTTCTGGAGGACGTGAGCGGGTGCGGGACGTGCACCCCGGGTGCTGGGGACCCCGATCCCCAGCGCCCCTGTTGGGATCGGGGCCCCAGGAGCAGCTGCGGCGGCGGGACTGACCTGCAGTGTCTGGATCGTTGGAGGTGAGTGACAGCCTCCTGCTGTTGCTTAGCAACAGCTCCCAGCATGCAAAAAGGGCATGCTGGGAGCTGTAGTTATGCAACAGCAGGAGGCAGACCACCACAACTCCCAGCATTCCCTTATGGGCATGCTGGGACTTATGGTTTTGCAACAGCTGGAGGCACATTCTTTCTATGGAAAAGTGTACCTTCAGCTGTTGTCTAACTACAACTCCCAGCTTGCACAAACAGCTAAAGTGCATGCTGGGAGTTGTAGTGGTGCATCTGCTGGTTGCATAACTACAACTCCCAGCATGCCCGTTGGCTGTCGGTGACTGCTGAGAGTTGTAGTTTTGCAACAGCTGAAGGCACACTGGTTGTGAAACTCAGAGTTTTTTTTTACCTAACTCAGTGTTTCACGACCGGTGTGCCTCCAGCTGTTGCAAACTACAACTCTCAGCAGTCACCGTACACCATGCACCGTAGATGCTGGGAGTTGTAGTTTTGCAACAGCTGGAGGCACACTGGTTGTGAAACACTGAGTTAGGTCACAAACTCAGTGATACATAACCAGTGTGCCTACAGTTGTTGCAAAACTGCAACTCTCAGCAGTCACCGACAGCCAACGGACATGCTGGGAGTTGTAGTTATGCAACAGCTGGATGTCCCCCCCCCCCCCCCCCCCCAATGTGAACGTACAGGGTACAGTAAGTATCTGGCTGCAAATTTGAGCTGCCGCAAACTTTCTGCTGCAGCTCAAATTGCCAGCGAGAAACTACTGTGAACCCCCCGCCCGTGCGACTGTACCCTAAAAACACTACACTACACTACCACAAAAAATAAAATAAAAAGTAAAAAACACTACGCATACACATACCCCTATACAGCCCCCCTCCCCAATAAAAATGAAAAACGTCTGGTACGCCACTGTTTCCAGAACGGAGCCTCCAGCTGTTGCAAAACAACTCCCAGTATTGTCGGACAGCCGTTGACTGTCCAGGCATGCTGGGAGTTTTGCAACAGCTGGAGGCACCCTGTTTGGGAATCACTGGCGTAGAATACCCCTATGTCCACCCCTATGCAAGTCCCTAATTTAGGCCTCAAATGCGCATGGCGCTCTCACTTTGGAGCCCTGTCGTATTTCAAGGCAACAGTTTAGGGCCACATATGGGGTATCGCCGTACTCGGGAGAAATTGTGTTACAAATTTTGGGGGGTATTTTCTGCTTTTACCCTTTTTAAAAATGTAAAATTTTTGGGAAACCAAGCATTTTAGGTAAAAAAAAAAATTTTTTTGCATATGCAAAAGTCGTGAAACACCTGTGGGGTATAAAGGTTCACTTAACCCCTTGTTACGTTCCCCGAGGGGTCTAGTTTCCAAAATGGTATGCCATGTGTTTTTTTTTTTGCTGTTCTGGCACCATAGGGGCTTCCTAAATGCGGCATGCCCCCAGAGAAAAATTTGCGTTCAAAAAGCCAAATGTGACTCCTTCTCTTCCGAGACCTGTAGTGCGCCAGCAGAGCACTTTTCACCCCCATATGGGGTGTTTTCTGAATCAGGAGAAATTGGGCTTCAAATTTTTAGGGGTATTTTCTGCTATTACCATTTTTAAAAATAAATTTTTTTTGGGAAAACAAGCATTTTAGGTAAATTTTTTTTTTTTTTTTTTACATTTGCAAAAGTCGTGAAACACCTGTGGGGTATTAAGGTTCACTTTATCCCATGTTACATTCCCCGAGGGGTCTAGTTTCCAAAATGGTATGCCATGTGTTTTTTTTTTGCTGTTCTGGCACCATAAGGGCTTCCTAAAGGTAACATGCCCCCCAAAAACCATTTCAGAAAAACGTACTCTCCAAAATCCCCTTGTCGCTCCTTCCCTTCTGAGCCCTCTACTGCGCCCGCCGAACACTTTACATAGACATATGAGGTATGTGCTTACTCGAGAGAAATTGGGCTACAAATACAAGTAAAAATTTTGTCCTTTTACCCCTTGTAAAAATTCTAAAATTGGGTCTACAAGTGTATAAAAGAGTATAAAAAATGAAGATTGTGAATTTTCTCCTTCACTTTGCTGCTATTCGTGTGAAACACCTAAAGGGTTAAAACGCTGACTGAATGTCATTTTGAATACTTTGGGGGGTGTAGTTTTTATAATGGGGTCATTTATGGGGTATTTCTAATATGAAGACCCTTCAAATCCACTTCAAACCTGAACTGGTCCCTGAAAAATACTGAGTTTGAAAATTTTGTGAAAAATCGGAAAATTGCTGCTGACCGTTGAAGCCCTCTGGTGTCTTCCAAAAGTAAAAACACGTCAATTTTATGATGCAAACATAAAGTAGACATATTGTATATGTGAACCAAAAAAAAATGTATTCGTAATATCCATTTTCCTTACAAGTAGAGAGCTTCAAAGTTAGAAAAATGCAAAATTTTCTAATTTTTCATCAAATTTACGGATTTTTCACCAAGAAAGGATGCAAGTATCGACAAAAATTTACCACTATGTTAAAGTAGAATATGTCACGAAAAAACAATCTCGGAATCAGAATGATAACTAAAAGCATTCCAGAGTTATTAATGTTTAAAGTGACAGTGGTCAGATGTGCAAAAAACGCTCCGGTCCTTAAGGCCAAAATGGGCACCGTCCTGAAGGGGTTAAACTTCTCCTCCCTTATGGATCCACTTCTGACTTTAGCTCAAAAACTGCAGTGTCAGTATTCCAAAAACTGCCCCCAAAAAAACCAAGTGGAAACTTAGCCTAAAGCACCCTAAAGCAGTGTTTCCACTTGCCAGTGCCAGTATTCCAAAAACTGCCGGAAAAAAAAAACAAGTGGAAACTTAGCCTTAGGGTGCATTCACACGGGCATATTTGTCAGCGGATCCGCAGCTGCGGATCCGCTGACAAAGGCCCCTAAAGTGCTGCCCTCTTTGTGCCTGCTAATAGCGGCAATCCGCCGCTCCCAGCAGACACACTGCGATGTGCGAGTTACCCTGCAGTGTACTTGCACACATCGCGGCCGCTCTCTGTGTAGCTCAGGGAGCCGGGGGAGCGGCCGCGATGTGTGGGATGTGCGGATACACTGCGACTTCACAGTGTGTCGGCTGGTAGCGGTGGATTGCCGCTATTAGCAGGCACAAAGAGGGCAGCACTTTAGGGGCCTTTGTCCGCGGATCCACAGCTGCGGATCCGCTGACAAATACCCCCGTGTGAATGCACCCTTAAAGTTATTGAGCAGCAAAATCAGCTGCAGAGAATTTTCAGCAAAATGTGCGTGTGTGAACGTACCCTCACCTAAGGATGGCTTTACACATTTTTAGTTTTACTTTTTTAGTGGAAAACTTAAATTTTGTTTTTGGAGTCATAACCAGCAGTGGATCAAGCAGGAAGGAGAGGTTTCAGGTTCTTCTTTTATATGCCACATTCATTTTAAATCAAATTTGTGACTAGTTTAAAAAAGCTGAATGAAATGCTGCGAAAAAAGCTGCGAAAAAAACACTGTGTGAAAGACTTGCAGCAGATTTGTTGCAGACATCGATGCGGCTGTAACATTAATCTGAATGGGGCTTCCATAAATAAATGTGATTTCTGCTAAAACAGCCCCATTCAGATGTATGGAACATATTTTCAATCACGGAAATTGTGAATTCATCCTAAGAGTACGTTTACATGTGCGTATTTTACTGGAGATTTATTTTACATCTGCATTTTCGTTTGGTTTTCTGCAAAATTGTGACTGCAGATTAGTGATGAAATTACACATGGAAAATACAATTTGCCACATAATTTTACATTGTGTGAACATGACCAACTCTATTTTACTTATACTTGTGAAAGTAGAACACATTCTAAGTAGTATAATGCATTTGTATTATCTTATCTTGTTTTATTGTATCGAGTGGCTATGTATAAGTGATACCAAGGTAACTAAGCTTCCATACTATGCATTGGCTTAGTTCGAAGAGAAGGAATACCTTGTGAATGAATACTGTTGAATGTATTTGTCACACTAGTCTACTGCAGTATTGTAAAAGTATAATGTGCAGCTTTTTTGTGATTTTGAAGCACCATACACATTATTATGGTGTTTTACAATGTATATGAATTACAGAGAACTCATTCTATACTTTAAATGCTGCATGATAGAAAAAAATATATTTCTTGCTTATAGGTTATGGCAAAATAAAAAAAGGAAAGAAAATAGATAAACCAGCATTCATGCAGAAAAAAGTGTCTAACGAAAGAGGCAAAGTGTAAATTACATTCAGCTCAGTGCAGCAGATCAATACAGTAAGTAGAGAAGGAAATATGATATTACATTACACACTGTGTGAGTCTATGCACTGCAGGCACAAAATGATTGCTACTGGATGACAATGTGGTAAATGCAGATGTATACTGGACATCAACTGTGTCATAAACCCGATCAACACGGAGGTGATTTACTAGCAAAACTGTTTATTTTTATGCCGCCAAACCTGCAAACTTCCAAATATAGCCTAAATGAATACTGTTTGCTCAAAGTGGCCATGGTCTGAGGTTCTCTTATTGATTTATCGATTTGGCAGCAAGATCCTGCACTATAATCACCTCGAAAAGTGCTGAAAAGAGTAAAATACAGACTGGTGTTGTGGTATCTGATATGTGGTAATATATATTTATAAATTGTACAAATGCATACATGGTATTGGAAGGGAGCACAACATCTAACTATTTATCTGTTTTTACAACCTTTTAATATATTTCCTATCTAGCTTGAATAGCTTTTAAGATATTTTTTTCCAGTTTTAATGCCATGCCATCAGTAGCAAATGTCAGATGTACAATTTATTACAGCTGACTATCTGCTACAATGGATGTGATTGAAGAAAACTGATCCTGGCAGTTTATCCTTTAGATGCTGCAGTAAATACAGTAAACAGTGACTGCAGCATCTAAGTGGTTAGACATATGACTCAATTTTTCACCCTATCCCCCCCTCCAAGACACAATAGAGGGGTACCGATGGGTTATCATGGCCCTAAGGTATGCTATCTCTGTACAGAAGCAGAACCTAATAGAAAGGCTGTCAATTGTTATGCTGATCAGCAAACCACACAGTCTGTAGAAGATGTTTATGCAACTGGAACACTTATCGGAGTCAGTCACAATCACACAAATGGAACTGATCCCATGGAAGTGGAAATTTCTTAACAAGATCTGCCATATGTAAATCCACTGTTGCAGTATCTTACATGACCAATCTATCTTAAACTTGGTCAAATCCCTTAATAGGACTTTCAAAAAATGTGACAAAAAAATTTAATTGAACAAAATGTTAAAAAATATTTAAAAAATGGAAAAAAGCACAAGTGTTTTTTTCATAATACAAAATGTTTGTCCAAATTGCAAATTCTTGGTATCACTGCATCAATAATGACCCAAATTATAAATGTATGATGTTATTTATTCCACATTGTGAACACTCACACACAAAACAAAAGAATTCCTGTTTTAATGTCTATACCGCCATCCAAAGGCATCCAGTCAGAGGCATACACAGAATTATTTCAGCTGGCGTTGCCATTGGACTCCGCTATTCAGAGTTCCATTCGCAATTCCATCAGAACAACGGGTTTGTCAGAGAAAAAAATTGTTCATACACAATTTTTTCTCTCCACTAAACACTGCTAAACTACCGGATCCCCAACGGACCCAATTCAAGTGAAAAGGGTCCATCGGGACCCAGCAGTGTCCATTGTGTTCCGAACTGTTTCAGAGTCCATTCTGGCCAAGAAAAATAATGGACCCTTAACGGAATGGATGAAAACAACAATGTGAACCTAGCCTTAATTATTAAGCTTAAAGGAGTACTCCTGTGGAAAACAGAAAGTTAAATAGATTTTTTAGTTACTTAATCACTTCTATTAAAAAATCTTAACCCTTCCAGTATTTATCAACTGCTGTATGCTCCAGAGGAAGTTGATTTGTTCTTTTCCGTCTGGCCATAGTGCTTTCTGCTGACACCTCTGCCCATGTCAGGAACTGTCCAGAGTACAAGCAAATCCTCATATAAAACCTCTCCTGCTTTGCACAGTTCCTGACTTAGACAGGTTCCTGACATAGACAGAACTATACAACTTCCTCTAGAACATACAGTAGCTGATAAGTACTGGAAGGATTAAGATGTTTTAATAGAACTAATTTACAAATCTGTTTAACTTTCTGGCACCAATTGATTTGAAAAAAAAAATGTTTTCCCCTGGAGTACCCCTTTAAATGGGTCTCGAAGTGTTGCGCACATTGCACTTCCCTCCTTTCTCATAGCTACTTCTATGGCTGACTGAGGGTAGGATATGGCTGCCAGTTATCAGGAAAAAAAGGTTGCTGGTCTTCTTTTTAAATGAAGTGACTGAGACCTCTTCTACAGCAACCAAATTCTCTGCTCAGCAAAGTCTACTGTACTGTACAACCTGCCCTGCCGGTCCTAGCACCGCAGTGCCAGGAGGGAACACTTACTAACAGCAGTAGCGAGCTAGTGTCCCAAGCTATGGCAAAGAAACTATGCTCTAAGTTACTAAGGAAGTGATAGCAAGACAAGAGACCATTGTTTAATAATAAAAGAATACATCTGTTCTATTGTTTAACCTTTTCGGATGAGAGCCGTCAAAATGCTAGATCCAAAAATAACTCCCAATTTCTGAGTGCTCTCACCCAATCACCTTCTCTGGTGGGCTTGTTCACTTGCAATTTTTCAACCAGTAGAGCACCAAGCTTAGTCAGCATTTTGTCACCTAGTTTATTTCAGTTGACTAGAACCTTAGAGGCTTTTTCAAATGTGGACAGTCTCGCTGCGTAGTCTGCAGAAAAAAACAACATAATTTTTTGATGCCCGATCAGACAGGCCTTATAGAATAGGTAAATTTTTGAATTGCAATTCAGAGTTTGTCATTTATAAGATCTCTTGCATAATGTGTAAACTATCATATATAGGGAGTATAAAAAGAATGTAAGAGACGTATCCAAGAACACATTAGAGGTGCAAAAAAAACACACACTGTTAATGTATCTAATGTTTCTAAGCATTTTCGTGATGCTCATGCAGGAGATTTTTCTAATATGATTTTTTCTTTTTTTCCTGTGGAACAAGTAAACAAGCCCATCAGAGAAGGTGATTGGGTGAGAGCACTCAGAAATCGGGGGAGACTTTTTGGATCTACTGTTTTTACAGCTCACATCCAAAAGGATTAAACAATAGAACAGAAGTATTCTTTCATTATTAAACAATGGTCTTTTGTCTTACTATCCCTTCCTAACTCTTTTCTAACTTAGAGATTAGTTTTTTAGAGCACAACTATGAACTGTAGTTTATGCAAATAACATAATTTGTGAACTAATTATTGTCATGCATTGAAATTTGATAGCTTTATGCACGGTTGTGTTTTTGGTGTGTGTGTTTTTTGTACTTGTATATATATAGAACCTAAAGTAGGATTGTGTTCTATCTAGCAAGGCCAAATAAGGGTTTATGGTTGAATTGGAACTAGTTTCCTTTCTCCGCCCCATCCAACAATATAAATGCGATTACTTGCCACATTGTAACTAGATTTCGTTAAAGGGTCGGCATATCCGAAACGCGTCAACCATGAGGCTTTTACTTTAATTTTATTGCTGATTTGATGTATCCTGTTTTGTAGCTCTGCAATAAATGTGGAGTTTTACCTGAGTGCCGGCATCTGACGTCTTTCCTGTTGATCGAGTGTAGTTGGGCGTCCTGCCCTGCTGTGAGCTGACTGCATCTACTTTATCCTGCATGAAGAAAACATTGGTGTGAATAGGTTTTCCATTGGCCCAGTCACACTGTAGAATATCCAAATATCCTGCTAGAAGTCCGGGCAGACTGTATTCCTGTCAATATTGATGGTGCAGGTCTGCGTGGTCCTAGTGGTGATGTTTTCTGCTGGCACCCATAATCTCTGCCCAGAATATCTCATGTAGGATATTTTGCAGTGTAAATGCAGTCGTACTGTTTTACTGTTTTATTTCTTTGCCTTATTAGTGGATTTCCTGCTACTTGGAGAATTATAACCAACCTGTCAATGTTTTATTATTATTTTCCCTTTACTTATTTCCATCCAGAGAGACTCGATATATTTTCATTTTTCACACATACAGTATTCCTCATATATAGATTAAAAAGGGTTTTACTATTATTCACTTTTTTTTACAGCAAGCTCAATATTTGTTAGGTTGAATAAAAATAAAAGTCTGAAAAATCACACAGACATAACCTTATTTTCTTTGCCTTCTTTTAACCCCTTCCCCTTTTCATCTGAAAATCTGTGTGGTGGGTGGAGCTTTTAACTGTCTCATGATTTTCTTTGAACATTATTTCTCATCCTTAGTGCAGGTGCTCATCCCAGTGCTGCATAGTGGAAGTCCTCCATCAGGAAAATGTAATCTTCATAGTACTAAAGCTATATATTCTCTTATTACACAGCATATAGTGTTATTAAAGTGCAAAATATCCCCCACCCCCCACACCTACCAAGTAAATGTAATGCTATAGTCTGTAATATAGATGGCTATAGCAGTACATTTTGTATATTTACCTTATCCTGGTCAGTAATATCCTCCCTCATACATATTTATTTCTTTGAAGGATGTACTTCTAAAAGCTTCTGATAGTCCAGTGTAGCAGCTGTATGCTGAGGTCGATTTGGCTGTATATTCACTGCATGTAAGGAGAACTGAGAAACTGAGAATGCCTGGTTACAGAGGAAATTGCCTACAGGATGTATCCCATGGCAACAAGAAAACAAAAATAGAGCACTGTTACGCCGAGCGCTCCGGGTCCCCGCTCCTCCCCGGAGCGCTCGCTTCACTCCCCCCGCTGCAGCGCTCCGGTCACGTCCTCTGACCCGGGGCGCTGCGATTCCGCTGCCAGCCGGGGTGCGATTCGCGATGCGGGTAGCGCCCGCTCGCGATGCGCACCCCGGCTCCCCTACCTGACTCGCTCTCCGACTGTTCTGTCCCGGCGCGCGCGGCCCCGCTCCCTAGGGCGCGCGCGCGCCGGGTCTCTGCGATTTAAAGGGCCACTGCGCCGCTGATTGGCGCAGTGGTTCCAATTAGTGTGTTCACCTGTGCACTTCCCTATATCACCTCACTTCCCCTGCACTCCCTTGCCGGATCTTGTTGCCATTGTGCCAGTGAAAGCGTTCCTTGTGTGTTCCTAGCCTGTGTTCCAGACCTTCTGCCGTTGCCCCTGACTACGATCCTTGCTGCCTGCCCCGACCTTCTGCTACGTCCGACCTTGCTTCTGCCTACTCCCTTGTACCGCGCCTATCTTCAGCAGCCAGAGAGGTGAGCCGTTGCTAGTGGATACGACCTGGTCACTACCGCCGCAGCAAGACCATCCCGCTTTGCGGCGGGCTCTGGTGAAAACCAGTAGTGGCTTAGAACCGGTCCACTAGCACGGTCCACGCCAATCCCTCTCTGGCACAGAGGATCCACTGCCTGCCAGCCGGCATCGTGACAGTAGATCCGGCCATGGATCCCGCTGAAGTTCCTCTGCCAGTTGTCGCTGACCTCACCACGGTGGTCGCCCAGCAGTCACAACAGATAGCGCAACAAGGCCAACAGCTGTCTCAACTGACCGTTATGCTACAACAGTTACTACCACAGCTTCAGCAGTCATCTCCTCCGCCAGCTCCTGCACCTCCTCCGCAGCGAGTGGCCGCTCCTGGGATACGCTTATCCTTGCCGGATAAATTTGATGGGGACTCTAAGTTTTGCCGTGGCTTTCTTTCCCAATGTTCCCTGCATCTGGAGATGATGTCGGACCTGTTTCCCACTGAAAGGTCTAAGGTGGCTTTCGTAGTCAGCCTTCTGTCCGGAAAAGCCCTGTCATGGGCCACACCGCTCTGGGACCGCAATGACCCCGTCACTGCCTCTGTACACTCCTTCTTCTCGGAAATCCGAAGTGTCTTTGAGGAACCTGCCCGAGCCTCTTCTGCTGAGACTGCCCTGTTGAACCTGGTCCAGGGTAATTCTTCCGTTGGCGAGTATGCCGTACAATTCCGTACTCTTGCTTCAGAATTGTCCTGGAATAATGAGGCCCTCTGCGCGACCTTCAAAAAAGGCCTATCCAGCAACATTAAAGATGTTCTGGCCGCACGAGAAATTCCTGCTAATCTACATGAACTCATTCACCTAGCCACTCGCATTGACATGCGTTTTTCCGAAAGGCGTCAGGAACTCCGCCAAGATATGGACTCTGTTCGCACGAGGCGTTTCTTCTCCTCGGCTCCTCTCTCCTCTGGTCCCCTGCAATCTGTTCCTGTGTCTCCCGCCGTGGAGGCTATGCAGGTCGACCGGTCTCGCCTGACACCTCAAGAGAGGACACGACGCCGTATGGAGAACCTCTGCCTGTACTGTGCTAGTACCGAACACTTCCTGAGGGATTGTCCTATCCGTCCTCCCCGCCTGGAAAAACGTACGCTGACTCCGCACAAAAGTGAGACAGTCCTTGATGTCTACTCTGCTTCTCCACGTCTTACTGTGCCTGTGCGGATGTCTGCCTCTGCCTTCTCCTTCTCTACAGTGGCCTTCTTGGACTCTGGATCTGCAGGAAATTTTATTTTGGCCTCTCTCGTCAACAGGTTCAACATCCCCGTGACCAGTCTCGCCAGACCCCTCTACATCAATTGTGTAAATAATGAAAGATTGGACTGTACCATACGTTTCCGCACGGAGCCCCTTCTTATGAGCATCGGATCTCATCATGAGAGGATTGAACTTTTGGTCCTCCCCAATTGCACCTCGGAAATTCTCCTTGGACTTCCCTGGCTTCAACTTCATTCCCCAACCCTGGATTGGTCCACTGGGGAGATCAAGAGTTGGGGGTCCTCTTGTTCCAAGAACTGTCTAAAACCGGTTCCCAGTAACCCTTGCCGTAACTCTGTGGTTCCTCCAGTAACCGGTCTCCCTAAGGCCTATATGGACTTCGCGGATGTTTTCTGCAAAAAACAAGCTGAGACTCTACCTCCTCACAGGCCTTATGATTGCCCTATCGACCTCCTCCCGGGCACTACTCCACCCCGGGGCAGAATTTATCCTCTCTCTGCCCCAGAGACTCTTGCCATGTCCGAATACGTCCAGGAGAATCTTAAAAAGGGCTTTATCCGTAAATCCTCCTCTCCTGCCGGAGCCGGATTTTTCTTTGTGTCCAAAAAAGATGGCTCCCTACGTCCTTGCATTGACTACCGCGGTCTTAATAAAATCACGGTTAAGAACCGCTACCCCTTACCCCTCATCTCTGAACTCTTTGATCGCCTCCAAGGTGCCCACATCTTTACTAAATTGGACTTAAGAGGCGCCTATAACCTCATCCGCATCAGAGAGGGGGACGAGTGGAAAACGGCATTTAACACCAGAGATGGACACTTTGAGTATCTGGTCATGCCCTTTGGCCTGTGCAACGCCCCTGCCGTCTTCCAAGACTTTGTCAATGAAATTTTTCGTGATCTGTTATACTCTTGTGTTGTTGTATATCTGGACGATATCCTAATCTTTTCTGCCAATCTAGAAGAACACCGCCAGCATGTCCGTATGGTTCTTCAGAGACTTCGTGACAACCAACTCTATGCCAAAATTGAGAAATGTCTGTTTGAATGCCAATCTCTTCCTTTTCTAGGATATTTGGTCTCTGGCCAGGGACTACAGATGGATCCAGACAAACTTTCTGCCGTCTTAGATTGGCCACGCCCCTCCGGACTCCGTGCTATCCAACGCTTTTTGGGGTTCGCCAATTATTACAGGCAATTTATTCCACATTTTTCTACCATTGTGGCTCCTATCGTGGCTTTAACCAAGAAAAATGCTGATCCCAAGTCCTGGCCTCCTCAAGCAGAAGACGCCTTTAAACGACTCAAGTCTGCCTTTTCTTCGGCTCCCGTCCTCTCCAGACCTGACCCTTCCAAACCCTTCCTATTGGAGGTTGATGCCTCCTCAGTGGGAGCTGGAGCTGTTCTTCTACAAAAAAATTCTTCCGGGCATGCTGTCACTTGTGGTTTTTTCTCTAGGACCTTCTCTCCAGCGGAGAGGAACTACTCCATCGGGGATCGAGAGCTTCTAGCCATTAAATTAGCACTTGAGGAATGGAGGCATCTGTTGGAGGGATCAAGTTCTCCTGTTATTATCTACACCGACCACAAGAACCTCTCCTACCTCCAGTCTGCCCAACGGCTGAATCCTCGCCAGGCCCGGTGGTCTCTGTTCTTTGCCCGATTTAATTTTGAGATTCACTTTCGTCCTGCCGATAAGAACATTAGGGCCGATGCTCTCTCTCGTTCCTCGGATGCCTCAGAAGTTGAACTCTCTCCGCAACACATCATTCCACCTGACTGCCTGATCTCCACTTCTCCTGCCTCCATCAGGCAGACTCCTCCAGGAAAGACCTTTGTTTCTCCTCGCCAACGCCTCGGAATCCTCAAATGGGGTCACTCCTCCCATCTCGCAGGTCATGCGGGTATCAAGAAATCTGTGCAACTCATCTCCCGCTTCTATTGGTGGCCGACTCTGGAGACGGATGTTGTGGACTTTGTGCGAGCCTGCACTATCTGTGCCCGGGATAAGACTCCTCGCCAGAAGCCCGCTGGTTTTCTTCATCCTCTGCCTGTCCCCGAACAGCCTTGGTCTCTGATTGGTATGGATTTTATTACTGATTTACCCCCTTCCCGTGGCAACACTGTTATTTGGGTGGTCGTTGATCGATTCTCCAAAATGGCACATTTCATCCCTCTTCCTGGTCTTCCTTCTGCGCCTCAGTTGGCTAAACAATTTTTTGTACACATTTTTCGTCTTCACGGGTTGCCTACGCAGATTGTCTCGGATAGAGGCGTCCAATTCGTGTCTAAATTCTGGAGGGCTCTCTGTAAACAACTCAAGATTAAATTAAACTTTTCTTCTGCATATCATCCCCAGTCCAATGGACAAGTAGAAAGAATTAACCAGATCTTGGGTGATTATTTGCGACATTTTGTTTCCTCCCGCCAGGATGACTGGGCAGATCTCCTCCCATGGGCCGAATTCTCGTATAACTTCAGGGTCTCTGAGTCTTCCTCCAAATCCCCATTTTTCGTGGTGTACGGCCGTCACCCTCTTCCCCCCCTCCCTACTCCCTTGCCCTCTGGTCTGCCCGCTGTGGATGAAATTTCTCGTGACCTTTCCATCATATGGAGAGAGACCCAAAATTCTCTCTTACAGGCTTCATCACGCATGAAGAAGTTCGCGGATAAGAAAAGAAGAGCCCCTCCCGTTTTTTCCCCTGGAGACAAGGTATGGCTCTCCGCTAAATATGTCCGCTTCCGTGTCCCTAGCTACAAGTTGGGACCACGCTATCTTGGTCCTTTCAAAATTTTGTGTCAAATTAATCCTGTCTCTTATAAACTTCTTCTTCCTCCTTCTCTTCGTATCCCTAATGCCTTTCACGTCTCTCTTCTCAAACCACTCATCCTCAACCGTTTTTCTCCCAAATCTGTTCCTCCCACTCCTGTTTCCGGCTCCTCGGACATCTTCTCGGTCAAAGAAATCTTAGCTGCCAAAAAGGTCAGAGGGAAAAAATTTTTTTTAGTGGACTGGGAGGGTTGTGGTCCTGAAGAGAGATCCTGGGAACCTGAGGACAACATCCTAGACAAAAGTCTGCTCCTCAGGTTCTCAGGCTCTAAGAAGAGGGGGAGACCCAAGGGGGGGGGGTACTGTTACGCCGAGCGCTCCGGGTCCCCGCTCCTCCCCGGAGCGCTCGCTTCACTCCCCCCGCTGCAGCGCTCCGGTCACGTCCTCTGACCCGGGGCGCTGCGATTCCGCTGCCAGCCGGGGTGCGATTCGCG
This sequence comes from Hyla sarda, assembly GCF_029499605.1. Lineage (NCBI taxonomy): Eukaryota > Metazoa > Chordata > Amphibia > Anura > Hylidae > Hyla > Hyla sarda. The sequence goes on along the minus strand of NC_079189.1, from coordinate 386,420,552 downwards.
ATGTGGGTAGCGCCCGCTCGCGATGCGCACCCCGGCTCCCCTACCTGACTCGCTCTCTGACTGTTCTGTCCCGGCGCGCGCGGCCCCGCTCCCTAGGGCGCGCGCGCGCCGGGTCTCTGCGATTTAAAGGGCCACTGCGCCGCTGATTGGCGCAGTGGTTCCAATTAGTGTGTTCACCTGTGCACTTCCCTATATCACCTCACTTCCCCTGCACTCCCTTGCCGGATCTTGTTGCCATTGTGCCAGTGAAAGCGTTCCTTGTGTGTTCCTAGCCTGTGTTCCAGACCTTCTGCCGTTGCCCCTGACTACGATCCTTGCTGCCTGCCCCGACCTTCTGCTACGTCCGACCTTGCTTCTGCCTACTCCCTTGTACCGCGCCTATCTTCAGCAGCCAGAGAGGTGAGCCGTTGCTAGTGGATACGACCTGGTCACTACCGCCGCAGCAAGACCATCCCGCTTTGCGGCGGGCTCTGGTGAAAACCAGTAGTGGCTTAGAACCGGTCCACTAGCACGGTCCACGCCAATCCCTCTCTGGCACAGAGGATCCACTGCCTGCCAGCCGGCATCGTGACAAGCACCTAGCCTATATTGGCAGGGCAACCTTTTTAAAACCATGTATCTTTATGGTAAAACCCCTATTAGGGTACGTTCACACACCAGACAATTTTGGGTTTCCTCCTGCGAGCTTGAAAGGAGCTGATTTTTTGCAGCAGATATTCGACAGCAGTTTTTGGCAGCAGAATCTCTGCAGCGAAAAATCTGCTACAGATCCGATTGACCTTAATGGGGTCTGCAGCAGATACAGATACAGCCAGTGGAGAGCCTTCCCCTTTCAAACTTGCATCAGGAAACCCACAGCGAGTTTGAAACAAAATCTGCTCATGTCAACAAACCCTCAGATAGGATTTTACATACAAGGAAAACTCTCCCCCTTTCTTATTTGCACAAATGTTTCAATACTGTAATCCTGCAAATTACCTGACCATATTTATCCTTCGGCCGAGTCTCATTTATTTCTACTATATCATATTTTTTTTCCAATATCATTCTAATACCTCAATGTTATTATTGAGGCTTCTGACATGCATACACTTTATAGCCCAGATCAGACAACCTATCACAGCTCCATGCCTTAAATTGCTCTGGAAGCTGAGCTGTGATTGGTTGTTACCGGCAAATCAGACCGTTTTTTTCTCACACAGATTGATAACTCTGGAGTTATGTGTTTTTCTATAGCTACCTTGCTCTTTTCACTAATAGGTGCAATTACTGGCTCTAGCTGCATCTGCAAATCTCTAGCCGCAAATCTCTGTAGCCTGGTCGTTTACTCTGGTTGCTGGGACAACGCCTTTGGCTGCTTGGGTGTGGTCGAGGTTTTCTTCAGCCTATCTGTTCCCTGATTTATTTTACCTATCAGGATTATCCTTGTATCCCCACATTCACATATAAGGAGGTTTTGGTCCCTTCTCTGGTATCTGTGAAAGTACCTGTTTACTGAACTGATACTCTCTGAACATTTGGCTATTCTGTTATACTGATTTTTGGCTTGACTTTTGACTACTCTCCTGATATTTGCATTGTTACTGCGTGATCTCCTGGTATAGACTACGGCTTGTTTGCCCTGACTGACTGTGTGTTTGTCTTTAGGGCTTTTGTTAGAGTTGTCTATTCCTACTGTTCCCCGCTCTTGTAAAGCATTGTAGTTTGTTGTTTTGACCTACTCTGGATGATCACATAGCAGGCAAGTTAATGTCTTCATAGTTGTGGACCCGTTACCTAGGACTGGTATGCAGTAGGAAGGCACAGAGGCTGTGGGTGAGCTAGGGATTTGCTTGTCCCTTGCCCAAAACATGACAATAAGTCTCATAACCTCTACCTCTGCTCCACCCCCAGTTTCCTTACCAGGCCTCACGTCACTTTCTACACTATCCGCCCCTCCCATGTCAGCCCATCGTCAACCTCCGTTTTTGAGAGAGATTGTACTGTAATCAAACAGAAGATAAACCTTATGTTGGTCTGTTACTCCAACACAGAAAAAAAAATGCTGCCACCACTGACTAAATACAAAAAATTGAGAGTAGACAATATGGCAGGAATTGTCTTGGCATGTGTAACAACAACATATTTAAGTATAGTATGCTAATTAATTTAAATAGTCAAGTATAATACCATATGCTAGATATTAGAAACAAAGCACAACATAAAGCAAACACCAAACACTGCATGCAGTCGCTTTCCTATGTGAGCTGACTTTCACAGATCCATTAACAGCTTGTCCTTTGAAATAAGGGCACTCTCTCTAACCACAGTGTTATCCATAAAATGAAAGCTGAGCAAATGAGGACAATTGAAGGGAAAAAAGAAACTAAAATGCAAATGTTTTTCTGTCAGTTTAATTAATAGCCCCTATGGAGTTTAATATTGGATGCCACTAATGATGAAGTGAAAATTCTGCAAGATCAATGAAAGTAAACTTGACTTCTAATAATGAATTAATTTACAGCATGGGCATCAATCTCTCTGATGATTGATCTAGTACATCATTTTAACAGTTAGGTTATATGGTATAAATTCTATATATTGGAGATATCATAACACATTATTTCACGAAATATTAAAAATTCAAATAATGCATAGTATTATTGTGTCCACTAATGATTAAAAAAGAGATAAATAAATAGATATGAGATAGATAGATAGATAGATAGATAGATAGATAGGAGGAAGATACAGTTGCAAGAAAAAGTATGTTAACCCTTTGGAATTTCATGGATTTCTGCACAAATCGGTCATAAAATGTGATCTGATCTTCATCAAGTCCCAACGATAGACAATCACAGTCTGCTTAACCTAATAACACACACAAAGAATTACATCTTGCCATATTTTTATTGAACACACCATGTTAACATTCACAGTGAAAGTGGAAAAAGTTTTTACTAATGACATCTCCAAGAGCTAATTCGAGTGAGGTGTCATCCAACTGGAGTCCAATCAATAAGATGAGATTGGAGGTGTTGGTTACAGCTGCCCAGCCCTATAAAAAACACTCACCAGTTCTGGGTTTGCTTTTCACAAGAAGTATTGCCTGATGTGAATGATGCCTCGCACAAAAGAGCTCTCAGAAGACCTACGATTAAGAATTGTTGACTTGCTGTTTATCAGTCCACGTTAAGACAAACTGTCTATAAATAGAGAAAGTTCAGCACTGCTGCTACTCTCCCTAGGAGTGGCCATCCTGTAAAGATGACTGCAAGAGCACAGCGCAGACTACTCAATGAGGTGAAAAAGAATCCTGCTAAAGACTTACAAAAGTCTCTGGCATGTGCTAACATCCCTGTTAGCGAATCTACGATACGTAACACATAAACAAGAATGGATTTCATGTGAGGATACCACAGAGGAAGCCACTGCTGTCCAAAAAGCATTGCTACACATTTACAGTTTGCACTAGAGCACCTGGATGTTCCACAGCAGTACTGGCAAAATATTCTGTGGACAGATGAAACCAAAGATGAGTTGTTTGGAAGAAACACACAAAACTCTGTGGAGAAAAAGAGGCACAGCGCACCAACATCAAAACCTCATCCCAACTGGGAAGTATGGTGGTGGGGGCATCATGGTTTGGGTCTGCTTTACTGCATCAGGGCCTGGACGGATTGCTATCATTGAAGGAAAAATGAATTCCCATCTGTCCACCAGCTGAAGCTCAACAGAAGATGGGTGTTGCAACAGGACAACGACCCAAAGCATAGAATTAAATCAACAACAGAATGGCTTAAACAGAAGAAAATACGCATTCTGGATTGGCCCAGTCAGTCCTGACTTCAACTCAATTGCTGTGGCATGACCTCAAGAAAGCGATTCCCACCAGACATGCCAAGAATATTGCTGAACTGACACTGTTCTGTAAAGATTAATGGTCAAGAATTACTCCTGACCATTGTGCACGTCTGATCTGCAATGACAGGAAACTTGAAGTTTGAAGTTGAAGTTATTGCTGTCAAAGGAGGTTTAGCCAGTTATTAAATCCAAGGGTTCACATACTTTTTCCACCTGCACTGTGAATTTTTACATGGTGTGTTTAATAAAAACATGGAAAGATTTAATTCTTCATGTGTTACTAGTTTAAGCAGACTGTGATTGTCTATTGCTGTGACTTAGATGAAGACCAGATCACATTTTATGACCAATTTGTGCAAAAATCCATATAATTCCAAAGGGTTCACATACTTTTTCTTGCAATGATAGATAGATAGTGAGCTCTGTCCACCATTTGCCCTCATCAGACTGATAAGCAGGGGTGCAATGAGCTCCTCCATACCCAATAGCACTTCCATTTTTCTTATAGATGCTATGATCAACATTGATCACTGCATTTTAAGGGTTGATGGCAGACATCGCTGATCGCTGATGTCTGCCATTAGTCATGAGTCACCAGCTGCTGATGCCAACCAGAATTCACTTGCTATGAAGCGAGCGTAGCTGTACCGTAATTGTATGGCACTACGTGTATTGTATCATGCTGCAGTGCCGTACATTTACAGCATGTGTGCTTAAGGGGTTATGGACTCCTGACATGGAGAAGAAACACCAGCATTTTAGGTTGCATAGATTTTGCAGATACATTTTGCAGCTAGACATTATAGAACTGCATAGAGGGTGGCCTATTTTAGGTTATGATAATTTTCTGGCACTGTATGTAGCAAGCAATGGCAATGGTGAGAATAGTCTCTTATTGTAATCACAGCACTAAATAACTAGAGTTATCTTTAGCTTTACTGAAAAGTAATGCCTGCAGGAATCACAGGTGTGTACCCAGGAGGAATGTGTGCCTTTTATAATGGACATATTTTCTAGTTTAGGAAGAGAGGTCATGGATTAAATTGGCCAAGAAAATGGCACAGTAATAAGTTGTCAGCCTGTAAATGTGGATTAAAAGAAGTGGTTTGGGATCCAGACCTTTTTGCAGCTGTGAAGCAAATACAGTAATTTATTGGTATCACCTGCTTTTAAGTTGGCTAGGTTGTTGCAGCAAAATCTAAGGTTTTTTTGTTTTTTGTTTTTTTTTGTTTTTTTACAATATTTGTATTGTATAGTGTGTGTGTGTGTGTGTGTGTGTGTGTGTACAAGTCTGCATCTCAATATTTTTGTATTGGTGCCGCTCTATATGTTCTTGACAGCCCCATGACAGAAAAACGCGTCATGGGACGTTAGTGAGTTAATCAGTATAGTGTTTTTTCTGAGTGGATAAATAGTATTATCCTGGCATCATCCAGACTTAGAAATGGATGGTTAAACATTTCACCAAGAGGTCATACAGAAAGTAAGAAAAGTAAATGGTCAATCAATGATGTGGATCATTAAATCAAAATGTGGATACAATATGTCTTTGTAAAGAAAAAAAAATCATGTTTGTCACTTTTTTCCAATGATATATTAAAATGATATCCCAAAAATCTTGTTAAATTACATAAGAACATTTTTATTTTAACCCTTTAAAGACTCAATGTTTTTCCATTTTTGCACTTTAGTTTTTTCCTCATCATCCATATGGGGGCTTATTCTTTGTGCCACCAATATCAATCATTTCACCAAATTGAGGGTGAAACCAGAAAAAAAAATTTGTGGGGCAACATTGGGGAAAAAAAAAATTGTAAATTTTGGGGGCTTCCGATTCTACGCAGTGCACTTTTCAGTACAAATGACACCATATCTTTATTCTGTAGGTACATACAGTTACAAGGATACCTAATTTATATAGGTTTTATTTTATTTAACTTTTTTTTACTTTAAAAAATTATAACTACATGCTCCAAAATTAGTATGTGTAAAATTGTCCTTTTCTGACCCCTATAACTTTTTTATTTTTTCATATACAGGGATGTCTAGTTGCTAATTTTTTGCATCGTGATCTGAAGTCTTTATCGGTACCATTTTTGTTTTGATGGGGCTTTTTGATGACTTTTTATAAAAAACATTTTAGGGTATATAAAGTGACCAAAAATACCCAATTTTGGACTATGGAATTTTTTTTTCATGTGTACGATATTGACCGTGCGGTTTAATTAACATTATATTTTTATAGTTTGGACATTTACGCACGTGGCGATACCACATATGTTTATTTTTGTTTACATAATTTTTTTTTTAATGGGAAAAGGGTGATGATCCAAACTTTTATTCAGGAATGGGTTAAATCACACTTATTCCCTTTTTTTATTTTGATTACATACGCTGAACAATGCTATGCCATAGCAAAGCATTGATCAGTGTAATCTGTGCTTGATTGCTCCAGCTTGGCTTGGAGCAATCAAACACCGATCGGACAGCAATTAGCAAGGTAAGGTGCCTCCCACTGTCCTTTCAGCTGTAGGGGACACCAGGATTTCACTGAGGTGGTCCCGAACAGCTCTGCTGAGCTAACCAGCAATGATTTGCTGATAGCAACCAGGACTGCTGATAGCTCCTGTGTATGCTTCACCTAACAGGAGCCAGCATAGGACGTAAATATACATCCTGCGTCATTAAGGGGTTAAGTGTTATTCATATAAATGTTCATTATACATTAGAAATTAATCATTATTTTTTTCTTCTACTAATTAGGAGATTCTGCTCATACAACATTCTTTAGAGAGACCTATGAAGTCCTCCATTACCATACTAAAAGCAGATTATATCAATAAAGGTAAGGTATCTGTCAGTTTTATATCATGCTCAAATGTCATGGAGGCAGTACTAAGTGCGGCATGCACACCTCCTCCACTTCTCTGTTCTCTGCATGATTGATGTATAGAGCTTATCATCCAGATTTGAGCCCTAAACATCAATCAATCAAGACAAGTAGTGTTGGAAGAGGAGTCATGAATGCCACACTTGGCACCACCCCTTTGTCACTTAATCACTGCGATGTCATCAAATAAAGGGATACGTTTATTAATCTGTTTATTAATCTAGGGGTCTTCGAAAGCAAGAGGAGATAAACATCAGAACTTACTGTCCTTGGAGGCAAAATCAGACATCATTATAGGACGTGAATTTCCATCTTTGCTATGGGGTCCCATTTCTTCTATGTATACCACTGTAACAAGGGGTAGAAGATATGAGATTGAAAGCAAAAAAGCTATTTTTATATAATGATAAATGTTCGGCATGTGGTGGAACGTGTAGACAAATTACTAGGGGGGGGCTGGGGATGACCCAACTATCGTGGTCCACGTGGGAGCCAACAACAGAAAACATGGTATGGGGAGGTCCTTATAGAATAATTATAAGGTACTAGGTGTCAATCTGAAGGGAAGGACCTCTAAGGTTGTGTTCTCTGGAATACTGCCTGTGCCATGTGCATCACAGGAAAGACAATGGGAGCTTAGTTAAATTCATGGCTTAAGTCATGGTGTAAGGGGAAGGGTTTGGGATTTTAGAGCACTGGTCTGATTTTTCATTTGTGTACAAACTTTATTCTATGGATAATTTGCACTTGAATTAGGGGAGAGAATCCTGGAAGGGTTGGCAGAGTATTTAACTAGGTAAGTGGGGGGAGGACAATAAAGCAAATCAAGCAGATAGTGGGACAGATAGATTAGAGAGGGGTCAGGACATAATGGTGGGTAAAGAGGAGACCTGTGGTGGGTGAGTTAATAGCAGTGGATAGGGAGATCCATGTGTTACAAACCAGCGGTGAAAATAAATGTAGCCCAAAAAAATGTAGCCCCAATAACTCAAAAAATACCATTAGACCCAATAACCCCCAAAATACCATTAGCCCAAATAAGTAAAAAAAATCCCAATAGTGAGACTGAATGTGTAAAACTTAAAGGGGTACTCCGGTGGAAAACATTTTTTTTTTATGAACTGGTGCCAGAAAGTTAAACAGATTTGTAAATTCCTTCTATTAAAAAATCTTAATCCTTCCAGTACCTTTTAACAGCTGTTTGCTACAGAGGAAAGTCTTTATTTTTTTAATTTCTTTTTTGTCTTGTCCACAGTGCTCTCTGCTGACACCTGATGCCCTTATCAGGAACTCTCCAGAGCAGGAGAAAATCCCCATAGCAAACCTATGCTGCTCTGGACAGTTCCTGACACGGACAGAGGTGTCAGCAGAGAGCACTGTGGACAACACAAAAAAGAAATTCAAAAAGTAAAGAATTTCGTCTGTAGCATACAGCTGCTAAAAAGTACTAAAAGGATTAAGATTTTTAATAGAAGTAATTTACAAATCTGTTTAACTTTCTGGCACCAGTTCATTTAAAAAAAAAAAGTTTTCCACCGGAGTACCGCTTTAATGGAAATGTAGAGTGTAGGGATGTCCCGATACCATTTATTTTAACACCGAGTATGAGTACCGATACTTTTTTTTAAAAAGTACTTGCTGATACCAATTACCGATACTTTTTTCAATGTCATGTGACAGTTTTTTTTTTTTTGTCTTTTTCTCTTTAATGGGAAACTTTAATGGGCTTGTTTTCTTTTTTTTTTTTTTTTTTTATTGCACTCCTCCCAAGCAAACATCACCTGGCACAGTCCTAACTCCTTACGCCAATAGGATACTCCTGTGTTTGCAGAATCAGCGTTAGCCGTGCTGTCGGTATATGACCTCAGTGTGTCAAGTATGTGGTGCTCACAGCCTGATCAGAATGTGAACTTGAACTTGCAATAGAAAGTAGCGTTGGAGCACTCACCTCATACACATAAGTTTCAGCAGTACCACGTCTTTATTGAGGTCTCAGGTGAGCTTACAGCTGGGAGGTGGACAGATGAAACAAAGACGGGTGGTTTCAGCCGATGGGCGATGGTCCATATCGCGCTCCTTGCGCTTCGTCAGGCCCCTTCCGGCAGGCGTGCATTAGAAAGGTATATACAAAATACAGGGGGTTGGGGTCACAGAAAACGCTAAACCTAGTGCACAAATTAACTCTGTGAATGCCAAAACCTATAATTTTTTTTAAACACCAATCTGATGGGGCAGCAACATAAATTAAACATAAATTAAACTGAGAGTAAAACGCAGGGGGGAATTATAACAAAGCATTCATTTAATTATAATCATTCAAGCCCAGAGGTCCTGTCGCATCCAGGCGAAGGATCAATCTGGCTTTTTTTGAAAGTAGGATTTAATGTCTATTTTTCCCCCCTGCGTTTTCTCCACTTGTTCCAATGCAAAAAAAATTCTACTTTGGGGTCGCTAGCATGCCTTGCTACCATGTGCTCTATAAAGCGGGTGGACCCTCTTCCAGTTTTCAACGAGTGTAGATGCTCCCTGACCCTATGGAATAAGGGGCAAATCGTCTTGGCCCCATAATAAAAACAGCACTCACATATTAAAGGGGTTATCCACCAAAAGGTGATTTTAGTATGTACCTGGCAGGCAGCAATGGACACGCTTAGGAAGGATCTGCGCTTGTCTTGGGTATAAATGGCTGTGTTGTGAGATTACCATAACACTGTGGCTAGCTTTTTGCAAACTGGTATTTCCTGTTACCTAATTCCATTTTCCTCCCTCCCACAAATCAGACACCCCACCCATTGAAACATAAATGAGCTGCATCCATTCAAAAGACCAGTGGTTTTCAATCAGGGTGCCTACAGCTGTTGCATTAGTTGCAGATTGAGCTCTCTCCCACCAAGCGATCCCTCCACCCATTGAAGCAGACAGCCTCCCTGTCATCAGCTGACTAATGAGTCTCGGCCGCATTGCAACCTGGGAAAAATCTGAGACAACAGTCATTTTGTATGCTGTTAAAAATAAATATTGGGGTGAAAATCACATAAGAATTGTGAGAAAACCATCACACTCACACAGGTACACACACTATATTATGAACTACACTAACTTTACAGCCCCTGTAGCATAGTCAAATAAAAAAAAATCCTGGAATACAGCTTTAACGCATAGACTACGTGATCTGTTCTACACGTGATGAACTGGCGGACTTGGACATTATGACTCCCTAATGTTACTGTTTTGGCTTTTAGATTGAACATGATCCCCAACAAAATGAACATGATCCCCAACAAAAATTGTTAACTGGTCTACTGTCTGACAACCACTCTTTTTTCACGTTATTCTTTTTCTGATGACGTTTAATGAAATCATGTATTGTGTTATTTTTCCTATAAGTCACTATGGGTGTTTCTTTAGTGATAGTGGTTAAATATGCATCAATTTGGAGAGTATACCAATATTTTAATATTACTTTTTTAATTGTCATGTTCATATTAGTGTTTTTAAACGGAAAAAAAAAGGCACGTTCCTGACTTTCTCTCTTCCTAGGACTTCTCAGCAGATCCTCTCTGGCGACATTATTAATGTTGTCTTTGGCTTGTTTACATACCTTTTTAGGGTATCCACGTTTCAGTAATCTGGATTCTAACTCCTTTGCCTGTCTATTAAATCTTTCCTGTGTATTGTTGATCCTTTTCAGTCGGACCAGTTGACTTCGGTGGGGGGGGGGGGGGGGGGTGTTACGCCTAGCGCTCCGGGTCCCCGCTCCTCCCCGGAGCGCTCACGGCGTCTTTCTCCCTGCAGCGCCCCGGTCAGTCCCGCTGACCGGGAGCGCTGCACTGTTTTGGCCGTTGGGGATGCGATTCGCACAGCGGGACGCGCCCGCTCGCGAATCGCATCCCAGGTCACTTACCCGTCCCGGTCCCCTGCTGTCATGTGCTGGCGCGCGCGGCTCCGCTCTCTAGGGCGCGCGCGCGCCAGCTCTCTGAGACTTAAAGGGCCAGTGCACCAATGATTGGTGCCTGGCCCAATTAGCTTAATTGGCTCCCACCTGCTCCCTGCCTTTATCTAGTCTCCTCCCTTGCACTCCCTTGCCGGATCTTGTTGCCTTGTGCCAGTGAAAGCGTTTAGTGTGTCCAAAGCCTGTGTACCTGAACTTCTGCTACCCATCCTGACTACGAACCTTGCCGCCTGCCCCCGACCTTCTGCTACGTCTGACCTTGCTTCTGCCTATTCCCTTGTACCGCGCCTATCTTCAGCAGCCAGAGAGGTGAGCCGTTGCTAGTGGATACGACCTGGTCACTACCGCCGCAGCAAGACCATCCCGCTTTGCGGCGGGCTCTGGTGAAAACCAGTACTGGCTTAGAACCGGTCCACTAGCACGGTCCACGCCTATCCCTCTCTGGCACAGAGGATCCACTACCTGGAAGCCGAATCGTGACAGTAGATCCGGCCATGGATCCCGCTGAGGTGCCGCTGCCAAGTCTCGCTGATCTTCCCACGGTGGTCGCTCAGCAATCGCAGCAGATTGCCCAACAGGGACAGCAGCTGTCGCAGTTGACCGCCATGTTACAGCAAATTCTGCCTCTGCTACAGCAGCAACCATCTCCTCCGCCAGCTCCTGCACCTCCTCCGCAGCGAGTGGCCGCTCCTAACCTCCGCTTGTCCCTGCCGGACAAATTTGATGGGGACTCCAGACTCTGCCGTGGATTTTTGTCTCAGTGTTCCCTGCATATGGAGATGTTGTCAGACTTGTTTCCTACTGAACGGTCTAAGGTGGCATTCGTAGTAAGTCTTCTTTCAGGAAAGGCCTTGTCTTGGGCCACACCGCTCTGGGACCGCAATGATCCTGCCACAGCCACAGTCCAGTCCTTCTTTGCTGAAGTCCGAAGTGTCTTTGAGGAACCTGCCCGAGCCTCTTCTGCTGAGACTGCCTTGCTGAACCTGGTCCAGGGTAATTCTTCCGTTGGCGAGTACGCCATACAATTCCGTACTTTTGCTTCTGAACTATCCTGGAATAATGAGGCTCTCTGCGCGACCTTTAAAAAAGGCCTATCCAGTCGCATCAAGGATGTGCTGGCCGCACGAGAGATTCCTGCCAACCTCCAAGAACTCATCCATTTGGCTACCCGCATTGACATGCGTTTTTCTGAGCGACACCAAGAGCTCCGCCAGGAAAAAGACTTAGATCTCTGGGCACCTCTCCCACAGCATCCTTTGCAGTCTTCGCCTGGGCCTCCCGCCGAGGAGGCCATGCAAGTGGATCGGTCTCGCCTGACCCAGGAAGAGAGGAATCGCCGTAGAGAAGAAAATCTCTGTCTGTACTGTGCCAGTACTGAGCATTTCTTGGTGGATTGCCCTATCCGTCCTCCACGCCTGGGAAACGCACGCACGCACCCAGCTCACGTGGGTGTGGCATCTTTTGCTTCTAAGTCTTCTTCTCCACGTCTCACGGTGCCCGTGCGGATTTCCTCTCCAGCCAACTCCTCCATCTCAGCCGTGGCCTGCTTGGACTCTGGTGCCTCCGGGAATTTTATGTTGGAGTCCTTTGTTAATAGATTCAGCATCCCGGTGACCCGTCTCGTCAAACCGCTCTACATTTCCGCGGTCAACGGAGCCAGATTGGACTGCACCGTGCGTTACCGCACAGAACCCCTCCTGATGTCTATCGGACCCCACCACGAAAGGATTGAGTTCTTCATTCTCCCCAACTGTACCTCTGAGGTCCTCCTCGGTCTGCCTTGGCTCCGGCTTCATTCCCCCACCATTGATTGGACCACCGGGGAGATCAGGAACTGGGACTCTGCCTGCCACAGGAAGTGTCTCTCCCCCCCTCCCAGTCCCATCAGGCAAGCCTCTGTGCCTCCCCATGGCCCCCGTCCTGGTGTCACACTGCCCCGTGCCAGGCCTCGCCCTCTGCCCTCCCTCCCCATTCCCACTCCTGCTGTACTGCCTGCCGTTGAGGAAACCCTCCATTCTTTCCCGGTGTCCTCATCCCAGGGGAGGCAGTTACCGGACAAAGAGAAGGGGAGACCTAAGGGGGGGGGTACTGTTACGCCTAGCGCTCCGGGTCCCCGCTCCTCCCCGGAGCGCTCACGGCGTCTTTCTCCCTGCAGCGCCCCGGTCAGTCCCGCTGACCGGGAGCGCTGCACTGTTTTGGCCGTTGGGGATGCGATTCGCACAGCGGGACGCGCCCGCTCGCGAATCGCATCCCAGGTCACTTACCCGTCCCGGTCCCCTGCTGTCATGTGCTGGCGCGCGCGGCTCCGCTCTCTAGGGCGCGCGCGCGCCAGCTCTCTGAGACTTAAAGGGCCAGTGCACCAATGATTGGTGCCTGGCCCAATTAGCTTAATTGGCTCCCACCTGCTCCCTGCCTTTATCTAGTCTCCTCCCTTGCACTCCCTTGCCGGATCTTGTTGCCTTGTGCCAGTGAAAGCGTTTAGTGTGTCCAAAGCCTGTGTACCTGAACTTCTGCTACCCATCCTGACTACGAACCTTGCCGCCTGCCCCCGACCTTCTGCTACGTCTGACCTTGCTTCTGCCTATTCCCTTGTACCGCGCCTATCTTCAGCAGCCAGAGAGGTGAGCCGTTGCTAGTGGATACGACCTGGTCACTACCGCCGCAGCAAGACCATCCCGCTTTGCGGCGGGCTCTGGTGAAAACCAGTACTGGCTTAGAACCGGTCCACTAGCACGGTCCACGCCTATCCCTCTCTGGCACAGAGGATCCACTACCTGGAAGCCGAATCGTGACAGGGGGGATGAGAGGATTTGTAGTGGAGGAGGGCATTCTTAGGGATTTCCTTCCGGAAACCAGATGTTATTATCTGTTCTTCCACTTTGTCTATTTTAATATCGAGGAATTACAGAGAGCCACCCCCAAATACTGAGGTGAACCTCATATTAACATTGCTTATGTTATTGAGGTAGGTATCAAACTCATGGAATTGCTCTCTGGACCCGTCCCAGACAATCAAAAGATCATCCACAAATCGTAGAAACAATTTAATGTGGTGGTTGAAAGGATTTAGGGGTGTGAAAATGTAATTTTTCTCAAAAATGGCTAAAAAAAACCTGTTGGTAAACGAACAAGATATCAATATCCCCATCGCAGTTCCGGACAATTGATTAAAAATTTTGAATTTTTGCCTCCACTTTGTTGCTATTCCTGTGAAACACCTAAAGGGTTAACAAACTTTCTGAATGTCATTTTGAATACATTGAGGGGTGCTTCTAACATAAAGACCCTCAAATTCACTTAAAAACTGAACTGGTCCCTTAAAAATTCAGATATTGAAATTTACGTGAAAATTACTGCTATACTTCGAAGCGCTCTGATGCAGTGGTTCTCAACCTTTTTGGCGACTGTACCCCAAAGGCTGAAAGTATGTCTGCGAGTACCCCTCACTCGAAACTTATGCACGAGGGGTACCCTGCTTACCTTTATACTAATGTGATACTTAATTTCCTTGTGCCATTATTCCCCCCTCCCTCTGATCCCCTTTTGCCATATCAGATAATAATGGCACAAGGGGATTAAGATGGAAGGGGGAATGATGGCACAAGGGGATTAAGATGGAGGGGGAATAATGGCACAAGGGGATTAAGTATTGCATTAGTATAAAGGTAAGCCGGCTACCCCTCGTGCATAAGTTTCACATGAAGGGTACTCGCGAACATACTTTCAGCCTTTGGGGTACAGTCACCAAAAAGATTGAAAACCACTGCATCAGAGGGCTTAAAAGTTTAGCAGCAATTTTCATGTTTTCAAGTTTCAAAATCTGAATTTTTCAGGGACCAGTTCAGTTTTTAAGTGAATTTGGGGGTCTTTATGTTAGAAATTCCCCATAATGGACACCCTTATGAAAACTGCACCCCTCAATGTATTCAAAATTACATTCAGAAAGTTTGTTAAGCCTTTAGGTGTTTCACAGGAATAGCAGCAAAGTGGAGTCAAATGTTCTAAATCTTCATTTTTTACACGTTCTTGTAGACCCATATTTTGAGTTTTTACAAGAGGTAATAGGTGAAAATGTCCCCAAAATTTGTAACCCAATTTCTCTCGAGTAAGGAAATATCTCATATGTGGGTGTAAAGTGCTCTGTGGGTGCACTAGAGGGCTCAGAAGGGAAGGAGCGACAATGGGATTTTGGAGAGCGAATTTTGCTGAAATGGTTTTGGGTGGGGACATGTTTCATTTGGGAAGCCCCCATGGTGCAAAAAACATCCCATATGGCACACTATTTGGGAAAGTACACCCCTCAAGGCATGTAACAAGGGGTATATTGAGCCTTAACACCCCACAGGTGTTTGATGAATTTTCAATAAAGTTGGACATGAAAATGAAAAATTAGATTTTTTTTCCCTACTTATTTTCATATGTGGATGTAAAGTGCTTTGTGGGTGCACTACAATGCTCAGAAGGGAAGGAGCAACAATGGGATTTTGGAGAGAGAATTTGGTTGGAATAGAAGTTGGGGGCCATGTGCGTTTACAAAGCCCCCATGGTGCCAGAACAGTGGACCCCCCCCCCTCCCCTCACATGTGACCGCATTTTGGAAACTACACCCCTCACAGAATTTAATAAGGGGTGCAGTGAGCTTTTACACCCCACTGGCGTTTGACAGATCTTTGGAACAGTGTACTGTGCAAATGAAAAATTTAATTTTTCATTTTCATGGACCACTGTTCAAAAAATCTGTCAGTCACCTGTGATGTGTAAATGCTCACTGCACCCCTTGTTACGTTCCGTGAGGGGTGTAGTTTCCAAAATGGGGTCACATGTGGGTACTTTTTTGCGTTTATGTCAGAACCGCTGTAAAATCAGCCACCCCTGTGCAAATCACCAGTTTAGGCCTCAAATGTACATAGTGCGCTCTCACTCCTGAGCCTTGTTGTGCGCCTGCAGAGCATTTTACGCCCACATATGGGGTATTTCCAAACTCAGGAGAAATTGCTTTACAAATGTTGGGGTCTTTTTTTTCCCTTTTACCTCTTAAGAAAATGAAAAGTATGGGGCAACATCAGCATGTTGGTGTGAATTTTTATTTTTTTAAACTTACATGTTGGTGTAGCCCCCGACTTTTCCTTTTCATAAGGGGTAAAAGCAGAAAAATCCCCCAAAATTTTTTGTGCAATTTCTTCCGAGTATGAAAATACCCTATATGTGGCATTAAACTGTTTTGAAACACAACAGGGCTCAGGGCGCCATGCGCATTTGAGGCCTAAATGAGATATTTGCATAGGGACCTCCATCACCAAAAAATACCCTACAGCAGTGTTTCCCAAACAGGGTGCCTCCAGCTGTTGTAAAACTCTCAGCATGCCTTGACAGTCAATTGCTGTCTGGCAATGCTGGGAGTTGTTGTTTTGCAACAGCTGGAGGCACCATTTAGGAAACAGTGCGTTTGGGGGTATATGTATATCTAGTGTTTTACTCTTTATTTAGGGTTAGTGTAGTGTATTGTAGTGTTTTTAGGGTACATTCACATGGGCGGGGGTTCATGGGGGCTCCCGGTGGGAGTTTGAGCTGCAGCGGAAACTCACTATAAACTGCCGCCCGTGTGAATGTACTCTGTACATTCACATTGAGGGGGGGGGGGGGGGGGCAAACCTCCAGCTGTTGCAAAACAGCAACTCCCAGTATGCACTGAGAGACCATCCATGCTGGGAGTTGTAGTTTTACAACTGGAGACACGCTGATGGGGAAACACTGAGTTAGGGTCTGTTACCAAACTCAGTGTTTCCGCACCAGTGTACCTCCAGCTGTTGCAAAACTACAACTCCCAGCATGCATGGTCTGTCAGTGCATGCTTGGAGTTGTAGTTTTGCAACAGCTGATGGCACAAGGGTTGGGAAACACTGAATTAGGCAACAGACCCTAACTCAGTGTTTTCCCATCAGTGTGTCTCCAGCTATTACAAAACTACAACTCCCAGCATGCACTGACAGCTGAAGGGCATGCTGGGAGTTGTAGGTATGCACCAGCTGGAGGGGCACAGTTTGGTGACCACTGTGTAGTGGTCTCAAAACTGTGGCCCTACAGATGTTTCAAAACTACAACTCCCAGCATGCCCAGACTGTCCGTGCATGCTGGGGGTTGTAGTTCTGCAACATCTGGAGAGCATCACAGTTTGTAGCCCTCTAGATGTTGCAAAACTACAACTCCCAGCATGCCCAGACAGCCAAAAGCTGTCTGGGCATGCTGGGAGTTGTAGTTTTGAAACTTCTAGGGGGCCACAGTTGAAGATCACTTATCTTGATCTTCAGACTGTGGCCCGCCTGCGCCATCCCCGCCGGTCTTGTTCGCCGCCACTGCCACGACCGCAGTCAAGTACCCCTGCAGCCAGCCAGCCATCACCACGGCAACCCCACTCTGCCCAGACTTCCAGGGGTGAGCAGAGTTGGGGATTATGACTTTTGAACCCCCCCCCCAACCTTCCTGCCATTGGTCGGTCAGTCCTGACCGACCAATAGCAGGGGATAGGAGGAGGTGGCACCCCTGCCACCTCACTCCTATCCTGCAGGATGATTGGCACTGTCTCTGACAGCACTGATCACTGTTATTTTCCAGGCGATCGGGTCACTAGTGACCTGATTGGACGGAAAAAGCTGTGATTCACCGGTCAGAATTGACCAGCGTATCACTGCGATCGCCATCAAGGGGAGTCTCAGGACAACCTGGGCGATGTCCTGGGATGGCTGCTGATAGACTTTTTTTTACACTTTTTTAGTCCCCATAGGGGACTACTACATGTAATCTGTAGATTGCATACTGATCAATGTTATGCCATAGCATAGCATTGATCAGTGTTTTATCGGTGCTCCTTTACTAATGCCTGCCATGGCTGGATGCAATAAAGGAGCAACGCTCGGACGCAAGGAGCAGGGTAAGGGACCTCCGTCCGTCCTCACAGCTGATTGAGACACCACGATTACACGGCGGTGATCCCAATCAGCATGTCTTAAAGGGTTAATGCGTGTCCCGGCTATGCTGTGCGCTAAGCTGCTGAGCGCACTGCATATCTCGGGAGCAGAGAGTGCAGACGGCTTACCGCACCTTTGTGATACCTGCCGGCGGGCAGGACCGGATTAACAATGGTGCTCTTGGAGCTCATGCTCTAGGTCCCAGGCACCCAGTCGAACAAGAGGGTGCCCAGATGTCTTACATTTTTATTAAATAAATTCATCTGCAGCTTTGGTGTTCTTTTGACCTCACTACAATGTAATGTGTGCAGTATGTGTGTATATGATTTATGTACAGTATATAATGTGTACAGTATGTGTGCGTATGATTCATGTACAGTATGTAATGTGTGCAGTATGTGTGCGTATGATGCATGTACAGTATCTAATGTGTGCAGTATGTGTATATGATGCATGTACAGTATGTAATGTATGCAGTATGTGTGTATGATGCATGTACAGTATGTAATGTGTACAGTATGTGTGTGTATGATTCATGTACAGTATGTAATGTGTACAGTATGTGTGTATGATTCATGTACAGTATGTAATGTGTACAGTATGTGTGTATGATTCATGTACAGTATGTAATGTGTACAGTATGTGTGTATGATGCATGTACAGTATGTAATGTGTGCAGTATGTGTGTGTATGATTCATGTACAGTATGTAATGTGTGCAGTATGTGTGTATGATGCATGTACAGTATGTAATGCGTGCAGTGTGTGTGTGATGCATGTATAGTATGTAATGTGTGCAGTGTGTGTATGATGCATGTACAGTATGTATTGTGTGCAGTATATGTATGATGCATGTACAGTATGTAATGTGTGCAGTATGTGTATGATGCATGTACAGTATGTAATGTGTGCAGTATGCGTGTCTATAAAATGCATGTACAGTATGTAATGTATGTGTATGATTAATGTACAGTATGTAACGTGTGCAGTATGTGTGTATGATGCATGTACAGTATGTAATGTGTGCAGTATGTGTATATGATGCATGTACAGTATGCAATGTATGCAGTATGTGTGTATGATGCATGTACAGTATGTAATGTGTACAGTATGTGTGTATGATTCATGTACAGTATGTAATGTGTGCAGTATGTGTATGATGCATGTACAGTATGTAATGTGTGTATGAAGCATGCATGTACATGTACAGTGGTCCCTCAGCATACAATGGTAATTCGTTCCAAACGACCCATCGTTTGTCGAATCCATCGTATGTTGAGGGATCCGTGCAATGTAAAGTATAGGAAGCGGTACTCACCTGTCCCCGCCACTTCGGACCAGGTCCTCACCGCTCCCGATGCTGTCCAAGGGGCTCTCGATGCTGTCCCGCTGCTCCGGTGTCTTCTTCGCGATCCTCCGGCTTCTTCCGTATCTTCTGCAGGGTCCGGGCCTCACTTTCTGGTGACGTTATTACGCGTTATTACGCCGGAGGATCGCAAAGTGGACCCGGAGCAGCTGGAATAGGTAGGCGAACCTTCCCGGGATGCTTAAACTGCTATCCGACAGCAGCTTAAGCATTTTGCGCTGTCGCATAGCAGTTAATGCGATGGCCCCGACATATAAAAGCATCGTATGTCGATGCTGACATCGACATGCGATGGCCTCTGAGAGGCCATCGTATGTCGATTTTATCATATGTCGGGGCCATCGCAGGTCGGGGGGTTACTGTATATGATCTGAACCTGTCACCAAGTTTTACCTCATAAGCTCACACTGTGCTATGGGCCTTTTAATAAACATTTCTACCATGTCTGTGCTATAGCTGATACGGTTAGCGGAATTCACATATTTAATTCAGCAATGCGCCCTATGCAAATTGTTTTATTGTCATCTGTCCATGAGGTTCTGTGTTTAACATCAATACAACCAAGGGAACTATGACAATAGCTGCATAAAAATTGTCCTTATGCATTAGGGAGGACTATTAGGTATACAGTGAGTCAATGTGCATATTAACCCTGTACTGTGAGTCACAGTACAGGGTTAATATACACAGTGACATCACAGTACAGGGATAATACACAGTGACATCACAGTACAGGGATAATATACACAATGAAGTCACAGTACAGGGATAATACACACAGTGATGTCACAGTACAGGGATAATACACAGTGTGATGTAACAGTACAGAGATAATATACAGAGTGATATCACAGTTCAGGGATAATACACACAGTGATGTAACAGTACAGAGATAATATACACAGTGATGTCACAGTACAGGGATAATATACACAGTGATGTAATAGTATAGGGACAGGACTCAGGAAACAGTATGTGGGGACATAGTCTAAATAAAAAGGACAAAGGGGTCTGGAGAAGGAGGGAAGAGAGGGGTCTGGAGGAGGATGGGTGATGACATAGGGGTCTAGAGGTGACTAAGGGATCTGTAGGAGGACTGAGAAGTCTGGGGCTGACTGAGGGATCTGTGGAGGAGGGGAAAGAGGGGTCTTGAGGAGGACTGGGGGTGACTGAGGGATCTGTAAAAGGACTGGGGGCTCTGGGGTGACTGAGGGGTTGGGGGAGGAGGAAACAAAGGGTCTGGAGAAGGACAATAGAGGGGTGGGATTCAGCCAAACTGAGAAGAAACGGTATGTGGCACTGTTTTCAAAGGCTTAGTGTTTGGCAGGGTTATATTCAGGGGGCACAGTGTCTAACAGTCTATCACACTCTGCAGAGGAAGATGTAGTTGGAAGCCACCACCCCATCTGGACCAGTTGAAGGAGAAAATGGAAGACAACAGAGAAGACGTCACCTGTGAGCCATTATATCATTGTGTATTCTTTCTGACTAGGTGATCATGAGTGAAACTGTGCCCCAATCTGTGGCTTTCCAACCGTTGCAAAACTACAACTTCTATGATGCCTAAAGCTCCCAAGACATTATGGGAGTTGTAGATTTTCAGTAGGTGGAAAGCCACTGGAACTGAGGTAATTGATGGGGGTCCCAGAACATGGAGCCCCACCAAAAAATGGGCTGCATAGTCTGAAATGCCCAGGCCTATGTGAAGGCTTGTTATTTGTCATCATTGAAAACATGCACAGAAAGGTTGAAGTTTAGGGATGTGCTTGTGTCAGCATTGGTTTATTTTTGGGGAATGGGGGGGCCCCATCATACTAAAGTGCTCCATCCTCCAAGCAGCCTTAATCTGGCCCTGCCAGCGGGAGTCCCGCGGCAAGTATCGGATCTGGTATCGGGGACATTTGTACCCGTATAAGTACTCGTGCAAATGTCCAGTATTGGTCCCGATACCGATACCAGTATCGGGACATCCCTAGTAAAGTGTATATTCACAAATGCCAGAAGTCTAGCAAATGAAATCTAGAGGATGGGATTAAGAGCTCTGTTTCTATCTTTGCAGATGACACCAAGCTTTGTAGCACAGTACAGTCTATAGAGATGACTTGGATAGACTGAGTGTCTGGGCATCCACTTGGCAAATGAGGTTTAATGAGGATAAATGTCAAGTTATGCATCTGGGTACTAAAAATCAGCATGTATTGTATGTCTTGTGGGGGGGGGGGGTAAACTGCGAGAGTCACTGGTAGAGAAGGATCTGGGTGTACTTGTAGGTCATAGACACCAGAATAGCATGCAATGTCAGGCAGCTGCTACTAAGGCCAGCAGGATATTGTCATGTATCAGAAGAGGCAGGGACATAATACTCCCCCTTTATAAAGCATTGGTACAGCCTCACCTTGAATATGCTGTTCAGTTTTGGTCACCAGTTCATAAATGGGATGTTTTGGAGCTGGAGAAGGTGCAGAGATGCGCGACTAAACTAATAAGGGGCATGGAACATCTTAGCTATGAGGAAAGATTAAAATAATTACATTTGTTTAGATTTGAGAAGAGATGTTTAACCCTTGGGGACGGAAGATTTTTCCATTTTTGCACTTTCATTTTTCCCTCCTTACCTTTTAAAAATCATAACCCTTTCAATTTTGCACCTAAAAATCCATGTGATGGCTTATTTTTTGCGCTACCAATTCTACTTTGTAATGACATCAGTCATTTTACCCAAAAATCTACGGTAAAATGGAAACAAAAATCATTGTGCGACAAAATGTAAGAAAAAACGCTATGATGTAAATTTTGGGGCTTTCGTTTCTACGCAGTATATTTTTTGGTAAAAATTACACCTTATTTATTCTGTAGGTCCATACGATTAAAATGATACTCTATTTATATAGTTTAGATTTTGTGGTACTTCTGGAAAAATTCATAACTACATGATGGAAAATGTATACGTTTAAAATTGTCATCTTCTGACCCCTATAACTTTTTTTTATTTTTCCATGTATGGGGCGGTATGAGGTCTCATTGTTTGCGCCTTCTTCTGATGTTTTTAGCGGTACCATATTTATATTGATAAGACTTTTTAATCGCTTTTTATTCATTTTTTCGTGATATAAAAAGTTACCAAAATACGCTATTTTCGACTTTGGAATTTTTTTGCGCGTACGCCATTGACCGTGCGGTTTAATTAACAATATATTTTTATAATTCGGACATTTCCACACGCGGCGATATGACATATGTTAAGTTTTTTTTTATTTACACAGTTTTTTTTTTTTTAAATCCCTTTTTAAATGGGAAAAGGGGGGTGATTCAAACTTTCATTAGGAAAGGGGTTAAATGACCTTTTTTTCACTTTTTTTTGCAATGTTATAGCTCCCATAGGGGGCTATAACACTGTACACACTAATCTTCTACATTGATCAATGGTTTCTCATAGGAAACCAGTGATCAATGATTCTTCCGCTTGACTACTCACTTGACTACTACCGCTTGACTACTCAGGAGCAGTTTACTTACATTTTAGATGCAGCATTCAACTTTTAATGCCACGTCTATAGGGTTAATAGCGCATGGCACCGCTATCAGTGCCGCACGCTATTAGCCACAGGTGGCCCCGCGATATAGAAAGGGAGTGGGAGGAGGGCGTACAGGTACGCCCTCCGTCCCCAACAGGTTAAGGGGGGGGATATGATCAATGCATATAAGTATATGAATGGCTCATACAAAAAATAT
Source organism: Hyla sarda (assembly GCF_029499605.1). Lineage (NCBI taxonomy): Eukaryota > Metazoa > Chordata > Amphibia > Anura > Hylidae > Hyla > Hyla sarda. Next base: position 386,397,805 of record NC_079189.1, on the reverse strand, counting down.
GGGGAAAATCTGTTCCAGGTTAAACCCCCTCAAAAGACAAGGGGCCCCCCCTCCTTCTGGAGAAGAAAAGGTTTGGTCTCAAGAGGCGACATGCCTTCTTTACCATAAGAACTGTGAATTTATTGAACAGTCTGCCTCAGGAACTGGTCACAGCAGAAACAGTTGAAAGCTTTAAAACAGGGTTAGATACATTCCTAGAACAAAATAACATTAATGCTTATCCAGAAATATAATGACATCCCTTCCCCTTCATCCCACCATACCCCTTCCCTTTAATCCCTTTGTTGAACTTGATGGACGTATGTCTTTTTTCAACCATACTAACTGTGTAACCATGTAACTGAATTGGACCCTTTACTCTTTCATGTTATGTTGCTGTGCTAAAATAAAATAAAATAAAAAAAGGAAGTTTTCCCCAATCATTTTGCCTTCAGTACCCCATAATGACAAAGTGAAAAAAAAAATTGAAATTTTTGCAAATTAAAAAAAAGAACGAAAATTTTGCATGGTCATGAGTATTCAGACCCTTTGCTATGAGACCTGAAATTTAGCTCTGGGGCCTCCCATTTTTCTTGATCATCTTTGAGATGTTTCTACACCTTGATTGGAGTCACATGTGGTAAATTTGTTGAGTGAACATAATTTAAGAAAAAAACACCTCTGTCTACATAAAGTCTAACAGCTGGCAATACATATCAGAGAAGAAAAAAAAAGCTATGAGGGGGAATGAACTACCTGTAGCGCTCAGAGATAGGACTGTGTGAGGGCACAGCTCTAGAGAAGGGAACAAAAACAATTCTGCTGCACTGAAAGTTCCCATGAGCACAGTTGCCAATAACCATCACAAGGGGGCATCCTCTATGTCTAAAGGAAAGAAGGTTTCACCATCATCACAAATGAGGATTCTTTACTGTAAGAGCAGTGAGACTATGGAACTCTCTGGCAGCCGTACCAAACTAAGTAATCAGGGGGAAAAGGCCTTGGTAAGGTAAGGGACTAAGAACCCAATGATCACTATGGCTGAGCTGTAAAGATCCTGTATACAGATGGGAGAAGCTTCCAGAAGGTCAGTCATCACTGCAGCTCTTTATCCATCTGGGCTTTACACCCACCAGAAGTTTGCAAAAAGAAAAAAGAAAAACCTCTCAGACTATAGGAAACAAAATTCTTTATTTAATCTGATGAAACCAAAATGTAACTTTGTAGCCTAATTTCTAAATGTCATGTCTAAAGGAAATCAGGCACTGCGATTAACCCACCAAATACCATCCCTACAGTGAAGCACTACCATATTGCACTGTTAAGGCCAGATTTACACCGCAGAATGTCCGCACGGAAACTCTCCGTGTAGACACTCTGCAGACTGCGGGCGCAGGCATGACATACCAGCACCAGGACCGCACGGGAATGCACCGTCTCATAGATGGCAATGCATTCCTTGTGGAGTCCATAGAGAATGGACATGTTCATTCTTTCTGCGGACAACGGAATCAGAATTTTTGCACCAGAAACATCTGTCACAGAAATTCCGCCATGTACACAGAGCAGCGTAATCCCATTGAATTCAACAGGACTCTGCTGCTGCGGAATTTCCGCACCAAAATTCTAGTGTGTAACCATAGCTTTAACAGCATTTCAAGAGATCCTTCACAGCAGCCCCATGGACACAGGAAATAATAGACTGGAGAGGACCCTACTGACTTGGATACAAGCCTAATTTTAACAATAGGTCATTTTCGGATAAAAAGTTGTCTTATAGATAGATTCTATTTGTTGTCCATTGCAACCAACCAGAGCTCAGTTTTCATTTGTGATTGGTTGCTATGGGCAAAAAAGTGAATCTGACTATACAACAGCTTGGTAAAGACTTGATAAAATAATTAAGTTTTTATTACTACAAGATTTAGAAGTGTCCATAAAATATGGAAGCTAATATGGCAGTATAGAAGGAAAACTGACTTAACCTGTTCAGGACCCATGACGTATGCATACGCCATCACACCCTGGGTCTTAAGGACCCATGACGTATGCATACGTCATGTCTTTTCCTGGTCTCCGCCGCTCACCCGGCGGAGATCGGAAGCGGATCCCTGCTGAAATCCTTCAGCAGGGATCCAGGGCAAACGCCGAGGGGGGCCATGTATGCCCCCCATGTCGGCGATCGCCGCAAATCGCAAGGGAAATCGCCCTTGCGATCTGCGGCGATACCAGGCTGATCGGGTCTCTGGGACCTGATTGCCCGGTAATTTCGCATGATCCCGGCTGTCACAGACAGCCAGGACCATGCTAAAGCATAGGAGCGAGGTGGCAAGCCTGCCACCTCCTCTGATCCCCTGCGATCCGTCGGTTAGTTAACCGACCAATCGCAGGAGGGGGGGGCGGTTACTTCCTCTCGTCCTGCCTGGCCCCTGAAAGTCCGGAGAGGACGGGAGGAAGACCAGAGGACGCGGCGGGGGACGGGGGAGTGCTGGGGACCGGCCCCGGTACTTACCTCGTCCCTGAAGACCCGGATCCCGGCGGGGAAGATGGCGGCGGCGGCGACAGGTGAGTGTATCTTCAGCCGCGGCCGGGCCCTTTACAGCAATGCACGTCGCCGTAAAGCGACATGCAGTGCTGTATTGGGACCCTATATACTACAACTCCCAGCATGCCCAGACAGCCCTTGGCGTCTGGGCATGCTGGGAGTTGCAGTTTTGCAACATCTGGAGGACTACAGTTTGGAGACCACTGTGCCCTTCCAGATGTTGCAAAACTACACATCCTCAGCATGCCCTTACTGTCCAGGCATGCTGGGAGTTGTAGTGCTGTAACATCTGGCCCTTCAGATGTTGCAGAACTACAACTCCCAGCATGCCTGGACAGTTTTGGCATACTGGGAGTTGTAGTTTTGCAACATCTGGAAGGGCACAGATTGGGAACCACTGTATTAGTGGTCTGCAAACTGTAGTCCTCCAGATGTTGCAAACTACAACTCCAAGCATGCTGGGAGTTGTAGTTCGGCAACATCTGGCTCTAAAGATGTTGCCAAACTACTACTCCCAGCATGCCTGAGAATGTTTGGGAGTTGTGGTTTTGCAACAACAGGAGGCACACTGGTTGGGAAACATTGTCTGTTTCCTAACTCAGTGTTTCCCAACCCGTGTGCCTCCAGCTGTTGCAAAACTATAACTACCAGCATGCACTGATAGACTGTGCATGCTGGGAGTTGTAGTTTTGCAACAGCTGGAGGTCCCCCCCTGTGAATGTACAGGGTACTTTCACATGGGCAGGGGCTTACAGTGAGTATCAGGCTGCAAGTTTGCGATGCAGCTAATTTTGCGCGGCAGCTCAAACTCGCAGCGGGAAAATCGCTGTAACCCCCCCTGCCCGTGTGTCTGTACCCTAAAAACACTACACTACACTGAGGCTGGGTCCACACTACGTTTTGTCCCATACGGGAGCGCATACGGCAGGGGGGAGCTAAAAGCTCGCGCTCCCGTATGTCACCGTATGCGCTCCCGTATGTCATTCATTTCAATAAGCCGACCGGAGTGAAACGTTCTGTCCGGTCGGCTCATTTTTGCGCCGTATGCGCTTTTACAACCGGACCTAAAACTGTGGTCAACCACGGTTTTAGGTCCGGTTGTAAAAGCGCATACGGCGCAAAAATGAGCCGACCGGACCGAACGTTTCACTCCGGTCGGCTCATTGAAATGAATGACATACGGGAGCGCATACGGTCACATACGGGAGCGCGAGCTTTTAGCTCCCCCCTGCCGTATGCGCTCCCGTATGGGACAAAACGTAGTGTGGACCGAGCCTAACACAAAATAGAATAAAAAGTAAAAAACACTACATATACACATACCCCTACACAGCCCCCCTCCCCTCCCCAATAAAAATGAAAAACGTCTGGTACGCCACTGTTTTCAAAATGGAGCCTCCAGCTGTTGCAAAACAACAACTCCCAGTATTGCTGGACAGCCGTTGACTGTCCAAGCATGCTGGGAGTTTTGCAACAGCTGGAGGCACCCTGTTTGGGAATCACTGGCGTAGAATACCCCTAAGTCCACCCCAATGCAAATCCCTAATTCAGGCCTCAAATGCACATGGCGCTCTCACTTCGGAGCCCTGTCGTATTTCAAGGCAACAGTTTTGGGACACATATGGGGTATCGCCGTACTCGGGAGAAATTGCCTTACAAATTTTGGGGGGCTTTTTCTCCTTTCACCCCTTATGAAAAGGTGAAATTGGGGTCTACACCAGCATGTTAGTGTAAAAAAAAAATTTTTTTTACACTAACATGCTGGTGTTGCCCTATACTTTTCATTTTGACAAGAGGTAAAAGGGAAAAAAGCCCCCCACAATTTGTAATGCAACTTCTCCCGACTACGGAGATACCCCATATGTGGGCGCAAAGTGCTCTGGGGGCGCACAACAAGGCTCAGAAGGGAGAGTGCACCATGTACATTTGAGGTGATTTGCACAGGGGTGGCTGATTGTTACAGCGGTTTTGACAAACGCAAAAAAAAAAAAAACCCATATGTGACCCCATTTCGGAAACTACACCCCTCACGGAATGTAATGAGAGGTGCAGTGAGAATTTTACACCCCACTGGTGTCTGACAGATCTTTGGAACAGTGGGCTGCGCAAATTAAAAATTTTGTACAGCCCACTGTTCCAAAGATCTGACAGACACCAGTGGGGGGTAAATGCTCATTGTACCCCTTGTTACGTTCCTCAAGGGGTCTAGTTTCCAAAATGGTATGCCATGTGGGGGTTATTTTGCTGTCCTGGCACCATTTAGGCTTCCTAAATGCGACATGCCCCCGAGCAAAATTTGCTCTCAAAAAGCCAAATATGACTCCTTCTCTTCTGAGCATTGTAGTTCGCCCATAGTGCACTTCATGTCAACTTATGGGGTACCTCCATACTCAGAAGAGATGGGGTTACAAATTTTGGGGGCTATTTTCTGCTATTAACCCTTGCAAAAATGTGAAATTTGGGGGGAAGCACACATTTTATTGAAATGTTTTTAATTTTTTTTTACATATGCAAAAGTCGTGAAAGACCTGTGGGGTATTAAGGCTCACTTTATTCCTTGTTACGTTCCTCAAGGGGTCTAGTTTCCAAAATGGTATGCCATGTGGGGGTTATTTTGCTGTCCTGGCACCATTTAGGCTTCCTAAATGCGACATGCCCCCGAGCAAAATTTGCTCTCAAAAAGCCAAATATGACTCCTTCTCTTCTGAGCATTGTAGTTCGCCCATAGTGCACTTCATGTCAACTTATGGGGTACCTCCATACTCAGAAGAGATGGGGTTACAAATTTTGGGGGCTATTTTCTGCTATTAACCCTTGAAAAAATGTGAAATTTGGGGGGAAGCACACATTTTATTGAAATTTTTTACATTTTTTTTTACATATGCAAAAGTCGTGAAAGACCTGTGGGGTATTAAGGCTCACTTTATTCCTTGTTACGTTCCTCAAGGGGTCTAGTTTCCAAAATGGTATGCCATGTGGGTATTTTTTGCTGTTCTGGCACCATAGGGGCTTCCTATATGGGACATGCCCCCCAAAAACCATTTCAGAAAAACGTACGCTCCAAAATCCCCTTGTCGCTCCTTCCCTTCTGAGCCCTCTACTGCGCCCGCTGAACACTTTACATAGACATATGAGGTATGTGCTTAGTCGAGAGAAATTGGGCTACAAATAGAAGTATACATTTTCTCCTTTTACCCCTTGTAAAAATTCTAAAATTGGGTCTACAAGAACATGCGAGTGTAAAAAATGGAAATTGTGAATTTTCTCCTTCACTTTGCTGCTATTCCTGTGAAACACCTAAAGGGTTAAAATGCTGACTGAATGTCATTTTGAATATTTTGGGGGGTGCAGTTTTTATAATGGGGTCATTTGTGGGGTATTTCTAAGATGAAGACCCTTCAAATCCACTTCAAACCTGAACTGGTCCCTGAAAAATTGTGATTTTGGAAATTTTGTGAAAAATTGGAAAATTGATGCTGAACTTTGAAGCCCTCTGGTGTCTTCCAAAAGTAAAAACTCGTCAATTTTATGATGCAAACATAAAGTAGACATATTGTATATGTGAATAAAATAAAATAATATTTGGAATATCCATTTTTATTACAAGCAGAGAGCTTCAAAGTTAGAAAAATGCAAAATTTTCAAATTTTTCTTCAAATTTTGGGATTTTTCACCAAGAAAGGATGCAAGTTACCAAAAATTTTTACCACTAAGTTAAAGTAGAATATGTCACGAAAAAACAATCTCGGAATCAGAATGATAACTTAAAGCATTCCAGAGTTATTAATGTTTAAAGTGACAGTGGTCAGATGTGCAAAAAATGGCCGGGTCCTAAGGTGTAAAATGGCTGGGTCCTTAAGGGGTTAAAAAAATAGGAGAGCAGTTTTGACAAAAATTATTTTAGTATGCTGTGTATGTCAATGCCAAATAAACAAGTAAATCCTTTACTAAATCAAGTATTTTTCTTTCATTCAAAGAACAAATGACCAGAATGAATCTTAGTTCGGACGTATTATGTGAAGATCCAGCTAACTGGAAAAGACAGTTATGTTTGGGAGAATTGAAACCAGCAACAAGATGGATGAATGCTATCACAGAGGCCATTAACACCCCATGAGGGAGTCTAAAGACTCAAAACCAAGAGCTACTAGAGCTACAGTCACCAGTGGCCTCCAGAGTAAAAACTCATTTAGCCTCAATGAATTCAATGAAAATTAAACTGTTTTCAAAGTGACACATTTTATATACTTTTGTATATCGTAATTGGAAAACTGTAAAATTTAACATCATACAATAGTTTGTAAGGTTGACAATAACAAGATATTTTCACAAAAATAGTTTACAATGTATCTAAGGCCTGGAAGTTTTTTTTTTTTTTTCCCTCTCTCTCTCTCTTTTGACGTATAGAGGACAGGAAGACGCAGGTAAATGATGACCCGTTTAATTTATTCAGACTGTGCTAATGTTTAACTACAGGTGTCAGCACAGTAAGAGAGCATACCAGACTACTATTTCACTTATATTGCCAGATATAGCAAAAAATAGTGTCGTTTCTTGACAGCGAGGGAAATCCATGTAGTGCTAAATACTTTTGTGTCAAAATATTTCAAAGCATTTTAGGAGTGATATCTTCACTGTCTAACAAAAAATATATATATATGCAAGCTTTTGAAGTACAAAGACTTCTTCCTCAGAATTTAGGATTACAGATTTAGGATATGTTTACTTAAAGCGTACCTGTCCCACAAAAAAAAAAAAAATTATGCTCAGTACCTAATCCTGACCATGTACATAAATGTACATTTTTATGCCTTTATCACCAATCTATATATATAAAACTCAACGTGTATGTATGTATGTATGCTCCACAAAAACTTCCAAACGGCTAAAGATAGTAACATGAAACTTGGCACACATGTTACTTATATGTCAACTACAAACATAGGATAGGTGATTTAACCCTTACTTACCCCCATTTGCCAGGGGCGGGGTTTATGTTTAAAGTCCTATACAAGTCTATGGGAAATATATGTTACTGCATAACTTCCAAACGGCTGGAGATATTTCGATAATACTTGGTCACATGTTACTTATATATACACTTAAAATATAGGATAGCTAATTTAACCCTTAACTACCCCCATTTGTGAGGGTTGGGGTTTTTGTTTAAAGTCCCATGCAAATCAATGGGAAATGTATGTTCTCACATAACTTCTGTACAGCTGGAGATATTTCAATACCTGGTACACATATTACATATTATCACATATTATATGAGGACAGGATGGGAGGTCGAGATAGGAGGTCAAGATAGGAGGACAAGATGGTCAGGATAGGAGGTCGAGTTAGGAGGTCGGGATATGAGGACCGGATATGAGGTGGAGATAGGAGGATGGGATAGAAGGATGGGATAAGAGGTCGAGATAGGAGGTCGGGATAGGAGGTCGGGATAGGAGGTCAAGATAGGAGGACGGGATAGGAGGACGAGATAGGAGGTTGAGATAGGAGGTCGGGATAAGAGGTGGAGATAGGAGGACGGGATAGGAGGTCAAGATAGGAGGTCGGGATAGGAGGTCGAGATAGGAGGTCGAGATAGGAGGTCGAGATAGGAGGTTGGGATAGGAGGTCGAGATAGGAGGATGGGATAGGAGGTCGAGATAGGAGGTCAAGATAGGAGGATGGGATAGGAGGAGGGGATAGGAGGACAGGATAGGAGGTTGGGATAGGAGGTCGGTATATGAGGTCGGGATAGGAGGTCGGGATAGGAGGATGGGATAGGAGGACAGGATAGGAGGTCGAGATAGGAGGTTGGGATAGATGGATTGGATATGAGGACGGGATAGGAGGACGGGATAGGAGGTCGGAGTATGAGGACGGGATATGAGGATGGGATATGAGGACTGGATATGAGGTTGAGATATGATGACGGGATAGGTGGTCGGGATATGAGGACGGGATATGGGGTTGGTATATGACAACAATATATGAGGATGGGATATGAAGTCAAAAGCTTCCTCCTTTGTTTATTTTCCTCCCCAACAAGGATTAGGAAGGTACTCAGCTAGTATTTATTATAAAAATACCTCTTTTCATTAGCTCACGGTGTTAGAAATCCTCTCATGGGAAGGGGACTCATGGACAAGCCTGATGCTGTTGCAGAACTGGTTAGTGTCCCAGTAGGTATGGAGACCCCTAGTGGTGGGATTTTCCAGAGCTGTTTTCTTTATTAAATATTCAAACCTATTACAAAAAGTCTTTAATTTTCATCAGTAACAACATATAAAAAATGTTGAGTGTATCCGGTGGGAGTGTATTTTTTTAACTATGCTTATTGTGTAGTATATAAAAAAATAAACCGTTACTCACCTCCGGGGCTCCTGTGGTACCTCCAGTGTCGTCCTGCTTCTGTTCCTGGTGTGATCTTCTCCCTGCTTCTGTGGGTCGACATATCATGCTGCAGCTCAGCTTATTGCTGGTTACAAAGATGTCCCGCCTTGTCCAGGGATTGGTTGAGCCGTAATGTGATGTATATGGCCTGGCCCCGGTGTTCTTCCTGGTGCTCAGGCCCAATATGTCATACTTGCGCACAGCCTATCACTGGCTGAGGAAGGACATCGCTACAACCGACAATAGCTGAGCTGCAGCATGACATGTCAACCCCCAGAATCAGTAAGAGGATCACATTGGGGATAGATGAAGAAAAATGTATCCCCTATCCTAAGTGTCCGATCGCGGGGGATCCGTTTGCTTGGACTCCCTGTGATCTCCTGCCCAATGCCCCGGCTCTCTTCATGAAAAGAGTGGTGTAGACCACAGCAAAAAGCTGTTGATGACATGCCCCCTCCATGCAGCTCTATGGCAGAACTGGAGATACCTGAGTGCAGTGCTCCAGCTCTCCCTAAAGGTGCATTCACACCATGTTTCCAAGATTTGGCTGGGAAATTTAAAAACTGGGCACTTCTGTATCCTAGCCGGGCTGCGCTGAATCTCATTCATTTAAAGTCGCCGACTGGAGTCAGCTAGTGACTCTGGTTGGCTCATTTTGCCCTGTATCTGGTTTTGTCACTGCTTTGTGCGGTGGTCGACATGCCCCATTCAGTAGGAGACCTGGGGCACCGCTGGGAGATCACGGAGGGTCCCAGCAGTCGGACCCCCTGCGATCTGATACTTATCCTTTATTTAGAATAGGGGATACATTTCTCAATCCCAGAAGACTCCATTAAAGAAGCACTCTAGGTTTTGTTTTTTTGCACTCATGCACTCTGACCAACACTAGCCATATAGCACTATTTGTTTTACTGGAGTTTATATGTTCATTACTCAAATTTTGTCATGTAGTCACCAGTATGATACACAGAAGATTGCCGTGCTTAAAATGATCAGTAGATAAAAAAAAAAAATGCCCCAGACTTACTCTTTACTTGGTGCTGATTTTGTCTGTTTTTATCCTTTTATAGCTCCTAGTTCACTCGTTTATGTTACTTAAAAAAAAAAATAAATAACTTTTAAAAATGAAATGAGAAATCTTATTGGCAACTGGTCAACTTTTCCTCTGCACAGGTTTTAATATCTTTCCCACTATAATGTTATTATCTACATACGGTAATATAAAAAGATTTTGCAACTGACAGTGCACATTCAATGTGTCAAGAGCAAGTCAAGTCCTGGGTGAGTTGACTTCCACTGAACTACAGAATTAAACTATCACTGTTCTTTAAACTGTAGTTATCACTATGGGATCAGGACATATCTATATATATCAAACTCAATGGGGGAGAATTATCAAAGCTGTCTATGTTCTGCATCAATATAGACCAAACTACAGAGGGTTAGGCCGGTCTATTGTGCGCTTAATTTATCAAAAGGCGCACGGCTCTTGATAAATTCTGTGCATGGACTTCAGGATCTATGCTTTAGATTTTGTATTAAACCTGCTCCAGCTTGGTCTGACATTTCAGCGTACTTTCGGCTAGTGCGACTTTTCGTAGAAAATACATTTTGTTTGTCTAAAATAGACTACAATGGGTCATGTTCTAAAAATCCTCTATAGCAAAAGTTGCAAAAAAGTCACGCATGTTTAGACTGAGACTTTCTTTGCAACATATTTAGATGGGAAAAAACTGCCTAAATCTATATATATAAAACTCAACGTGTGTGTGTGTGTATGTGTGTGTGTGTGTGTGTGTGTGTGTGTATGTTCCACAATCACGTCCAAACGGCTAAAGATATTAACATGAAACTTGACACACATGTTTGTTACATGTCAACAACAAACATAGGATAGGTGATTTAACCCTTACTCCCCACTATTTGCCAGTGTCGGGGTATTTATTTAAAGTCCCATACAAGTCAATGGGAAATATATGTTACTGCATAACTTCCAAACGGCTGGAGATATTTCGATAATGCTTGGTCACATGTTACTTATACGTCCACTTAAAATATAGGATAGTTAATTTAACCTTTAACTACCCCCATTTGTGAGGGTTGGGGTTTTTGTTTAAAGTTCCATGCAAATCTTTGGGAAATGTATGTTCCCACATAATTTCTGTACGGCTGGAGATATTTCAATAACTGTTACACATATTACGGGTCGGGATAGGAGGTTGGGATGGGAGGTCGGGATAGGAGGTCGGAATAGGAGACCGAGATTGGAGGTCGGGATAGGAGGATGGCATAGGAGGACGGGATATGAGGACGGGATATGAGGTCGGGATAGAAGGTTGGGATAGGAGGTCGGGATAGGAGGTCAAGATAGGAGGATGGGATAGGAGGATGGGATAGGAGGACTGGATAGGAGGATGGGATAGGAGGACGGGATAGGAGTTCAAGATAGGAGGACGGGATAGGAGGTCGGGATAGGAGGTCGCGATATGCGGACGGGGTATGAGGTCGGGATATGAGGACGGGATATGAGGACAGGATATGAGGACGGGTTATGGGGTCAGGATATGGGGACAGGATATGGGAATGGGATATGGGGTTGGGATATAGGGATGGGATATGGGGACTAGATATGAGGATGGAATATGAGGACGGGATATAAGGAGGGGATTTGGGGTCAGGATATGAGGAAGGTATATGGGATCAGGATTTAGGGAGGGGATATGAGGACAAAAGCTTCTTCCTTTGTTGCTTTTCCTCCCCCACAAGGATAAGGTAGGAAAAACCGGGCAGCGCCAGGTACTCAGCTAGTAGTAGATATAGTAAATCTTCTGAGGTGGTGTTCACACATTGTATTTCTATTTTTGCCATGATTCTCTCCAAAAATTGCTTTTCTACAGCAAATGACGGTAAAAAAAAAAGTGTCATTTGTACTGCGACTTTGGAAAATCACAGCAGAAAGCCATAATGTTGTGAAAAACTGGTGATAAATGCTGTAAGCATTTAACATGCCAACATAACCTGTAGACTTTAAATCTTCATAAATATCTCGGCTGTGATTATGGGTAAAACCACTTTTGTCTTATTTCAATATTTCTCATAAACAATGCAATTTGAATAAGAAAACCCTTTAAGGGTCTATTCACATGTACAGTATCCTGACATATTTGATGCACAGGATTTTATGAACAGGATTTGAAGCTGTGTTAAGTGATTCAGTTTACATTGAAATCTGCAGCATCAAATCCTGCACATTATTTATGCACAGTATCCTGTATGTGTGAATACACCCTAAAACTGCATGTAGTGTGAACTGCTACCAACCCACAAATCACTACATTATTTTTGGTGCTGTTTAAGTGCAGACCTGTCCCCTTACTACGCATGCAAAGGAGAGCACAATCTGATGATACACCTGCTTTAAACTTCAGACAACTGATTGACATAAAAACCTGACTTATGGACACAGTTACCAACCTTCAGATAAGGTTTATACTTCAGCTATAGAAATAGGAAAACTGAGTGGACAAGTTTTTCTGAATGACACAATTTTAGTGTTTCATAGATACATAGCAGAATAACATAACTGAGTTATCAGAAAAACTACTGGAAATCCTCTGCTACAGAGCATAAAGAATAGATGAAGGCTGGACAGTTGAATATGTTTAGAATCAGCAATCAGAACTACCTGGCATCACAAGGTTGGCATCCTCGAAAACACAAGTTATAATCCCCCGAATGAAAACAAGATAACGGGACACAATTTATTTCTGTATTCCAAAAGAATAGAAGAAACATGTATAGTAGAGTTGAAAATGATTTACATTACACAATAAAGATGGTAATAGAAAACCAGTAATCTATACTATAGGCCTAAATATCTCTTTATTCTGAAAATCTCAACATCTTATTCTAGTAGCAGAGCTGAATGTTGAAAGCAATGTCATAGAGGGCAATACCACAGGTACAATTCTCATGGAGCTAATATATATACCCTACCCAGGGGTGTAGCCAAAGATGATCCTGAGTTAGAGGGGGAACTCCGGTACATAACATCTTATCCCCTATCTACAGGATAGGTGATTAGTGTCGGCCCGGTGCCCCAGTGTTCTGAACATTCAGAACACCAACTCTTTTCTTGCTCGGAGCGGCCATGTTCAACATGTCACTTATATGCATCTCTGTGGGAAATCTTTGTGTGGGAGTCAGCAGGTTCCCTTGTGCAGTTGTCAACAGTCTCCTTGCACAAGGAGAACTGGAGTGTAGGGCAGGAGATCGCAGGGAGATACCAGTGGTCGGAGCCCCAGCACATGGCTGGTAAGGGTTTCTGTTACAGATATCTGGAGATTGGATGTTGATACAGGGATTTATTCTGATTACCTCATTTGGAGTCAGGAAGGAATTTTCCCCCTCATATGGAACGATTGGCTCCTGCCTCATAAAGGTTGTTTGCCATCTTCTAATTCAACACAGTTGCGTTTTAGGTTAAACTTAATGAACTCATCTTTTTTTTACACTTTTAACTAAGTAACAGAGAATTTAAGTCCAGGGTTATACCTATTTACTTGACAGATATGTTCACACCACGTAATTTCTTCAGGAACTGTCCGGCAGTTGAAACATTACAGCAATGAGGAAGAAGCAGAGCGCAGCGGCAGGGAACAGGGCAGGTGTATATAGCTGCTTTTTTATATTCACTGCAGCTGGAGACATTGGCTAAAGATGCCTCCCAGCGTGGGGTTTAAAAAAAAAACCTTTAAGGCAGCTTAGGTCTCTTCTTCAGGCATTGTGTTATTTTTATTTCTGGGTTACAAATTTGACATTACATACTTGACATAAGGTTTGGTTTTTTTGCTGACTGCTTTTTTGTGGTCAGGGTTAACTTTCACAACCCATCCAATTTCATTATTTTTAGTTGTAATTTAGCAGCACAACATTAAAGCAGACCTTCAGACCAGGAAGACAGCACAAGACTAGATAGAGTTTTTCATTGGAATTCCAGTGAATTCCAGTGAATTCCTCCATCCCATCTTGCATCCTTCCCCCAACCTTTTCATTCAGAGTGGACACAGAGACAGCAAATACGAGATAGGCTAGCTAATCCCAGGCTCTTGCAGAATGCTCACTGGGCCTCATTTACATATTAACAGAAAGGCTTATACCTCTGTTGGGAAGGCCCATGGAGATAAAAATTAAATAAAAAGGTATGCCCATAATCCTGATAAAAGTCCTCTCTAGTTATGGGCTTATACATAGCCCTGTTTTCCTATTTACACGATGCTCATAAATCACAACTAATAAAAGTGAAATCATGGTCTTGCCCTAGCCAAATAGTATATATCCATACCTGTGCCTTGTTTGACTGTAGTAAGTGTAAGTATATAATGTAAATAGTCAATGGGCCTCATTTACAAAAATGTTTCCAAAATGTGGTGGATTTGAGCTCTGGAAAACCCACCAGCGCAAATCAGGTGTAAAAAGAACAAAATGTAGGGAAAATCACCAAATGCAAGATACAATAGTAAATACCATGGAAAAATATCTGTAGGAAACAAAAACCCACAAAGAAAACTACATTCCACCCTTAATAAATTAGGCCCACTCTGTCAGGTTTTCCAGAGCTGAAATCCATTATATTTTACATGGAAACATTAGTAAAGTTCTAGTTAAAAATGTTTTTCAAATGTAGGTTTTATTTGGATACACCCCCTTTTTACTGATGCCCACACCCCTTTGTAATGTTTTTAGATTTTGTAGCAGAAATTCTGGTGCCCAACACATCTGGATGAAGGTTGCGGGAATCCCTGGCAGAGGGTGGTGCCTGTACTTGGCTGACAGCTTCTAATGGCATCATAAGCTGTCAGCCAATACAAGACAGAGGCAGTGCTGGCAGCTAAGATGCATAGTCAGGTTGAGGAGGAGGAGACTGCTGTCTCCTCACTGTACAGGAGTGTCACACCCTTCCCCCTTGCATTCATCAACAGCCGGGACTGTTCTAAATACAAGCAGAAGTTTCGCCTCCTGTCCTCTATCCTCCTTGTTTGCAGAGCAATTCAGGAGGAGCAGGAGGCAGAGGATGGGACTCAGGAGGAGACAGCAACTCCTGCTTCTGGTGCACCAGCTTTCATGTTCATGTGAGGAGGGCAGGTGGGTAGCAAAGGGCCCCCTCTCTAGCCCAGGCCCTTGGGCAGTGCCCGAGTGCCCAACTTGTCAGTCCACCTCTGGTACACACATTTTTGAACAGGAGTAATATTATATGGTATGGTTTGTTTAATATGGTGCATAATAGTTTTATGTGAAACACGTTAAAAATAACAGACATGTTTTGTCTGATCACTAGTTTTCTTAAAAAGAATATTGCAAATTTAGCCCAGAATATGTAAACTTATGAACACAACTGTATGTCTAACAACTATGATAACTTTAGATCACTGGAGATATTTGTTTTTTATTTTCCTGTAGATCAGTATATGTGTCTTTTTACATTTTCTGTGATTCAATGTTGTGACATTATAAATCATGAACTAGTCCAATGGGGTGCATATTGTTTAGTCACTGTACATTCACATTTCAATGTCACTCACAGGATAAAGGCAAATTATTACAAAATGTCAGTGGCTGTAATGGTCATTAATATTATTATTATTATAATAATAAGATAAGTATTATTGTTGAATGGTATAGTAAGACAGGGACTGTCCATCATCAACTCGCATGGTGTTATTTTCACAGCACCTACAAAATGTAATGAAGCTTGAAGAGATTCAGTCACTGTACTTGGCAGAATAAACACAGGTTTTGTGTGATTTAAAGAAAAACTTAATAATAATGCTCTGTCAGACATCAAGATTAGATTTTAAACTATATTGGGAAATTGACTCAATGTATTGCTAAAGGTCACTTTATCCTCATAGAGGAAAAACTTACTAGACCGTAAGCTAAATAGTACATATGAAGGCTGTTACAATTGCCACTGACTGTCTTGAAAACTACTCTAAAGGGTTAATTCATTTTTCACACTTATCCTTATATGCACATTTCATATTAGGCTAAAAAATATTTGCACATCCCAAAACCAGTACACTTTTCCACGTAAAACTTCTGGCTACCACCACTAATGGTTAGGGCAAAAAGAGATGCATTGCGATTACCGTATTTATCAGCGTATAACACGCACTTTTAAAACTTAAATTTAAGGCAAAAAGTCTGCCAGCTTGTTATATGCCGATAAATATTCCGGTCACTGATTTAAAGCGGCCGCAGCAGCGTCTGCTTGTTAAGTATTAACAGCACGGCCGCGGCCACTTTGAATCAGTGACCAGCGGCGTCTCCTCCCCGCACTGTCACTTGTTTTCTCCTGCACTATCCACAGGTACTGGTGTGGTGGATAGTGCGGGAGACACTGATTAAAATAATCTTTTAATCAGCGTCTCCCGCACTATCCACTAGTACCTGTGGATAGTGCGGGAGAAAACAAGTGAGTTTCACTTTTACTTTTACTTCATTCCCCCCTCCCTCCCCCTCCCTCATCATTCCCTCTTTCCTGCTTTTTATAGTTTTGTTTATTTTCCTTCCCTTTGGCAGGTCAGGTCAGGTGGAGGGTCTTGCAGGCAGTGAAGCAGATGAGTTACGTCCTCTCCCGACATCACTCACATCACTTTTCATTTCCTGTAGTCTCCTCCGAAAAGTGACGTGCCGCACAGAGAAGCCGGGAGAGGACGTAACTCATCTGCTTCACTGACCCCGCAAGACAGCCGAAACGCAGACAAGTAAGGAAAGGGGAAGAGTGGTCTTCAACCTGCGGCCCTCCAGATGTTGCAAAACTACAACTCCCAGCATGCCCGGACAGCAGTTGGCTGTCCGGGCATACTGGGAGTTGTAGTTTTGCAACATCTGGAGGTCCGCAGGTTGAAGACCACTGGATGCCATAGGAGGAACATGATGGGGGGATGATGAGACAGGGGGAAATGATGAGGGGGGGATGAGACAGGGGGAAATGATGAGGGGGGAGAATGATGGGGGGATGAGACAGGGGGAAATGATGAGGGGGGAGAATGATGGGGGGATGAGATGGGGAAATGATGAGGGGGAGAATGATGGGGGGATGAGACAGGGGGAAATGATGGAGGGGGTGAGACAGGGGGAAATGATGAGGGGGGAGAATGATGGGGGGATGAGACAGGGGGAAATGATGAGGGGGGGATGATGGGGGGAAAAGATGAGGGGGGGAATGAGACAGGGTGGGGGAATGATGGGGTACATGATGAGACAGGGTGGGGGGATGATGAGGGGAAATGATGGGGGACATGATGAGACAGGGTGGGGGGGATGATGAGGGGGGAATGATGGGGACATGATGAGACTGGGTGTGGGGATGATGAGGGGGGAATGATGGGGGACATGATGAGACAGGGTGGGGGATGATGAGGGGGGAATGATGAGGGATATGATGAGACTGGGTGGGGGGATGATGAGGGGGGAATGATGAGGGACATGATGAGACTGGGTGTGGGGATGATGAGGGGGGAATGATGGGGGACATGATGAGACAGGGTGGGGGATGATGAGGGGGGAATGATGAGGGATATGATGAGACTGGGTGGGGGGATGATGAGGGGGGAATTATGAGGGACATGATGAGACAGGGTGGGGGATGATGAGGGGGGAATGATGAGGGACATGATGAGACAGGGTGGGGGATGATGAGGGGGGAATGATGAGGGACATGATGAGACAGGGTGGGGGACGATGAGACAGGGTGGGGGGGGATGATGAGGGTGGAATGATGAGGGACATGATGAGACTGGGTGGGGGGATGATAAGGGGGGAATGATGAGGGACATGATGAGACAGGGTGGGGGATGATGAGGGGGGATGATGAGGGACATGATGAGACAGGGTGGGGGATGATGAGGGGGGAATGATGAGGGACATGATGAGACAGGGTGGGGGACGATGAGAAAGGGTGGGGGGATGATGAGGGGGGAATGATGAGGGACATGATGAGACAGGGTGGGGGATGATGAGGGGGGAATGATGAGGGACATGATGAGACAGGGTGGGGGACGATGAGAAAGGGTGGGGGGATGATGAGGGGGAAATGATGGGGGACATGATGAGACAGGGTGGGGGATGATGAGGGGGAATGATGGGGGACATGATGAGACAGGGTGGGGGATGATGAGACAGGGGGAAATGATGGTGGGGGAGGCACTAAAGGCTTGATGTCTGTATGGCTAGTGGTGGTCTATGACAGGGGGAAATTATGAGACATGGGGGGTGGCGATGAGAGGGGTAAATGTGGCACAGGGACTGCTAAAAGGGAAGGAATGATGTGGCACTGGAGGGGACAGGACCAAACTGAGGTGCAGAAGAAAATGAAGTTGGGGGGATGATGTGGCATTTAGTCCAAGTCATTTATTTTACATTTTATCTTTTTTACTTAAATTTCCCTGTTAAAATGGGGGTGAGTGTTATACGCCGATAAATACGGTAATTTATTAGCTCCTAAGCCTATTCTTACAGAATTGAAATTCTCTCTGAGTATCACAAATAATTGACAAGCGTAGAAAACAAGCAAGGGCACACCACTTAGTATACAACATATGTAGTTCGGCAGGTTATGAATAGTTTTCATAATAGTTTAATTGATGTTATGTTTAGAATACAGGTAGAATATGCCCATATATGCATGCCCTGAGTGTCATGACGTGTGCTTGAGGCCAGAAATGCACAGCATAAAACAGCAGTTGTCTCTCATGCCATTGTTGTTTGTACATAACCCTGCTTTTATTTATGTAAGTTCAACAAATAAACATATATGGTATCACCATGTGTGTAATCGTATGAAATATCAAAATATAATGGTATATAAAAATACCAAGTTCAGAATAGTGTTTTCATAACCAACAAAAAAATGTAATTAAAAGTTATTGAAAAGTTTGCTCTATGACAAAATGATACAGGTAAAAACTACAGATTATCGTAAAAAAAATAACTTTCATACAGCTCTGTGGACAGAAAAATAAAAAAAAAAGTTATAGGGCTCAGAAAATGGTGACTTTAGTAATATGTATTTTTTATGTTTATAATTTTTTGAAAGTATTAAAATTTCATAAAAACTATACAAATTAGATATTGTCTTAATCCGACTGACTTGACAAATACAAGTAACATTTTAATATTACTGCACAGTGAACAGCATATAAACTACACACCCTCAAATTGGCATAGTTACTTCTTTTTTTTTTCAATATCACCTCGTAAGCAATAGTTTTACTGTTTTGCAGTATATTTTATGTTAAAATGAGTGGTGTGGTTACAAAGTACAATTGATCCCTCAAAAAACAATATTGCTCTCATATTGCTTTGAAGATGGAAAAATAATTAAAAATAATTGGGTAAAGGGTTAAAGATTAAACATTATTCATAACTTTAGTCCATATAAAAGGTTAAAAATAAGACAGCTGGTATAAATGTCCAGGTGTCTCAATGGCTAAAATTACTTAAAAATCATACAATTAAAAAATAAACTAGGTAGTCACCAGAAAAAAAAAGAATATCAGGTTACTTCCTACACATAAGGTTTAAGAGTCTGGTAAGTAGGTAGGCATAGGCTCGTCTCCAGTCTACAAATCCACAACACCTCCTCATGAAGGAAACATTGCTCCCAATTGCCATTCCTCTGATGAATTTTATCTTCTAATTCTAATGAGGAAGCCATTGGCCATTTCCAAATCATGATGGGGTGGAACCTAAAAAATTATTATGTATAAGGAAATAGGCTGAAAAGCCTTAGAGACAAAGAGACTTACAAGCAATTAGCCTTGGAACTGAACAAGCTCTTTCATCATCTAATAAATTTGTTCACAGAGGATGTGAATCAGGGTATCTTTAGTGACAAATAAGCTAAATCTTAATATTTTATGGACTTCCCAAAATTCAAGAAAATTCTCTACACATAATCACAGGAGTCAGTTCCGTTAATTTGAACTTATGAGAATGGGTGGATTTGTTATTATAGCCAAAAGTTACTAGGGCTACATAGAAGGGGTTATTCAGCATTTTGCAAACATTCACATCTTGCTTAAGCTGGGAATAAATAGAAAAAAACAATACTTACCTAGTCTTAGTTCCCTGCAGCTCCCATCCAGCTCCATCCTGTCCTCTGATCTTTTGTCTTCTTCCTATCTCAGAGACAAGTGTTTGGTGCAGGGCCTGACAGCTTAGTCAATCACTTGCTGTGATAGGACACCAGGGAAAATTATTGGCTGAGTTAGCATATCCTGTCTGTGTACTTGTCTCAGGAAAATGGCCAGATCAGATTGGGAGCTGCGGAGGACTGGGGATAGCTAAGTATAGGATTCTTCTTTCTAATTTTTCCCTGGCCCCAGCAGAATATGATTTCACTTTTAGTGACAATACGATCATTTACCAGAAAATGATTTAATAAACTGTAAGAATCTTGTTGCCAAAAAAAAAATAGGTGGAAACTTTATCATAAAAAAAATTATTTTAACCTCTTAGTGATCACGAAATACTGAGATTGTGGGAGCTCAGCTATCAGTATGACAGTCGCGCATCCTTCGTAACTGCCAGGACCACTTAAACCTCTAAACCTTGCAATTTAACGCCTAATGTGTCGTGGTCAAATTGTGACCGCAGCATGTAATGGATCTGTGAGGCTCTGTGACCCAATTGGCAGTCCAGCAACATGATCACCAGGTTTTGATAGCCTTCCCACAAAGCTGGGGCTTATGAAGGCCCCAGGCCTGACATGTATATGCCAGTATTAAACCGTCACCATAACGCTGACAGGCACAATACACTGCACCACAATGGCAGTGCAGCGTAATATATGAGTGATCAGTAGAATGCAGGTATAAGTTTTTTATTACACTAGCTAAAAATAAAAATAAAGTTTAATAAAATAATTTTAAAAAACACCCGCTCCCAAAAAAAACCCCATCAACTCCTCTTAAAAATAAATTGTTGTATAAAAGAGAATTAAGAGTAACTTTAAAAGCCTATTCATACTTGGTATCGCCACATCTGTTATGACCTGAACAATAAAACATTTATTTTTTATTCTGCATGGTGAATACTGTAAAAAAAAAAAAAAAACACACACAAACATACAAAAAGAATGCAGAAATGGCAGAATTTTATTAATCCACTACCCAAATTTTTTTTATATAGAGATCAAAAAGTCACATGAAACTGGATATGTTACCAATATAAAATGCAGGTTTTTTCGTCATAGATCAAGCCTCCTCCCAGCTCTATCAAGAAAAAAAGAAAAAAGTTATAGGTCTTGGAATAAAAAACACAATATTGTTAAAAAAAAAATTCTCTGTTGTGCCAAAATGTTAAATTATAACCCACTCAGCCAATCCCCAGGCTAAGATGAGACTCCGTTCCCGCTCGTCTAAGAAGGTGTTGACCAGATTGCTCTGAAGACAGGTGAGTTGCTGAGCCCCTTACAGGATAGGCCCAGCAAGAGTCCTGACTGCAATGCAGTTGAATATCTCTGAAGAGACCTGATAATGGCTCAATCTAACCTGACAGTCTCTATCTAACCTGACATAGTTTTAGAGGATCTGCAAAGGGAAATGAAAATACCCAAATCCAGGTGCATAAACCTCATGGCATCATACCCAAGAAGACTGGAGGCTGTAATCGCTGCCAAAGGGGCTTCAACGAAGTACTGAGAAAAGGGTTTGAATACTTATGCAAATGCAGTGTTTTGGTTTTTCCATTAAATTAGCAACATATCTAACATTTTGTCTTCACTCTGTCATCACGAAGGGGGAACACTTTTTTTTATTTTAGCACAAGGCCGCAACATAACAAAATGTGAAAAAAGTGAAAGGTTCTAAAGACCTTCACAACGCATTGTACAAGGTAAATCTTATTACATATATTCATTTATCCTAATGGACATTCTTTCTTGACATTTCTTGTAGATTTAGGTAGTTTTTTCTTTAAAAAATTTTTTCATATAATACCTTCTACTGTTTTGCTGTGCTACGACAATGCACTATTTCAGTTTATATTATCTTGAATTAAGAAAATGAAATATAAAGGTTAATCCAGAATCCTGGTTTATAAAGGTCTGAGAAGGAGAAGAATATAAATGCAATAAGTAAAAACCTAAAAAGTCCCCAGTTTTATTTTTCACCTTGCAGAGGAGATATATGCAGGTATAGAATGACCTAGTTGGCTATGTATTCTGTTTTCCAAATGAACACATAAGATTGATAAATGGATTTAAAGATTTACAAGCACCATCATAACTTGCCAATAAGGCACTATATTTCTTCTGTCACTAGCCCAGGAGCTATGGAAAGATTAAAAGCTCTTGGGTTATTCATTGTGTGTTATACTGCCCAGAGATTAAATGAAATTATGTTGCTGTCATGTGAAACATGTGAAGATGATTTTCCAGAACCAGCAAGCATCCTCATATTCCCATGACAGTCCAGGAAGGCCATAAACCAAATAAGTCGTTTATATGTGCAGCTTTGATTTCTAAAATCTGAAGAAAAGAACCTTGATTTGCTAGAGCTGAATGACTAAAGGACTCAAATAATTTCTCAGATCTAAACATTATTTTGAAAGGCATGATATCAAACTTAGAATGTTCCTTTATAGTTTTTATTGAAAGGTTTCCATCAAGAGTTTACAATTCTTACAGAAAATATAACTTGCAACTACCTGCCCTGACTGCCCAATTCTACACATCCTAATAAAAACAAAAGTGAGTGGGCATCTACCTTGGAGTTATCTCAGGGCACAAGTGATGACTGTCCGGGCCTCTACTAGAATAAGGAGAGTGCCTCCAGCCATGGTCAGTTTGAGCAATTCGTTGCTGACAAAAGGCTAAACTGCTCAATATATTCGATTAGTACTATGTCCTTTTCATTTAAAGGCGTACAAGTCCTGGTTTCCATTACAGAGATGCTCCGGAGGCAGTGATGCTATGTTGCTAGACAGGTTCCTTAGACAGAGCTTGTCACTCTGCTTCCTACTTCCAAGAAGGACTGGTGTTGACAGTGATGGCCCACTCTGGCCACAAAAATGATATGTATTACTCAGTAACAGGCTGAGGGTAGTTTCACTGTCAAGACAAGTCTATCTCAGAAGTAGGTAGTAGTTCACGGAGCAGGGGATATCTCAGCTAGATCTTTGAGGTATGTCTTTGTATATTTTTTTTTACAGTTGCCCAAGCAAATTATGAAAAATGATCTAGATCCTGAACTGATGACTTTCTAAGTAAACTCATTCTATCCCCCCCCCCCCCCCCCCAACGGCGTAATGTGCTCCAGGTGCACTAGTAGGGTTTGTTGGCTGGCTTACCATTTTAAAGGGGTACTCCGGCATTAAGACATATTATCCCTTATCAAAAGGCCCCGCCCCCTCTCATAGATTTGCATTGAGGGGAGTGATGGCACAAGGGGGTGGAGTAGTGATATCAAGAATCTCTGGCCCCGTAGTCATGACCCTTCTGACACGGAGCGAACATCGCTCTGTGCAGCTGCCACAGTTGGGTGTCTGCATGAGAGATTACGGAGGTCCCCAGCGGCAGGACCCCCGCAATCGGACATCTTATCCCCTATCCTTTGGATAGGGGATAAGATGTCTTAGGGCCGGAGTACCCCTTTAAGTGGTGTTACAACTGACCCTCCCACTTATCTTGCTGAATACTATGGGGCAAATCAGCACAATTACAAATTTGTCACTTAAATGTGAGGGGCGGTTGCAGCATTAGCTTATCTGATGCTCTGTTAGTGTAGTGACCTCTGTTAGTGTAGTCTGCATGGCTTGGCTGTGTCCTCCCTCCTCCACCTCACTGGCTAATGCTAATACAAAGGTTACATCAATTTAGAGATGGAGGCAGTGAACAGGGAGTTAAAGCTTGTGGGTAGGTGGGGTTTAGCTGTACTAATGCGAATCTTTGCCTCGGGAAAAAAAAAAATAATAATAAAAAATAAAAACCTAGCTACACCTCTGCCCCGATGACAGAGATGGTAAACTGCACTATTTTCCTCAGAAGACATTCTAAGAAACATTCAGCTGCTGGTGTTTTAGCGTTTGTTGGAAGTCTTTGTGACCAATAAATTTGCACAAAGGTGCACAGCTGGACTCAACAGGGAAGTAGCACATATCATTGGATTTGAAAGCACAGATTTTGCTGGAATGGTTTCTTACACATAAGCACAATTTGTATTCACAGCTCTACAGACATGTAGAAACAGGGCTTGGCACTGCTAGCTTAGTCCTGACTGCCAATCAAGCAGGGACAGTGGCCCAGAGTTTTCCATTCTCCCTCACCATTGTTATGTTGAGATTGAATGGAAAAGAGATAAAGCATGCAATCTGCCACTCCATTGAAAGTCTATAGGACTGACAGAAATAGCCAAGTACTGTTTTAAGCTGCTCCATCCAAACTTCTTTTCAGTGCAGTCATGACTCAAAGGGGTTCTGTAGTAAAATGTAAATTATCCCCTATCCAAAGTATAGGGGATACGTTATAGATCGCGGGGGGTCCGATCACTGGGACCCCCTGCGATCTCCTGAACGGGGCCCTGGCAGACTGCCGGACCCCGTTTAGGAGATAAGGGGGGACCCAGTGGTCGGACCCCACTTGATCTTTAACTTCTCCCATATGCTTTGGATAGGGGATAAGTTTCATTTCGCTGCACTACACTTTAACCCCTTAAGGACCAAGGACGTACCGTTACGCCGCGCACTATTAAAACTTTGGCCGCGCGCTCAGAGCTGAGCCGCGCAGCTAAAAGCGAAATGAGTTTGGGATAGCTGCGGCGAAATTGCGGCATCCCGAACAGCTTACAGGACAGCGGGAGGGCCCCTACCTGCCTCCTCACTGTCCGATCGCCGAATGACTGCTCATTCCATGAGATCCAGGCATGAGCAGTCAAGCGGCAGAATCATCGATCACTGGTTTCCTATGGAAAACCAGTGATGAATGATAAAGATCTCCCTATGCGAGCTATAACACTGCAAAAAAAAAGTGGAAAAAAAAAAGTGAATGAATATCATTTAACCCCTCCCCCTATTAAAAGTTTGAATCACCCCCCTTTTCCCATAAAAAAAAAACACAGTGTAAATAAAAATAAAAATTAACATATATGGTATCAACGCATGCGGAAATGTCCGAATTATAAAAATATATTGTTAATTAAACCGCTCGGTCAATGGCGTACGCGCAAAAAAATTCCAAAGTCCAAAATAGTGCATTTTCGGTCACTTTTTATATCATTTAAAAATGAATAAAAAGCGATCAATAAGTTCAATCAATGCAAAAATGGTACCGTTAAAAACTTCAGATCACGGCGCAAAAAATGAGCCCTCATACCGCCCCATACACGGAAAAATAAAAAAGTTATAGGGGTCAGAAGATGACAATTTTAAACGTATTAATTTTCCTGCATGTAGTTATGATTTTTTCCAGAAGTGCGACAAAATCAAACCTATATAAATAGGGTATCATTTTAATCGTATGGACCTACAGAATAAAGATAAGGTGTCATTTTTACCGAAAAATGTACTACGTAGAAACGGAAGGCCCCAAAAGTTACAAAACTGCGGGTTTTTTTCAATTTTGTCACACAATGATTTTTTTTTCCGTTTCACCGTAGATTTTGGGGCAAAATGACTGACATCATTACAAAGTAGAATTGGTGGCGCAAAAAATAAGCAATCATATGGATTTTTAGGTGCAAAATTGAAAGAGTTGAAAGGAAAAAACCCCGGTCCTTTAGGGGTTAAAGAGGCGCAGGGCACTCTGTATCCCCATTTTAGAAATCTTCGGGGGCCCAATAATGTATCATATATTTATTACCTACCTTGAGGTTAGGTGATAAATATTTATGTGAAAACAAGACTACGTTTTTCTTTGGCTAGAAATCCAGTGGAATAAAGTGGTTACAATTATAGAAATGCAAAGTTATCCACTGCTCTATAGATTGCAAACACTGGGGCCCCCTGCAATCTTGAGGATGGGAATCCCAGTCTATGTATGCAAACTACCGCTTCACTTGTTCTCTATGGGAGCACAGTGTTCTGAGGATAGGGGATAACTCTATCTGATGGGAAAACCCCATTAATCACTCTGATCCCTGGATACAATGGCTAAAAATGACTGCAGCAAATAGGCAGCACCAGTGCACCAGTCCCTTCTGTCCTCTGCCCCCTCTCAGGAGGCATTAAAGTAATGCTGTTTATTTGTGAAGGCCTTTGGGCCAGCTATGTTTGTGCTTCTATTCCAACCTGCCACAGGGTGTAATAAGGTAATAGGAGATTGGCAACTTGACAGTATACTGTCAAGAAATACATCAGTACTTCAGTTAAAGAGGTACTCCGCTGTTCAGCGTTTGGGGGGCTTGCTTTGAGGGGGTGGGGTGTGATGTCATGAGGGGGCAGGGCTATGATGTCATGAGCTCCTGGCACCGGCTCCAGCGTTCGGAACAGTTTGTTCCAAACGCTGAGCGGCAGAGTACCCCTTTCACTGTGCAAATAGCAATATATTCATGTTCTCTAGAGAAACAAAAAATAGCAGAAAAAAAAATGAAAATTGAGTTGGAAGGAATAGGTATAAGCAATTGCAGATACGATAATGGCCACATTAGATAGCCTTAGTCCATGAACATACAGCCAAAGTTTATGGCATAGGCATTGCTCAATGACAGGTGTAGGTACTTAGCAAACTCAAAATGTAAAGGTATAGTTCATGGCACTCCACCACTGTGTTGTTAAAAACAAGTGCTTTATTAAACATGCTTAAAAGTCCATAAGGTGTAGGAAAAGACATTCACAGTACAAATGTAGACGCTCAGGAGGTGTGAACACAGTTACAGCCATTTCAGGCGAATATGCCTTATCAGACTCCACCTGTATAATGAAGCGCATTCGTGTGAAATGGCTGTAACTCTGTTCACACCGCCTGAGCGTCTACATTAGAACTATGAACATCTTTTCCTTCACCTTATGGACTTTTAAGCAAGTTTAAATAAAGTACTTGTTTTTAACGGCACAGTGGGTAAGTGCCATGAACTGAACCTTTACATTCTGAGTTTTAATTTCATAAACAACATCTGAAAAAGTTGGCATACAACAATTTAGATCATGTTTTTAATTTTCTTTTCTCACAAAGAACAAACTCTCAGCAAGGGAAATAAATGAAGGTGATAAAACGTATGGAATAAAATATGTGACATAAGCTATCCATATAGAAAACACCTGCTTGGATAAGCAACCGTCTGAAGAAAAATGTCATAAAAAAATGGCAGGTGCTGATTTTTAAGTGTAAACAGGGCTTTAGGTGAATTTGAGTATTTTTGCTTTATAGAATTGAACATTTTCATAAAAATTTGTGACACATTTTTAGAGCAGTTTTAAACCTTACATTTGATATTGGCAAGATTTTTTATATCTGTGATATATATTAGAAAATGGTTGCAATTACGGTATCTGATTAGTGACAGAAACATGTTTGGAACCAGATCATCTAATGACAAGTATAAGTAAATAGACAAGAACTTGATACATTTCTATTGCTGGTTGCCTCTATTCCATCTGCTGAGCTTGCTATAGTGCTATGTGCTGCAGATTTAACCTTTTCACATGCTTGCTGCATTTTTGCTTGATGATTTTACTTTTAAGGCCTGTCAAAAGAGCAGCGATGGCCTGTGCTCATCATGACAATTATTCATGGTAGATTGTAAGCTCTAGAGAGCAAGTTCTCATTTCTTATCTTATTGTTTGTGCAAGCTATAATAACTCAACCTATTTTGGTCCGAAGGGTTAGGCTATATTCACACTACACAATATCCACGCGGAAAATCTCTGTGCGGACATTTCACAAACTGCAGGTGACGACATAGACATGATCATTCTTTCCGCGGAAATTCGACCATATGCACAGTGTAGAAGAATCCCATTGAATTGAATGGGACTCTGCTGCAGCGGAATCTCCATGCCGAATTCCAATACGGAATCTTTTCACAGAAATTCTGACGTATGAACATGGCCTTAAAGGGGTTATCCAGGAATAGGAAAACAGAGCTACTATCTTTCAAAAAACGCTCCCTGTCTGTCTCCAGGTTGGAGCTGGAGACAGACGTGGAGCTGTTTTTGATAGATAATAGCAGTGTTTTTCTATACCTGGATAACCCCTTTAAACTTTTCTAGGTTCTGGCTCACCTTGTGTTAGGTTGCTGTGGTTACACCCTGACCTATCCGTGGTTCTGTCTCAGATACCTTGTGTGACCACACCTGTTCAGCTGCCTGTTTAAGCCTTCACTGGCTAGTGCACCTTGCCAGTGAAAGAATTCTGTCTTTGTAGCTTACATCTTTGGCCTGCCTTTTGCATTTCCTCTTGATAACCTGGTATTTTGTGACACCGGCTTTTGTCTTAGGATATTCTGCCTGGTTATCTTCTTGACTCATATCTGTCCTCTTGGTTCCGACTCGGCTTGTTGACAATCCTGTTTGTTTTCCCTGACTTTTGTATAGTGTGTGTTTTCCTT
This sequence comes from Hyla sarda, assembly GCF_029499605.1. Classification (NCBI taxonomy): domain Eukaryota; kingdom Metazoa; phylum Chordata; class Amphibia; order Anura; family Hylidae; genus Hyla; species Hyla sarda. Next base: position 386,369,347 of record NC_079189.1, on the reverse strand, counting down.
TTGTATTCTTGACTATCCCCTGACCTGTGACTGAGTTTTCTGTAGTTTGTTATTTTGACAGGATGCTCCCAGCACTTAGGCAAGAACCATCTTAATGGGTTGTGGATCTGTTGCATAGGGCGAATACGCAATAGGAAGGGACAGGGGCTGCCGGTGGTTTAGGAACTCACTACTTCCCTGTCCATAACTGACACACGCTTTGTAAGATTTATAACACATAACATAATATAAGTAATAATTTATAGAGCTAACATTTTCTGCAGCGTATTTAATACCATGTTAGTAATTATGGGCATAGAGCTAAAATTGTATATGGTTTTAATATGTACATGGTTATTTTATCTATAGATAGTGTGTGCATTTTGAAAAGAAACATTTTCTGGAAACATTCCTAGAACTGTCTATTGAAAAACTGCTTGAGCACATTTTTCCTACTGAAATTAATGAGGAGAAACGGCATAAAAACACCTGAGCTATGCAGCTAAAAACTGCACATTTGACTAATGCAATATGTGAGTGAGAATTCATCACTTCCTGTTTACTAACACTGTATAAGCTACATAACTAATCACCAATAAAGATGTAAATAGAAAAGAGCAAATCCAAAGAAATAGAAGTAAAAGTGTTGGAATGTGTTAAAATCAAAAGCCATCAGTAAATGTTTTTTATTTTTTGTATCAACTGGTGCCAGAAAGTTAAACAGATTTGTAAATTACTTCTATAAAAAAATCTTAATTCTTCTAGTACTTATCAGCTGCTTTATACTGTACTAAAGAGGAAGTTCTTTTCTTTTTGAATTTCTTTTTTGTCAGACCACAGTGCTCTATGCTGACACCTCTGTCCATGTCAGGAACATAAAGTAATTTACAAATCTGTTTAACTTTCTGGCACCAGTTGATAAAAAAATATTTTTTTCCACCAGAGTACCCCTTTAAGGGAATCTGACAAAAGGATCACCAAATTAAACTGTTTATACAGGTTAATAGTGTGGGTGACCCTAATAACCTTTAGCCTTCATCTGTTAATCTTCAGCTTTGCTAATATGCAAATCTTTTTCTCTGCACAATGGAGGACTAATCCAGAGATTCTAGCAATCCTACCTCAGTCCCTGTGGTTGGTGGAGATCGGCAGTGCAGGATAGAGAAGATTGTGGCTGAGGGATCTGTAATGTTGGTGTGGAAGTCACAAGATTTGTGTAGAAAGTGGAGCTATACTTTGCATCTAGACCCTCTTTAATCCCTTAAGGATCAAGGACGTATCGGTACGTCCTGAGTCCTCTCCCTTACTATCTTGGCGTGTCGAACATAGCAACGTCCGGGACCCGTGGCTAATAGAGCAGGCACTGATCGCGGCTCCGCTTGCTATTAACCCTTCAAACACAGCGTCTAAAGTGAAACTTAATTGCTGCCAGTTAGCTCAGGGGGCTGTTCGGGATCGCTGCGGCGAAATCGCAGCATCCCGAACAGCTGTAGGACACGAGGAGGGTCCTCTTACCTGCATCCTGTGTGTCCGATCGCCCAATGACAGCTCAGTGCCTGAGATCCAGGCATGAGCAGTCAAGCGGCAGAATCATTGATCTATGTCATCCTATGGGATAATAAACATCAATGTAAAAGATCAGTGTGTGCAGTGTTATAGCCCCCTATGGAAGCTATAAAAAAAAAAGTTAATAAAGATCATTTAACCCCTTCTCTAATAAAAGTTTGAATCACCTCTTTTCCCATAAAAAAAAAATAAAAAAAAACAACTGTGTAAATAAAAATAAACATATATGATATCGTCGTGTGTGGAAATGTCCGAATTATAAAAATATATAGTTAATTAAACTGCACGGTCAACGGCGTGAGCGCAAAAAAATGCCAAAGTCCAAAATAGCGTATTTTTGGTCACTTTTTATATCATGAATAAATAAATAAAAAGCGATCAAAAATAGTACCGCTAAAAACTTCACAGGGCAGATCACAGGGCAAAAAATGAGCCCTCATACCACTCCGTACACGTAAAAATAAGTGTTATAGGGGTCAGAAGATGACAATTTTAAATATATAAATTTTCCTGCATGTAGTTATTTTTTCCTAAAGTACAACAAAATCAAACCTATATAAGTAGGGTATCATTTTAATCGTATGGACTTACAGAATAAAGATAAGGTGTCATTTTTTACCAGAAAATGTACTGTGTAGAAACGGAAGCCCACAAGTTACATTATTGCATTTTTCTTCAATTTTGTGGCAATGATTTTTTCTTTCCGTTTCGCCGTAGATTTTTGGGTACAATGACTGATGTCATTACAAAGTAGAATTGGTGGTGCAAAAATAATCCATCATATGGATTTTTAGGTGCAAAATTTAAAGGGTTATGATTTTTAAAAGGTAGTGAGGAAAAAAAGAAAGCGCAAAAATGGAAAAATGCTCGGTCCTTAACCTATTGGAGACGAAGGGCGTATGCATACGCCCTTCCGTCCCGGTACTTAAGGACGAAGGGCGTATCCATACGCCCATGGGAATTTCGGTCCCCGCCGCGCCGGGTGGGGACCGGACCAGGGTGACTGCTGATATCTATGAGCAGGCACTCCGTGCAAATGCCCAGGGGGGGACATTAGACCCCCCCCCCATGTCGGCAATCTGTGCAAATCGCAACTGAATTCACACTTGCGATTTGCGCCGATTCCGGGACATTACGGGTCTATGGTGACCCGGTGACCTGGAATATAAGGGGGATCGCGGTTGTCTAAGACACCTACGATCCCCCTGAAGGGATAGGAGTGAGGTGGCAGGGGTGCCACCCCTCCTATCCCTGCTATTGGTGGTCTAGACGCGACGACCAATAGCAGATCGGGGGGGGGGTTAACTTTAGTTCTGCCCACCACCGGTCCTGCCCACCAACAATAGGCGGGGCAGAACGGGGAAACCGGCGGGGACCGGCACCGAAGATCACTTACCCGTCCGGAGGCTGCGGGCGGCAGAATAGGACGGCTCCTTGGATCCTACAGAAGCCGGTAAGTTGCCTTGCAACATCTGGAGGGTTGCAGTCTTAGACCATAATACAGTGGTCTCTAACCTGTAGCCCTCCAGATGTTGCAAAACTACAACTCCCAGCATGCCCAGACAGCTGTTTGGGCATGCTGGAATATGTAGTTTTGCAACAGCTGGGGGGCTACAGTTTGAGACCATTATACAGTGGTCTCTAAACTGTATCCCTCCAGATCTTGCAAAACTACAACAACTAGCATGCCCAAACAGCTGTTTGCTGTCTGGGCATGCTGGGATTTGTAGTTTTGCAACATCTGGAGGGTCACAGTTTGGAGCAGTGGTCTATAAACTGTAGCCCTCCAGATGTTGCAAAACTGCAAATCCCAGCATGCCCAAACAGCAAACAGCTGTCTCAGCATGCTGGGAGTTGTAGTTAAGTACCTCCAGCTGTTGCATAACTACATCTCCCAGCATGCCCTTCGGCGATCAGTACATGCTGGTAGATGAAGTTTTGCAACAGCTTGAGGCACACTGGTTGGAAAATACTTAGTTAGGTAACAGAACCTAACTGAAGGTTTTCCAACCAGTGTGCATCCAGCTGTTGCAAAAGAACAACTCCCAGTATGCACGGTCTGTCAGTACATGCTGGGAGTTGTAGTTTTGAAACAGCTGGAGGTTTGCCCCCTCATGTGAACGTACAGGGTACATTCACACGGGCAGGTTTACAGTAAGTTTCCTGCTTCAAGTTTGGGCTGCGGCAAATTTTTCGCCGCAGCGCGAACTCCTAGCGGGAAACTCACCGTACACCCTGCCCTTGTGAATGTACCCTAAAAACACTACACCTACACTACACTAACACAAAATAAAGTGTAAAACACTACATATACACTCCCTTACACTGTCCCCCCCAATAAAAATGAAAAACATATTGTACGGCAGTGTTTCCAAAACGGAGCCTCCAGCTGTTGCAAAACAACAACTCCCAGCATTTCTGGACAGCCACTGACTGCCCAGGCATGCTGGGAGTTTAGCAATAGCTGAAGGCACCCTGTTTGGGAATCACTGGCGTAGAATACCCCTATGTCCACCCCTATGCAATCCCTAATTTAGTCCTCAAATGCGCATGGTGCTCTCTCATTTTGGAGCCCTGTCGTATTTCAAGGAAACAGTTGAGGGCCACATATGGGGTATTTCCGTACTCGGGAGAAATTGCACTACACATTTTGGGGGGCTTTTTCTCCTTTTACCCCTCATGAAAAGGAAAAGTTGGGGGTTACACCAGCCTGTTAGTGTAAAAAAAATATAAAAAAAATTTACACTAACATGCTGGTGTTGCCCCATACTTTTTATTTTTACAAGCAGTAAAAGGAAAAAAAAGCCCCCCAAAATTTGTAACCCCATTTCTTCTGAGTAAGAAAATACCCCATATGTAGATGTAAAGTGCTCTGCAGGCGAACTACAATGACTACCATTCCAAATGAATTATCTTTCCAAAAGCTCAATGGCGCTCCTTCTCTTCTGAGCATTGTAGTTCAACCGCAGAGCACTTGACGTCCACACATGGGGTATTTCCATACTCAGAAGAGATGGGGTTACAAATTTTGGGGGGCATTTTCTCCCATTACCCTTTGTAAAAATCGTAAATTTGGGGAAAAAACTGCACTTTAGTGAAATTTTTTTTTTTCATTTACACATCCGATTTTAACGAAAAGTCGTCAAACACCTGTGGGGTGTTAAGGCTAACTGGACCCCTTGTTGCGTGCCTTGAGTGGTGTTGTTTTCAAAATAGTATGCCATGTGGGGATTTCTGCTGTTCTTGCACCATAGGGGCTTTCTAAATGTGACATGCCCTCCAAAAACCATTTCAACAAAATTCACTTTCCAAAATCCCATTGTCGCTCCTTCCCTTCTGAGCCCTCTACTGCGCCCGCCGAACACTTGACATACACATATGAGGTATTTCCTTACTCGAGAGAAATTGGGTTACACATTTTGGGGGGGGCTTTTTCTCCTATTACCACTTGTAAAAAATCAAAAAAGGGCTCTACAAGAACAAGCGAGTGTAAAAAATGAAGATTTTGAATTTTCTCCTTCACTTTGCTGCTATTCCTGTGAAACACCTAAAGGGTAAACACGCTTACTGAATGTCATTTTGGATACTTTGGGGGGTGCAGTTTTTATAATTGGGCAATTTATGGGGTATTTCTAATATGAAGCCCCTTCAAATCCACTTCAAACTGAACTGGTCCCTGAAAAATTCCGATTTTGAAAAATTTTTGAAAAATTGGAAAATTGCTGCTGAACTTTGAAGCCCTCTGATGTCTTCCAAAAGTTAAAACATGTCAACTTTATGATGAAAATATAAAGTAGACATATTGCATATGTGAATCAATATATAATTTATTTAGAATGTTTATTTTTCTTACAAGCAGAGAGCTTAAAAAAGTTAGAAAAATGCAAAATTTTCAAATTTTTCACCAAAAAATGATGAAAGTATTGATGAAAATGTATCACTACTATAAAGTATAATGTGTCACGAAAAAACATTCTTGGAATCAAATTTATAAGTAAAAGCATCCCAGAGTTATTAATGCTTAAAGTGACAGTGATCAGATTTGCAAAAAATGCTCCCGTTCTTAGGGTCATAATGGGCTCCGTCCCCAAGGGGTTAAAGGTGTACTCTACTGCCAGACATCTTATCCCCTATCCAAAGGATAGGGGATAAGATGTCTGATCGTGGGGGTCCCCCTGCTGGGTCCCCCACGATCTCCCGTAGCACCAGCATTCTAAACAAATGCCTGGTTCCGATGGCAGTGGTCGTGACGTGACAACCACGCCCCTTGTTACGGCACGTCACACTCCCTCAAATCATGTTATGGGAGGGGGCTTGTCGGCCGTCACACCCCCTCCCATAGACATAAATGGAGGGGGCGTGATGTGATGTCACGAGGGGTGTGGCCATGACATCACAATCACGGCCGCTCGCTCCAAGCGTTCTGAACAAAATGTTGAGAATGCTGGGGCACAGGAGTACCCCTTTAAGGAAAAGACACTCAAGTCATTCAGGTGTGAGTGAAAACTAACATATTTGCAACCTAAAAAGACAGTTCACACAAGTTGGCACTACCCATTCATAGTATAGCAGTTCACACTGAGCAAATCTCATATCTGTTGATATCCAGTGGATATCCATGGTGCTCAGCAACCCATAGATAATAGAAAAATAGATGAGCAGCAGAATGTTTTCAAATCAACTGGTGCCAGAAAGTTATACAGATTTGCTAATTAAATCATATATAAAAATCTTAATCCTTCCAGTACTTAGCTACTGTATGCTCCAGAGAAAGTCACATACCGTATATACTCGAGTATAAGCCGAGTTTTTCAGCACGATTTTTCGTGCTGAAAACACCCCCCTCGGCTTATACTCCAGTGAACTCTCCACCCGCAGTGGTCTTCAACCTGCGGACCTCCAGAGGTTTCAAAACTACAACTCCCAGCAAGCCCGGGCAGCCATCGGCTGTCCGGGCTTGCTGGGAGTTGTAGTTTTGAAACCTCCGGAGGTCCGCAGGTTGAAGACCACTGCGGCCTTCGACATCATCCAGCCCCCTCTCACCCCCCTTTAGTTCTGTACAGTACTCACCTCCGCTCGGCGCTGGTCCGGTCCTGCAGGGCTGTCCGGTGAGGAGGTCGTCCGGTGGGATAGTGGTTCCGGGCTGCTATCTTCATCGGGGAGGCCTCTTCTAAGCGCTTCGGGCCCGGCCTCAGAATAGTCACGTTGCCTTGACAACGACGCAGAGGTGCGTTCATTGCCAACGTACTTCTGCGTCGTTGTCAAGGCAACGCCTCTATTCCGGGCCGGAAGCGCGGAGAAGAGGCGCCCCCGGTGAAGATAGCAGCCCGGAACCACTATCCCACCGGACCACCTCCTCACCGGACAGCCCTGCAGGACCGGAGCGGAGGTGAGTACTCAGAACTAAGGGGGTGAGAGGGGGCTGGATGATGTTGAAGGCCGCAGTGGTCTTCAACCTGCGGACCTCCGGAGGTTTCAAAACTACAACTCCCAGCAATCCCGGACAGCCGATGGCTGCCCGGGCTTGCTGAGAGTTGTAGTTTTGAAACCTCTGGAGGTCCGCAGGTTGAAGACCACTGAGGGCGGATGATGAGAAGAGGATGATGAAGGGGGGGTGTGGGATGATGACAAGGGGATGATGAAGGGGGGGGTGGGATGATGAAGGGGGGTGTGTGGGATGATGACAAGAGGATGATGAAGGGGGGGTGTGGGATGATGACAAGGGGGTGGGGATGATGACAAGGGGATGATGAAGGGGGATGTGTGGGATGATGACAAGGGGATGATGAAGGGGGATGTGTGGGATGATGACAAGGGGATGATGAAGGGGGGATGTGTGGGATGATGACAAGGGGATGATGAAGGGGGGTGGGGATGATGACAAGGGGATGATGAAGGGGGGATGTGTGGGATGATGACAAGGGGATGATGACAGGTGATGATGATGAGGGTCTGGATGATGACAGGCGGTGATGATGATGAAGATGTTAATGACGGGTCTGGATGATGACAGGGGGGAATGATGTATTTCCCACCCTAGGCTTATACTCGAGTCAATAACTTTTCCTGGGATTTTGGGTTGAAATTAGGGGTCTCGGCTTATACTCGGGTCGGCTTATACTCGAGTATATACGGTAGTTATTTCCAGTCTGATCACAGTGCTTGCTGCTGCCACCTCTGTCCATGTCAGGAACTCTCTGGAGCAGGAGAGCTTTGCTATAGGGATTTGTTTCTAACCTAAACAGTTCCTGACACGGACAGAGGTGTCAGCAAAGAGCACTGTGGTCAGACTGGAAATAACTACTAAACTTGCTCTGTAGTATACAGCAGCTGATAAGTACTGGAAGGCTTAAAATTTTCATATAGAAGTAATTTACAAATCTGCATAGCTTTCTGGCACCAATTGATTTTAAATATTTGTCTTTATTTCCCAAACTGCTGACACTCTTAGATATTAGTTAGGGCAAGGAAACACATGGTACATCTGTTATATCTGTTTGTGCAGCCATAATGTAGGAACATACTTTTATTCTCTGGTGCAAAAGAGTCAAAGAAGTGTTCCCAAGCCCCTGAAATGCTGAGGGCTGGAATGCCTACTCACATACTTGTTATTTCTGTCCCTTTAAAAAATTGCTGCCTTACTAAAAGAAAGAAATAGTCGTGACTATTATTTACTATTGTTTTCCTGCCTTTCATAATTCTGAATACTTTAAAAGACTTTTAAAGCTATGACATTCCACCTTTAAGTAATTCACCTAATAAAAAGCAGCACTGCGTACTAACACTTTTCAGGCTTTGTTCTGTAAAGTGATTTACAGGCACAATTAATTCTCATATTATTATCACCCAATTATAACTGGCATCTCTTTTATCTAACAAAGAAAGATAAAAGACACTTACTCTTTGAGAGAGCTGAGCTATTTGCATAACTGTTTTTCAAACTACTTTTCCTTAACTTTGCTTTATTTAAATGCAGGTCTCAGGATTATTGGGATAGTGTGGAGAACTGAATACAATATCTTGATTAGACAGTGTTCAAGTACTTTATTCTTCAGGTGCAATTTAAAATATGTCTGTTAATAACCCAGTAATAGGAACATTCTTTACCTGACACCATATAAAAAGCTTATTTTTCTATTTTTGGTACATGATTTTTTAAAGTCTTTTTAAATATCACTTGCTCCATCTAGTGGAGTTAATATGGTTGCTTGAACTAAACGGCTGCAAAAAAAAAAAAAAAAAAGCCTCTAAATTTGTGTCAAATGCCATTACAAAGTTTGTCCTCATTCATAAGCACTCTTTAAATGGAAGGCGTCAACTAGATATTTTTTTTTAAGTATTGAAATCAGAAACTAAACAGTCTGTGTTCTAATCTTTTTATTTTCCGATTGTAGGTTTATTTTATTTTGATACATTATTATGGGATCAGTGATCTGGTCTGGAATTGAACCACTGATTTTTGTATTATGCAAAGTAGCTCTCCACCAGAAGAAAAAGGGTTTAATCTCTGTTGCCACCCAGGCATAAGAAGTGGCTTCCCTGTAAATCAATGCTCAACCCATTGAAACATGACCATTACCTAAGCCAGAATATCTTCTAAAGGGAAGAGTATTCATATGTCGACAACTTTTTTTTTTTTTGGGGGGGGGGGGGTTCTTGCTCCTTTACAGTACAGAACACTATGCTGGCTGGCCAGCCAGCAGAGAGGCCCTTGTCCTTAAAGTGGAACTCCAATAAAAAATATATATATATTTTCAAACCAACTAGTACAAGAAAGTTATACATATTTGTAAATTACCTCTATTTAAAAAGTATATATAAAATAAACTTAAGCCTTCCAGTACTTTCCAGTCACAGTTTGATTGAAGACATTGGCTCTGCTTCTCTAATCCTGGAAACCCTCTTTAAAACAATTTAAATGCATTACTGTCTTTTAATGCACTCCTGGATCAAAACCGATGCCCATTATACATACATATCACTGGAAAAATTGAGTGGTTAAGAAACAAATATAATAATCCCAGAGCGCAATGCCTGGGGTACAGATATCCCTATTGAGAGGGGATTCCTAAAACATAACTTTTATTAGTATACGTTATAATCCAACCAAAACAAATGGTGCTCAAAAGTGAATTTAAAAACCCATGTACCATATGCCTAATTGTTTTATGTAGATTGGTGGAACACCACTCTCATTATTTCTTATTGTGGGGTTAATATGTAAAAACCCACAAAGAAAGGCATATGTGCATGTTCTTAAAAACAATCAATGCCACCTTTACATGTTACAGCGATAAATCGCCGTCATCAGGTGGTGTGGCAACGCCTAACCACGTGCAAAGCCCCTTATTTATAGACACAGGTTGTGCTGTCATCCACCTGTGCCCGCTCAACATCCAATGGACCGTCCGTTTGTTATAGCCAATTACAACAGGCAGTGTAGCCCTACCTCATAGGTGCAGATGTCCATGACGTGGCTTCAACACAGGTGTTTAATCACCTGTATATACAGCTCCACATTGGCGTCATTTGGCTGCGCCGAACCCAATCCCGCAATGCCTATGACTCCCGCGCATGCGTGAGTACTTAGAAGCCGGTCAGCAGTGAGGTAACTAGTGCGCCGGCGCGGGAATATCGCGCATGCGAAAAAACTTAGTGTCCATCCCAGGCTGACCCTACATCAAGTAAAGCAGTAACTATTGTATCTATAGCTAGGTAAATAGGGACATTAAACCCACCACAAATAAATAATACACCATATGTGGTCTGAATACATAAATACTCCTCCTGTGTTCGTGTAAATAATAAAAATGGTAAGTAATAGAAAGGAATAAGTTATAGATGAGTATATATAAAGAATTTTTTTGTCAATACAGTCAACGCATAAAAGAAAAATAAGTATATAGTGAAACATAAATCACAATCTATAACATTACCAGTGATTACAAGACAAATAATTATGAATATTGAAATACTAGGTCAGTAACCATAGTCAACAGAAAATGTGGAAAGAACTCCTTATGTCACCTAAGAGTGTGTGAGCCACAAAGAACTATACAAATTGTGTCATATCAAAAGACCACTCTATAGTCGTCATCAGACTTGTGATTATTGTATAATACCATAGTTAATATACCAACCTTGTTGCCAAACCATTACCCACCAATGGCTAGTGAACAGTCCATCAATCACCACTAGTAAAAATGAAAAGTAATGTAAGGCTATACATCAAGGGTAATATAATATATGTATAGTACATAATGATAGATAGGATAGATCGGGATAGATACACGGTTACCAGAGAGTACGATGGACAGCTAATCAAAACTAAAGAGCCTGTATGTAACAATGGGAGGTAGAACATCCCACCTATATGGGATATAGATATGGATATGTTAAATAGATACTTAGGGGCCATAAGTGGTTAGACCGAAACATCTGAGTACCAACCTGTATTAGGGTTACTCATAAAGATATTGAAAAAAATACATACTTAAACTAGAGGAAGGCTGCATAAGAATATCCTTCATTAATCCCCACTGGGGCCATACATTTAAGTCTCTGAATCCAACGGGCCTCTTCTTTAAGAAGGGCTGAGTCGATATCCCCCCGCCTGGGACCCAGCTTGAGCTGGCATAAGCCTATAAATTTGAGATCACTCAAAACACAATTATGTGCAGATTGTAGATGTCGTGATATAGGAGTGTCCCTACGTGTGCGTATTGAGCTGAGCTTTGGAGAGATGCGTCTCTTGAATGGTTGAGTGGTCTTTCCAATATAAATCTTGGGACACTTGCACATGGCAACATAAATAATATTACTGCTACTGCAGTTGATGAACTGTCTGATGTCATACCTACGGGAATCTATAGGATTAATAAAATCCCGTGTCTTGATGACATAGGGGCAAAGAGCGCAGTGGCCACATGGAAATGACCCCACTACCTTGCTCTTAAGCCATGTAGCGGGCCTTGTCTCAGTCTCCAAGTGGCTTCTCACTAGATGGTCTCTTAAATTACGGCCCCTCCGATATGTAATACTTGGTCTCGAGGTAACAACATTAGACAGTTCCCTATTGGTGGTAAGCAAATGCCAGTGGCGACGAAGAATGCCATGTATCTTATCCGTATATCCATCAAAAGTGCCAATACATCGTATCAGCTTATTGTCATCTTGGACTCGATCATGTGAGAGGAGCTCCCTCCTATCCCATTCTTTTGCTCTCTTGAAAGCTTTTTTAAGGTATTTCCTTGGATATTGACGCTGCCGAAACCTGCGGAACAGATTATTACATTCATCCATGAATTTATTATCGTCGGAGCAGTTTCTGCGGGCCCGCAGATACTGTCCGATAGGTATACCACCCTTCAGTGGTTCAGGATGCCAACTCTGCCAATGGAGGAGGGCGTTGGTGGAAGTGGATTTCCTATAGATCTGAGTATCAATGTGACCGGAATCATCAATATAGATGTGCAAATCCAAGAAATTTAAGGACCTACCACCAAACTCAGAAGTAAACAGCATGCCAATCTCATTAGTGTTAAGCTGCAAAACAAACTGATCAAAAAGTGCTTTATCTCCGTCCCACAACAGAAGAACATCATCGATATACCTACCCCAAAATAAAATGTGACTAGTGAACTCACTCAAAAAATCCCCAAAAACAATAGTATCTTCCCACCACCCTAAAAACAAATTAGCATAATTAGGTGCACAAGAAGACCCCATAGCGGTACCCTGTGTTTGGTGATAGAAGGTGCCATTAAAGAGAAAGTAATTATGTGTTAAGACGAACATAAGTAGTTCGAGAAGAAAAGAATTGTGCTCCAAATAAAAAGTACTTTTAGTGTTGAGAAAATGTGATACTGCTGTGATCCCAAGATTGTGCTGAATGTTAGAGTAAAGGCTTTCAACATCTAGAGAAGCCAGTGAAGTCGAATTAGTAACCACAACATCTTGTAAGTTCAAAAGAGTATCTTTAGTGTCTTGAAGAAATGATGGGAGCGCTGTCACAAAAGGTGCCAGCGCCTCATCAACATATCTGCTGGCTCCCTGTGTCAGACAGTCATTGCCGGACACTATGGGCCGTCCACGTATGGGAATGACATTTTTATGCGTTTTTGGAAACGCATAAAATGTGGCGATGGTTGGATTGGGGTTGTACATGTATTTAAATTCATTATTGGAAATGAGTTGCTTATCCTTGGCAGCTGTAAGAAGTTGTTTGAATTCACTTCGATATCTGCTGGTGGGATCAGAGGCTAGAACCTCATATTTGTCAGTATCTGTAAGTAGGTCAGAAACCATGGAGACGTAGTCCGATCGGTCCATGATCACGACGTTGCCACCCTTATCGGATGGCTTAATGATCACTGACCGATCAGACCCAAGCGTCTCCAGGGCCACACGCTCCTCTTGGGACAGATTGGAATTGACACGGCGGCTATCCGGTCTTATGCGTTCTATATCAAGAGAGACCAAGTTGACAAATTGAGCAAATTGTGAAAAAGCAGGAGTCATTAGTGATTTTGCCTTAAAATCAGTAAAGGGCGCCTCAAAGCCCACCTCAAAACCTTCACTTTCGAGGTATAGTTCATGCAACGCATGTCTGGCTTCCTCTTCTCGTATAAGATGTGTACGTGCATCATTATCTAGTCTTAAGTGCCATTTATGGAGGGCCAACTTCCTCGCAAAGAGGTTGACATCCTTAAGCCAATTGAAGGCATCAAATCTGGGCACCGGAGTAAATGAAAGTACCTTCCTTAGTAATGACACTTCTCCCTGGCTCAGTTCACAGGTGGACAGATTGAATATCTGTAGAGAGTTGTCACCTAACTGTGAAGCCTCTATAAATTCAGCATCGATCATGAGATTGTCACTCACCAATGCCTCTATAGGGGAAGGGTGTATATAAGATGCATCAGTGTCAACTATTTGAGCTTCAACATCAGGCCCCTCATCATCCAAGCACCCCCCCATCGACAGGGGATGTTACTTCATCTGGGGTAGCCCTAAAAAAAGGCTGGACTGTGGAAGCAGTTGTACTGGAGGGTAAGAGGGGACCCGACATTTTAGAGGATGACATAATCGTGGGCAGGAATTGAGGCAGATTGGTAACAGAACCCGCTGGAACCGTGTAGTTCTGTCCCGCTGGAATCGCGTAATTTTGTCCTGAGGGTGCATGTGCCATTGTCATCCGTGTACTCAGATAGGAGGACACAGAAGGATATTGTGAGGAGGAATACAACAAACTCAGAGTATTTGGTATTGCTTGATAATGACCACTCATTGCCCCAACTGGATAAGTGGTTGGGCATTGTGTCTTCAATTCACCCTTAGCAGATGCTATTTGTGGGTTATAGGGTCCCCTCCTAGACTGTGGTTGTTTATGTCTAAATGATTTATTTTTCCTCTTGGTATTAGGGCGTTGACTAACAGTATCTGAGGCTGCCCCCTCAGTACCCGAAGTTAACATATCCATATCTATATCCCATATAGGTGGGATGCTCTACCTCCCATTGTTACATACAGGCTCTTTAGTTTTGATTAGCTGTCCATCGTACTCTCTGGTAACCGTGAATCTATCCCGATCTATCCTATCTATCATTATGTACTATACATATATTATATTACCCATGATGTATAGCCTTACATTACTTTTCATTCTTACTAGTGGCGATTGATGGACTGTTCACTAGCCATTGGTGGGTAATGGTTTGGCAACAAGGTTGGTATATTAACTATGGTATTATACAATAATCACAAGTCTGATGACGACTATAGAGTGGTCTTTTGATATGACACAATTTGTATAGTTCTTTGTGGCTCACACACTCTTAGGTGACATAAGGAGTTCTTTCCACATTTTCTGTTGACTATGGTCGAGTTACTGACCTAGTATTTCAATATTCATAATTATTTGTCTTGTAATCACTGGTAATATTATAGATTGTGATTTATGTTTCACTATATACTTATTTTTCTTTTATGCGTAGATGGTATTGACAAAAAAAATCTTTATATATACTCATCTATAACTTATTCCTTTCTTTTACTTACCATTTTTATTATTTACACGAACACAGGAGGAGTATTTATGTATTCAGACCACATATGGTGTATTATTTATTTGTGGTGGGTTTAATGTCCCTATCTACCTAGCTATAGATACAATAGTTACTGCTTTACTTGATGTAGGGTCAGCCTGGGATTGACACTAAGTTTTTTCGCATGCGCGAGATTCCCGCGCCGGCGCACTAGTTACCTCACTGCTGACCGGCTTCTAAGTATTCGCGCATGCGCAGGAGTCATAGGCATCGCGGGATTGGGTTCGGCGCAGCCGAATGACGCCAATGTGGAGCTGTATATACAGGTAATTAAACACCTGTTTTGAAGGCACGTCATGGACATCTGCACCTATGAGGTAGGGCTACACTGCCTGTTGTAATTGGCTATTACAAACGGAAGGTCCATTGGATGTTGAGCGGGCGCAGGTGGATGACAGCACAACCTGTGTCTATAAATAAGGGGCTTTGCACGTGGTTAGGTGTTACCACACCACCTGATGACGGCAATTTATCGCTGAAACATGTAGAGGTGGCATTGATTGTTTTTAAGAACATGCACATATGCCTTTCTTTGTGGGTTTCTTACATATTAACCCCACAATAAGAAATAATGAGAGTGGTGTTCCACCAATCTACATAAAACAATTAGGCATATGGTACATGGGTTTTTAAATTCACTTTTGAGCACCATTTGTTTTGGTTAGATTATAACGTATACTAATAAAAGTTATGTTTTAGGAATCCCCTCTCAATAGGGATATCTGTACCCCAGGCATTGTGCTCTGGGGTAATTGTGTTATATTTAGTTCAGATCCCGGACTTCCTTTTGGGGACGTTTGTGATTAGGTAAATATAATAATCTTTACACTAATTTATGCTACTGTAAAAGAAAAAAAACTCTACTTTGACAGATAAAAGAAGACATACTTTTATTAAGGTGAACATGTAGGGAGTAAATAATTGTTGCTTCCAACACCATTGAAGACTGAACGTAACACTGCTGCCAGATCTTCAAGGTTATGATTAGCCTGAGGACATACAGTATCCGACACTAATGAATCGGCACTGTTCCTTACTGACACCAGGAAGTAAACATTTTAATGTTAGTGAGAATTCTGCAGAGAATCATATTAAAGTTATACAGTTCTATTTGCTCAGCTCATACATTTTACCAAGAGAGAGATGTCAAAACATTCACAGAGAAAAAAAGTTCACCAGTTGTCTATAGTAACCAGTTAGATTGATTCCTTAATTTTTAAAAGGGCCTCAGAAAATAAAAGAAGCAATCTGATTGGTTGCTAGGGACAACTAGTCACTGACCTTAAATATCTAGCTAAAGCTACACTTGTTCACACTGGTGGATTTCGTGTAGATTTTCATTAACATATTTGCTGCAGTAAATCCGCAAGAGATTTTGCTACCATTGACTTCAATGGGTCAGCAGAAAATCTACAATTGTGGCAGATTTGCTAATATTCCTCTGACCGATCAAAATCAACGGTAGCAAAATCTACTGCGGAATTATGCAGAAAACATGCAGTGGAAAGGCCACAGGAAATCTGCCCATGTGAACAAGTCTCTAAAAGGGTTTTTTCATGATTAGAAAAGCAAAGCTGATTTCTTCAAAAAACACCACCACCCGTCTTCAGGTTGTGTGTGCTATTGCAGCTTATTTCCATTGAAGTGAAAAGAGATAAGCTGTAATACTACACAAAACCGGACAGATGTGGCACTGTTTTTGGAAAAAAATAAGCTGTTTCTCTATTTCTAGATAACCCCCTTTAACGTGAAAGAGTTGGAGCAGTTTTGCATGGAAAAAATGGCCATAAATCAGTGTGTAGACGTGCTTAGGTAATAAAGACATCATTTGAGATTTCCACCTGTAACTGCAGCAAAATGTGGCCCCCACAAAGTATTGACTTTAAGTAGCAAATACTTATGAACACTAAAGGTCTTGTGTCAGAGTAAAAAATTAGTTTGTAACTTCAAAAGTGGTCAGCATGTTGTATAAATCAAACCTGAAATATCCATTTACTTCCCAATATACTGTGTGTGTTAACATACTTTAATAAGGTTGGCAGAACATCCAAATTTAAACACACTACATGGGTAATAAAGACTGGCACATTTCTTTATCCATATTATAGCCGCAAGTCCGGTAATGGTGGACATCTGAGATTCCTCCAATGTCCATCATTTAAATAGTTAAATGCTGCGATCTATACAAATCCCTGGTGTTTAATGGACCCATCGGCACCGCCACAATGTAACTCGATTGCTATTACTGTTTTGTGCTAAGCATAGACAAAGCAATGATCAGGAATATTGGCAGTATATTTCTATGTTCTGCTAGAAGACAGACCATTTAAAAAAAAAAAAAAAAAAAAAAAAAAAGATCCCCAGGCGGTTGTGACACCATCTTGACCCATTGGATGCCTGCAATCGTGCTGCGGGTGTTACAAAGAGTTCAATACAGTCTCCCTAATACTTAAGATGCTGAGATCAGTATTGATCATAGCATCTAAAAAGGTAATGCAGTACATCGGTGTCTTAGCTTATGTCCGCCATCAGCGGCAGAGAGCAGCCAGGACCGGTAGTCTATAAAGCCATCACAGCTCTGGATGCTCGCCTAATATACAGTAAACCCATTGCACCATTGGAATGAAAATTTACATTGCTGAGTGCTAAAGTACCAGGGCACAGTAAAGTACGTATATTTATTATATCTATCTAAAAAGTCCAGAAATCACCGCACAATCATCATGCTTGATAAAGGCTAATGTTGCCGAAACGTTGCACCTTATTTGGGAATAAAAAAACACCAGCTTTTATTGATCCAAGACCTGCTTATGCGGTTATTCCTGGACTTTTTGGATTGTCATCCCTGGCTGGCAGCCTGGGCAACCACATGCACGGAGGTCGGTCCCTGGTGCGGTCTTACCATTTGAGATTAATAAATATATATATATATATATATATATATATATATATTATATATTTATTTAATATCTCCACCCACAAGCTTTTCCTTCATCCACATGTTCCCTCCCCTGGTTGAGCTTTTCAACTGTACAGTATTACCTTATATCTTGTATTGGGAAAAAGTTCACAAACACACAGATACCATTTTAAATTCATAATCAAAATATAAATACTTTATTATTTTACAGACATTACATACATGTATAACCATGGAAATAGTGTATTTATATATGAAATGTTAAACACACAAGTCCTGATGTAAACATCAAAATATGTATAATAAAACCATATCAGAAAATGAAGCAGGAAAAGACAGAAACGGAACAGAATAGACAAAACAACCAGTTCTTCATCATTACAGGTACAATAGAATAAAAAAATCCAGCCACCCATTAAATCGGCTATGTTTGAAAGGTTAACTAAATGCAAGATGCCTTAAACTGTGTGTGCCCATCAGTTTACTGTGAACATTTTAATAACACTTAATACTGACAAAATTATATTAGTATTTATAAGAAAATATATGGCACTTATAAGTAGCACTACGAATGTTCAAAGGAAACATTAATAATGTAGCTTGGTATAATAAGAGGAAATAAAGGGGTCCGGATAATGTATTTTCTCTCCGTAAATCATAGCCAAGATGGATGTCTAATTGATAGTGTTATACAGCAGCAGATCCATTATCTTACTTGTACTCCGTTTATCACTTGACATTTGTTATGACTATATGAATATTTCCACCATCACTGAAATAATCATAGATCCTTTAGAATTCCAGGTAAATGTGCCGCAAATGCAGGACAATGGCAACAATTCGCCATCTCTCTTACATATGTTATATAAAACAAGTCCTGTTAAAATGTGCTTGCAGTATATCTTGCATTATATGTTGTTAAGCTCAATAATATGTATAAATAGCAACAAATACACAAACACCCCTTTAAGCCTGCTTAAGCATTGTAAACGTCTATAACAAACAATTACAGTTGTGCATATTTTAGCACCAAATACATCTTGTAACATTCCATGTCAGCTTATGGTTCCCATTTATTTTGAAGATCTAGAATGTTCTGATAAACATTACACAGATTATTATAGTAAGAAATATTCAGTTTGGATACAGCACTTTGGTCTCTATGGCAGTTTTAAACAACTGCATATCTACCCAAACCAGTGTTCAGTTAGTTGCAGCCAACAATACTCTGTTGCATTTTAAGAGGCAGGAAGTCTGGGTTGTTGCCCTGGAAAATAAGCTGATAATATTGGAGAAGATCCTGATTTTGCTAAAGCTGGCTTTGGTACTCCTGCAAGATAAAAACAAAATAAAAATGATATGTGTATGTATACAAAATTAAACCTTTTTTTTTAATTTTTTTATTTTTTTTAAGGCTAACTACAATTCATATTTTGTCTCCCAGCAGTAACTCTCTTCCAAAATATTGGCTGTACAGAATATCCAAGTAATTATTCATTGACATTCCAGGGGCCCCGATCATGTGATCCAGGAAGGAAAGGGCTCACAGTTTGATCCAGGTCAGTAACATAGGCACAGAGTCGGCTAACGTAGCTCTATTGTTTGCTGTGACAGAGGTTTCATGATCCACTGTCCATGGTATAGGTACAAGTTATAAGGGTGCAAACATATAAAAAAATTAAAAATCTCTCTGTTGTGAAGCAATGACACGTTGCCATTTAAACTCACCTGAACTTGTGCCATTCACACTCTTTGGTACTTTGATAGGCATACTTGCATTTCTTTTAAGGTATTTCATATCTAATCCAGTTGGATCACTGTGAACAAGAAATCATTTCAATAAAATATGTAGAGTCTGTAGGATTCTTAGGGTCAGATTCACAAAGCAAAGTACATTTTTTATATATAAAAGTAGAAAAGTATAGGTTAAATTAGTTTTTAAACAAAAATCTGCTTCATCCCTTAAGGACCCTTGCGTTTTTCTGTTTTTTCCTCCTTACCTTTTAAAAATCCTAACGCTCAATTTTGCACCTAAAAATCCATATGATGGCTTATTTTTTGCGCCACCAATTCTACTTTGAAATGACAAAAAATGTACAGTGAAACAAAAAAAAAAAAATCATTGTGCAACAAAATTGAAGAAAAAACACCATTTTGTAACTCTTGGGGGCTTCCGTTTCTACGCAGTACATTTTTGGGTAAAAATAACACCTTATCTTTATTCTGTAGGTTCATACAATTAAAATGATACCCTACTTATATAGGTTTGATTTTGTCGTACTTCTGGAAAAAATCATAACTACATGTTCGAAAATGAACACGTTTAAAATGGACATCTTCTGAGCACTATAACCTTATATTTAAGTATGAGGGCTAATTTTTTGCGCAGTGATCTGAAGTTTTTAGTGGTACCATTCTTTTTATTGATCAGACTTTTTGATCGCTTTTTATTCATTTTTTCATGATATAAAAAATAACCAAAAATACGCTATTTTGGACTTTAGAATTTTTTTGCGTGTACGCCATTGACCGTGCAGTTTAACTCCTTAACGCAAAACAAGGGGTATACCAGTCGGCTGCTGAAGTGGGTTTGTGCAGAGCAACGGGTATAACAGTCGTTCACATATTTGCAGCTGCTGCTGCATCCCGGGGGCTGAACTTTTCATGTCCGGTTGTCTCCGGCAGGTGAGAAGTTCTGCTTAATGATATATTTCTATAGTTTGGACAGTTACACACGCGGCGATACCACATGTTTATTTTTATTATGGTTACATATTTTTTATATGGAATTTGGGAAAAAGGGGGTGATAACTTCAACCCCTTAATGACCAAGGACATAGATTTACGTCCTTTGCCGGCTCCCACGATATAACGCGGGGTCAGGCAGTGGGGACCTGGGGCTAATAGTGCGCGACAGTGATCACGGTACCGCACGCTATTAACCCTTTAGACCCGGCGTTCAAAGTTGAATGCCGCGTCTAAAACGAAAGTAAAAGCTTCCCAGCTGCTAAGTGGGGCTGATCGGGACCACCGCAGTGAAAATGCGGTGTCCCGATCAGCTGGGACGCGAGCGGAGGTTCTCTCACCTTCCTCCGGCGCGTCCCTTCAGCGATTGATTGCTCCAAGCCTGAGATGCAGGCTTGAGCAATCGACCGCCAATAACACTGATCAATGCAAAGCTATGGCTTTGCAGTGAACAGAGTAAAAGATCAGTGTGTGCAGTGTTATAGCCCAGAGTAAAAGATCAGTGTGTGCAGTGTTATAGCCCCTATGGGAGCTATAACACTGCAAAAAAAAAAGTTAATAAATGTCATTTAACCCTTTCCCTAATAAAAGTCCAAATCACCCCCCTTTTCCCATAAAAAAAAAGTAAATAAAAATAAACATATGTGGTATCGCCACGTGCATAATGGTCCAATCTATAAAAATATATCGTTAATTAAACCGCACAGTCAATGGTGTACGTGCAAAAAATTCCAAAGTCCAAAAACAACATATTTCTGGTCACTTTTTATATCATGAAAAAATGAATAAAAAGCGATCAATACAAAAATGGTACCGCTAAAAACTTCAGATCATGATGCAAAAAACGACCCCTCATACCGCCCCATACGTGGTAAAATAAAAAAGTTATAGGGGTCAGAAGATGACAATTTTAAATGTATAAGTTTTCCTGCATGTAGTTATGATTTTTTTCCAGAAGTACGACAACATCAAACCTATATAAGTAGGGTATCATTTTAATCGTATCGACCTACAAAATAAAGATAAGGTGTGATTTTTACTGAAAAATGTACTGCGTAGAAACGGAAGCCCCCAAAATTGACAAAATGGCTTTTTTTCTTCAATTTCGTCACACAATTTTGTTTTCCGTTTTGCCGTAGATTTTTGGGTAAAATGATTGATGCTACTGCAAAGTAGAATTGGTGGCGCAAAAAATAAGCCATCATTTGGATTTTTAGGTGCAAAATTGGAAGGGTTACGATTTTTACAAGGTGAGGGGACAAAAACGAAAGTGCAAAAAACGGAAAAACCCAGTGGTCATTAAGGGGTTAAATAAGGAAGGGGTTAATGGGTGTTTTTTAAAACTTTTTATTCAACTTTATTTTCACACTTTGCGTTCCCTTAGGGGACTTTTAGGAGTAATCATTAGATTCATCATACAGATCAATGTGGTTTCATAGAACCACATTGATCTGTGTGCTCTGCCCTCGATTGATAAAGCCTGGTCCTGCCAAGCTTTGTCATTCACAGCGCAGCAGCCGGCATAGGACGTGAGGTAAGCTCTTCGGCTAACTCCGCAGTGGATCGCCCATCCCCCCCCGATCGAAGTGCGGGCGGCGATCCACCCCACTGGACCACCAGGGATGGTTTAAATGTCCCTTTAGACGCCACTGTCAACTTTGACAGTGGCAATCTAAAGGGTTAATAGCCGGACGCGGAAATCGCTGCATGTCGGCTATTAACACCGGCCCCCAGCTTAAGAAATCAGCTGGGGGCCGGACGGTATGACGCGGGCTCGAATTGGGAGCCCGCGCCATACAACAGTTGTCCTTAGACGGCAACCAGTTAAACAAAGATATGAAAACACTAATACTATCTACTGATTATATGGCTTGAGTTGTAAAGTGCAAACCTCACAAATAACTTCCAGAATTTGATCAGATTTTCAACAAACATTACCCTCCCGAGACATAAAACAGATTGTCTACAACTATATTCCTGATTACTTGGTCAGTTGGTGTTGCCTAACTGAAAGCATGCATAAAGAGTGCCTATCATGAAAAAAACTTTTGATAATGTTCAACATTTAGGCATTTAGAACACTTTTCTAAGTGTATATAATAAAAAAAATATATATAAAATAAAAAAAGTATATTTCCTAATGAATTCTCTGTTTGTAAAAGCTACCACTAGAGGTCTCCCTAGATGTTTCGGGCCGCTGTCGGGCGTGAGGTCCGAGTGGGCGGCCTCGAACACAGAAGCCCGCACACAGCGTTCGGAGTAATAAACTTCCGGACGCTGAGAGCGGAGCTCAGGAAGGCAGGGCAGTGGAGAACCCCTTTAAATCTCAGACTGCAGCCGGGACACGTGACACGCACAGCGCTGCTCCCTGCCTGTATCAGACAGGCGGTAGCAAGCGCTGTGTGCGCTGTGCGTGCTGCTGGGCTTACTTGCTGCCGAGATGAGTTCGTACCCCTGCCACTCGAGCCCATCTGAGAAGAGCTCAGGGACCCCACAGCATGCAGCAGAGCAAATTGCGCTCCTGACATGGCCGCCGCATCATCAAGCTCTTCCTTTCTGAGGAGAGCCAACACATGCTGGCCATGACTGACTGAGGATCGGGTCTGCCTTCTATGATCGAGGTCTTCTAAAGACCCCCAAAAAACGTTGCAGTGTACTAATAAGTTGCTACTTTAGTGTTTCACAAATAGGGTGCCTCCATCTGCTAGTAGTAGTTTTGAAACAGCTGGAGGCACCATGGATATGAAACACTGAGAAGGAAGAAGGGCGGAAGTGAGCCTGGTCAGGCTTCAGATGACTTCTCGCCTGCTGGGCCACTCCCCTTTCCTGCCTCGCACACAGCAGAAGAACTGAGCAGCCAGTAATGGTTAAAAAGGTATTTATGATCATTGTTATATCAAAATAAAGACAGGGATAGAGTTAGTGAGTGTCAGGGACAGATTTTTTTTTTTTTTGGGGGGGGGGGGGGGGGCTGGGGGTGTCAGGTGATTATGTAGTTGTCTCAGGAACAGAGTCCACTCATACCAGGAGGGTTCCAGCTGCTATCTGCAGCTGACACCTGCCAGTGATAACGTAGATTACTCTGATGCCAGTCATTTAACCCTAGCGACCAGGTGTAACACCAGCCCATGGCCTCTGCTAGGCCTCAACGCCTGCTCTAATTATACAGTCGTCCTTACGCAAGCTGTGCCAGCAGTGTGTGGATGTAATATAATAATGCATATCACTGATCTATATAAAAAATCAAATGTTTGCTTATAAAAGTTCCCTGTGTGAGAGTATAAAGATATAAAAATCTTCCCATATGAATAAAAACACACACATATCTATATATATTTATTACCAATAACAAAAGCATAGTTATTAACAACGTCATCATCAACAATAACACTGGTATTAATGTGTGCAGCGCTGTCCAAACTATTAAATTATAGCATTCCTGATTCTGCACGGTCAACAGTCAAAAACATCAAACTCCAATACCAAAAGCCATAACTGAAACTAAGAAAGATGGAATACACATTGAGCAACAAGTCAAATCTATGTGCATAACTGGAAAAAAAAAATCTACAGGTCACGATGCAAAAAATAAAAAAAAGTTAGCGTGTCAGGACATTTTTTTTTTTTTTATAAAAAAAACCTATACAAATTGGATATCCCTGTAATCATACAGACCAAAAAAATAAAGATAACATGTCAATTTTACCACACAGTGAACGGTATAAAAACAATGGGGGAGATTTATCAAAACCTGTGCAGAGGGAAACTTGCCCAGTTACCCATAGCAACCAATCAGCTCGCTTCTTTCATTTTTATGAAGGACTGTGAAAAATGAAAGAAGTGATCTGATTGGTTGCTATGGGCAACTGGGCAAGTTTTCCTCTGCACAGGTTTTGATAAATCTCCCCCAATATCCTTAAAAGGAGACGTCGGGTGCGGACTATTCCTACTCCATCCTGCCCGGGCTGCAAAAAAAGAGAAAAACTTTCACTTACCTTCCTACCTTCCCCCGGAGCTCCGCAAAAGCTGATCGGTCGGCCGGGCTGTCTACTTCCTACTTCCCTTAGCCCGGGACGTCACACGGCGCTTTAGTTTATCACCGACCACAGCGATGTCCCGCCTCGGCTGGTGATAGGCTAAAGTGCCCTGTGACGTCCCGGGCTAAGGGAAGTAGGAAGTAGACAGCCCGGCCGACTGATCAGATGTTGCGGAGCTCCGGGGGAAGGTAGGAAGGTAAGTGAAAGTTTTTCTCTTTTTTTGCAGCCAGGGCAGGATGGAATAAGAATAGTCCACACCGGACATTTCCTTTAAAGTGTACCTGTCAGATCACCCAAAAACAAAAAAACTGTTATATGTTGCTCAGTATCTCATTCTGATCATGTACATATCATTTTTATGGGTGTATGACCTGTAATTCTCTCTGAATTAGCTTTATTTCTGAATTACCTTAATGTTGTCGACCAGAACAACTCTCCTCCGTCACTGGTCTCGGGAGTGAGCATCTGTAACCCTTTCCTTTTTGGTTTTATGCCACACACACACACACACACACACACACACACACACACACGCCCTGATTTACTAATGTCAACCCGACTCCTTTTCTCGCGTTGTGCGACCAAATTTGTGTCGCATAGCCCATGCAACACTTTGTGTGACACAATTTCCCGGCAAAAGATATCATCACTCAGTGTGTTTTTTAAACCTGTCAAACCAAAAAGGGGCTTGTTCGCGACAAAAAAGAAAAAACATTACGAGCATGATGAAAAACTCACAGGAAAACCTGTGAATTTTGCTTCACCAAAACCCAACAGCTCTGAGCTGTCGGGAAATTACTCAAAACAGAATGAATCCTACCCCCATCATGGCACAGAGTCTGCTCCATGTTGGGGATAGTAGTACAGGGGCTGAGGGACTGATTGCATCGGGTCTCACTTCTGAGACCCGATGCGATCAGAAGTTATTAAGCAGGGCATGCTCTGCTCCCCAGCGATGTATTTTACTTTCATTTTTAATACCCTGCAGGAGTCCTGAATGGCCGGTACTGAGGAGCCATTCAGGGCTCCAAGGGGGGGTTCTCAAATAGAAGAAGAGCTGCGGTGGGGAAAGATATATAGAATTGCTGGGGTCGGGGGGGGGGGGGCGGGAGCGTATAAGTCTAGCCCCCCACAGCTTCTATATATCTTGCCCCCTGCTGTGCTATATGTCTTGTCCCCCGCAGCGCTGTCATATACCCACCGCAGCGCATGTATATATTCCCCCTGCGCTGTCATATGCCCCCCGCAGCACGCATATATATTTATATTTATTTTCCCCCACGTTATCATATTCCCCGCGCAGCACAATCATAAGCGGCCGGCAGCGCTATGAATGACAAGCATTCTATTAGCTGCGCATCTGACCCGGGAAGCTGGCTGCCCGATGCGCTGCTTAAAGAAGTCTTGTCATTCATAGCACTGTGGCGGCATATATGTATAGATGCGCTGTGGGGGCCACATAACGCTATATGTCTGGCCCCCAGAGCGCTTCTATATACATATGCCTCTGCAGCGCTATTAATGAAAACAAGTGGGAAACGACTTATATAATGCGATTCAAATGGACCCCTCTTCATTTGGAAAGTATTATTGGAATTGGTTTGAAAGAATTAGCATTTATAAAGATGTTTATGTAATGATTCCTATATAATTGCCCAAGATTCTCTTGACTAAGTTTCGCAAACAAATGTCTGCATTCTTGTGGAACCAAGCTAAACCTAGAATATCAGCACTGCTGATGAATAAGAAACCAGAGAATGGAGGAGCAGGTTTACCCAACTTGACAGCGTAATCACAGGCTATCCTTTTAAAACAGACTCTAGAATGGCTGAAACCTACATCAGACAGGAAACCTTAAGAGTTGCTAGAGGAATCCCTGTCCAAAATAACAAAACCACACTACGACTGAACAGAATAATATCAGATTCCATTAGAGTATGGTCCCCTAGACCTACTGACAGGCCAAGCCCATCTACTGATATAATGACTCACCTGTCAGACTCTGTTAAACATTTTTCTTCCCTGACTAATGTTGACTTGTGGATAAGTAAAGGCATAACCTCACTACACCACATGTTTAGAGCTGAAACTCTCTGCACATTTGCAGATATTCAACACTCATACGATCTTCCGGATACTGAGAAACGGACATCTCTCCCTCTAGTCAAACATCTAAAATCATTTAACTACACCAAAAGAAGAAGATACCAGTATACTGATTTGGATACAAAAATAGTGGATAAACTTTATTCAAGTGCATTATAAAATCATACATAAAATACAAGGTACTATACAGATGAAAGCTACAGAAAAAGGTAGTGGTACTAAATCCACAATGGTAGACAATACAGACGGCAGGGATACAGTCCACAGATGTCAAATTGCAACATGCCCATAAGTAGTAGAAATAAATAATACAACATACATATAATGAATGTATAAAGCTGGTATATGTCCTCAAAGGGGCTATGGATAAAGTGCAAATAACAAATTGTATGGCACCTAGCCCTATTCAGAGGTTAGTCAACAGCATTAGATAACAACGAAGATAAGAGCATGAAAGACAGCATAAAATAACAAATACCTGCCATACACCAAAAGGGGAGATCACTACCTGTACCCCAACGCGCGTTTCGCGTATGGGCTTCCTCAAACTAGTATTTCCGTTCCACAAGAATTGAATAACTTAATGAAATTGTCGACTGACTATTGGCAAGTTGACTACTAGGCCTTTGTATCAATTTTTCAATAACTACATTTATGTAAACAATATCCCTCCACACACTAAGTAGGAAAAGGAACTGAATATTATAATTACTAACTATGAGTGAGCCCAGGCATATTCTATATTGAAAAAAGAGACGTCCTGAGTAGGACATAAAGAACAGTTTTTTAAAATGACGAGTAAATGGTACTACACACCAGCCAAACTACATTCCATGATACCTACATGCTCACCTCTTTGTTGGAGAGGGTGTGGACAGAACGGAACTATTGGTCACATATTTTGGACCTGCCCCTTACTTCATAAATTTAAATGAGACATTAGCGAATTAATACAAGTAATCTTTGCAAGTCATTGTCCAATAAACTAGCCCTCCACTATGCAGAACCCAAATACAGAACACCTATTTGCCATGTACTGATTGTATATAGATCTTATTAGATTTATAGCTATATAAATTGCGTCTAGATGGAAGTCTACAAATATTCCTACCTCTGCTGATGTGATCGACATGGTGACCACTAACTGCTTCTATGAGACTACCTACACTTGACAAATTCCGGACCGAACTGTGAAGACAACTGGAAAAGATGGAAGAAGCTGTTTCCAGCTCTGAAATAACACTACCTATTATATATCCCCCTCCTGAACCTTCCCTATTACCCCATATAACAGGTGTCTTCTTGCTGTTGACTGCACTCATAAATCCCCATTTCCCACATATTTGAGAGTACGGTATGATGTTTCTATATTGTTGTGTTTATGTGGTTCTACTCAAACTTACTACAGGTTATTTGCAGGACGAGGGAGGGGATGATCACAGACTACGGATGACTCTGATTGTAGCCTGAGTACAGTTATGACTGTTAATACCTGATTAGGTAAATTAAGCTAATTTTTTACACTTACAGCTGGTCTTTAGTGTGCTACGTTATTATCGTGTATGAATGTCAATACACAATTATAATTTAAATTTCAGGTCTCTACAGGACATTTCTTTAAACCGAGTGATGTTTTCATACTATTATATATATATATTAATGTAAACATATAGGTTATAATTTTTTTTATACTGTTTTCTTTTTTGTCATATTGTTGTAATGGCCTTGTTTATTGTATTGTAAAAATTCTATAAAAATTCTATAAAAACCATTTGAACCTATTAGAGCGCATCTGGCCGGGAAGCCGGCTGCCCGATGAGCTGCTAAAAGAATACTTGTCATTCATAGCGCTGCAGAGGCATATGTATATAGAAGCGCTGTGGGGGCCAGACATATAGCGTTATCCGGACCCCCACAGCGCATCTATATACAAATGCCTCTGCAGCACTGTGAATGACAAGTATTCTTTTAGCAGTGCATCGGGCAGCCGGCTTCCCGGCCAGATGCGCTGCTAATAGAATGCTTGTCAATCATAGCGCACACACACACGCTGCGGGGGGGGGGGGGGGGGTGGCATATGATAGAGCATGAGGACTCCTTTAAGTTTCTCATTCAATGTAATTACATAAATCCTTGAAAGCAGAAAATTAGATATATTCTAAATTAAAACTTGCAGAACTTTTGATTACATAATGATTAAGATGTTATTTGCTAAAGTTTGTATAAAAAAAAACACTCTTTGCAACTGTTTTATACTGCAAATAAGCCTGGCAGACCACGATTTTTAGTCCGTGTCAAAAATCGGATGTGCTGAGAAAATTACTCGATCATAGTCACTAGCTGACTACGATCAAGTCTGCAGCCCCATAGAAGTTAATTGGTACATACCTGTGTGTGCACAGATACGCTTTCAGCAGATTTGAGCTTCAAAAATCTTATCTGTGCATCACAGTCTCAAATCGTGATGTGAACCCAGCCTAACCAGTTTTACAAAAACTCTGCAAGCAAAAACACACAAGACAGCAAGCAGACTCATAAAGAGGCCACTACTGTTGTAAGTCTCGTGCAGACCAGTCTCCCCTGCTTACTTACGGCTGAGTAAGATCTATGTCAGAGTGTACTGTGAGGCTACCATCACTGGGAAGGGTGACGGATGCTTTTTTCCACTAGGAAATTCCGGGCACATTCCTGCAGCCACCTGCTCGGTGACAGCGCCAACATATTCTGCTGTCGACAGTAAGCACAGACTCTTTCACTACAGCGCAGTGCTGAGACTATTGTGGATTCCAACAGAAAATTTAACATATTTAATCTTCTAGTGGAATCAAATTTTGGTGAATGGAGCAACAGAATCACACTAATATCAATGGGAGTCTGCTGCAAGTGGAATCTACATTGAAATTCCGTAGTGTGGACAGGTCCTTACAGTATAAAGAAAGGATGTAAAAGGGTTATTCTGACTTAATCTTACATATCTTCTATCCATAGGATAGGTAAATGGATGTCTGTCTGCTGGGCCCTGACGATCGCTAGCAAATGTACTGACACTACATTAATTGTCTATAGAGCCACCAGGCATAGACAGAGTACAGTGATCAATTCAAAACAAAGGAGTCAGGGTGATTTCATGCTAATCCCCTATTTTTTGAAAGGAGGATAAGTAACATTTAGGGTAAGGTTGAACAGCGCATCTGCAGCGTATGCCGGCAATCACAGAGCGACTGCAGATAGAGCTCTGTGCTTCGGCCAGGTAGCTCTTTGTGCAAAAAAAAGTAGTAATTCCCTAGGTGATACATTCATTCTAAGGGCATGAGAGATCATTGTGAACTTATCCAAATTTACTTACAAACATACCATGAGGTAGGCGGCAAAATAGGAGTAGATGTAGAAGGAATATGTCTGGGATCAGGAGATGGACTGCAGTCAGAAGGAAAATTTAAACTGAATCTCACCTATAGAGGAAAAAAACAAAAAAACAAAAAAAAAAAACTTACATTATTGTCCCATAGTAAAACTCTTAAGTGACCCTACAATGGAACAAAATGGTCCTCATTTACTAAACTAAAACTCACTAGTTTTTGTCAGGTTTTTCCAAGTTACTTTGGTGCATAGTGTCTGAGACTGAGACATGTCTCATTGTGCGACAGTGTGCACCAGGAAAACTCAACTAACCCCACATTGCATTGTGAAAAGCCAAAAAGGAGGCATGGTCTCTCACAAAGAGGGTGTGGCTGACCCAAAAAGGGTAGTGGTTTCACAACCCGGCCTATTTACTATTGAATTCACAGAAAATCCTGTGAATAAATGGCTGGATATTTCCACCTAGAAAAAGCTGGTCAGAAAATATTCCCAGTAAACATGGTGGAATCCTGCAAGTCTGAAACAACATTTCACAGTAGTAAAAACCCTACAATCTTAGTAAATGAGGCCCAATATTGTAATAAATCCAAAGATGACTCGTAACACAAACTGAACAGAAGTTTTTCTGCAATAGTATCGATGAATGTTGAGTAAAGTGCTTCTATATTCACCATAATTAATGTACCAGAAACAAAACCCAAGTGTTAAAATAGTGATAAAAAAAAAAAAAAAAAAGTGCCTGCCTGAGGGCCAAGCCTTGGACCACTAGGGCCTGATGCACTTGCTCGTAAAGCAGGGGTAAGACTGTTGGAATAGTACTTAGATGTTATAAAATGGCCAACTGGATGAGACGCTGCTGAAGCAAAATATGGGTCATTACCAGAAGAAAACGGAGGCTGGAAAAAGAAAAAACCATCAGAAATTCCATCAAATTTTTCTTTTTGTTAAACATCTTGATTATAGTATTTTGTAAGAAATAATGCATTGCACAGTATGACATTTGTGGCAAAAAACTAAATATGCATGCTATTTAAACATTTTACACAGGTTTTTCAATTGTGAATATTGTTGTTTTTTTTGTCCAATTCCTCTTTTTAATGTGTTAATGTCATAACATTGCCTTAACAACAGACATTTGCTTGGGCAGAAGTGACGCATATCTTGGGAAATACACTTCTAGCTTATTAAAAGTTAACTGTCATTTTAGAAAACTTAACATTCATTGCCAATGAGCCACCGGAGCTCCGGTACAGGTGTTCGGTCCCCGGGCTGTATTCTTCTTACTTCCTGTTAGCCCGGCACATCACACGGAGCTTCAGCCTATCACTGGCCGAGGCGGGACATCGCTGCGGCCGGTGATAGGCTGAAGCTCCGTGTGACGTGCCGGGCTAACAGGAAGAAAGAAGAATATAGCCCGGGGCCGAACACCTGTACCGGAGCTCCGGGGGCTCGTTGACAGGTAAGAGAAAGTGTGTTTTCTTTTATTTTGCAGCCCGGATGGGATAAAATGAAAAAAGTGCGCGCCGGACTACTCCTTTAAATGCAACCTTTATTTGCCTCATACCATTTCTATTTACAGTTGTTACATACATTTGCATTCAAAACAAATACCTGGACTGCACAGAGCTTAATTGACTGATAGATTGTTAGAAATATTTGCAACTATGCTTTGCAGACTAGGGAAATGATCAGAAATGATAGCAAAGGACTGAAACATATTCATAGTTAGAAAGACTTGCTTACACTACCAGAATGTGGCACAAAGAACAAGCCATCACTGTCTGCGAGCAGATTCCTGAGGAGACGGTGGTCAAAAACCCTTGAGGGATTTGGCATCAGCAGACACTGAAGTTTGTGTTTGTATATAAGGCACACACTAAATGCTGAAGGTCTTAAAGGGGTACTCTGCTGGAAAACATTTTCTTTAAAATCAACTGATGCCAGAAAGTTAAAACAGTTTTGTGAATTACTTCTATTTAAAAATCGTAATCCTTCTGTATCCTTCAGCTGCTGTATGCTACAGAGAAAGTTCTTTTATTTTTTAATTTCCTTTCTGTCTGACCACAGTGCTCTCTGCTGACACCGCTGTCAATTTTAAGAACTGTCCAGAGTAGGAGCAAACCCCAATAGCAAACCTATCCTTCTCTGGACAATTCCTAAAATGGACAGAGGTGTCAGCAGAGAGCACTGTGGTCAGACAGAAAAATGCATAAACAAAATCTGATAAGTACTGGAAGGATTACGATTTTTTAAATTGAAGTAGACCACGTTGTGGTACTGCATTTTTGAATTGGTGATACCTGAGCCAAGTCTGCCCTGGATGTGGACACCGATCTGGTTGAGTGCACTCTTTACACCAATGGGGCAAGGTAAGTCCTGAGCAGGGTTAACAGTCTGAAGTCACATTCTTGACTTGCCTTGACATAGAAGTCTTTGAAGCACCTTTTTACATGCCGCATGTACAGTTTCTCCTATTTTTCAATTTGAGGTGGATCACAAAAGCTGGAAAGAAATATTCCTTGATTCAAAAGAAGTCCTAAAACCACAGCACCAGTCAGGCCATGGATAAAAGCAGGAAATCTTTATTGTCCCTTTCACAAATGCAATGTTTCGGCAGTTTTAGCCTTTATCAAGATAGTGCAAATGAATAAATTGCACAAATACACTCAGTTACAATTCATTGGATATAAAACGAATGATCCAAATTTACAATTAATTATAAAACAAACCTCCAAGGAAATACATAGGTTCTCAAACCCATTAATCATAGTGATGTTACCATGGAGACCAAATATATATAATACATCATATTAAAAATTAAAGGTGGAGATTTATCAAAACCTGTCCAGAGAAAAAGTTGCCAAGTTGCCCATAGCAACCATATTCCTTTCATTTTTAACGAGGTCTGTGAAAAATGAAAGAAGCGATCTGATTGGTTGCTATGGGCAACTCAGCAACTTTCCTCTGTGCAGGATTTGATAAATCTCCCCCAAAGTGCTCAGTGCAATCTAATGTGCAAGTTAAATGTCCATTACACAGCTACCTTCACAGTCAGCCATACAAAATAGTGCATTGCCTGTCCATTCAGCCCATCACAAATTACCGTATATCTTCCACGGGAGCAATTGCTTGTTTGTAAACAAATCTACTGTGCACGAGGCAGTGACGCATCAGTGCACTACCCTACCAAGCGTATCCTGATGGGTCATCTATCTTCAACTGAATTTGCGCCGACAATGCTTCTCAGGCGCATCGCTCACTATTACTAGTACATAAAGACAATAGTTGAATGAATGAATGAATGCAATTTTTATTCTAAAAAGTAAAAACACAATGCATTGAACCAGTGCATTAAAACACAACCAAATTAAGATTATAGCAAAAAAAGCTAAATTAAATGACTTCAGGGTTTTGAACAAGGCTGCAGTGAAGGTTCTTAACAGATAATCTTGTTATTGAATTTCTTGTCAAATATAGGTGCCTATTAAAAAAAAATATATATATTATATTTCCAACGAACATGCATTTAAAAAATGAAAAATAGAATAAAAAAGGTAAAAAATTTTAAGAAAAAAGGAAACCAAAAAAGGGGAAATAGATCAAAATAGAAATTAAAAGAAAAAAGGAAAACAGAAAAAAAAAGGAGGTGGGAAGGAAGAAGAGGGAAGAAAGGGCGAGAAGGTAAAAAAAAGGTAAAAAGAAAAGAGAAAGGAAAAAAAAAGAAGAAAAAGAATCAGTAAAAAAGAAAAAAGGAATAGGATATTGAACTAAAGTCCACATTGAGGCCTTTATGATCCATTGTATCCAAATAGATCCATTTTAATTATTTTTGGAGCAAAAGTTGAGCGCTTCATTGGGGGACACAGGACCATGGGTTATATGCTTCCTGCCACTAGGAGGCTGACACTAGGCAAAACAAAAAACAGTCGGCTCCTGCCAGCAGGGTATATAACCCGCCTCTGGACACAGCATACCTCAGTTTTGAGCTTAGTGTCAAGGAGGCAGACACAGGTCTGGTTGCTCCAGACCTGGTCTTTTTTATTATTTTCTTAGTTAGGGCAAAGTTAGATTTTCTTTCCCTTTTTTATTTTCTCTAGCGTGGGGCGACTGGAGCATGGCGCTACCTGATCCCCCACTTGCGAGCTAGGGGCACGGGCATTTCTGAATGACCCGTTAACCCCTCCTCGCCAGCGGCAGGTGTACACCCTGGGTCTTGGTTCCCCAAGATCCCTGTTCGCCCCTTGGGGCTAAAGGCAGGGGTCCTATGCTGGCGAACTCAGATGGAGATCCTGAGGCAAGTACCCTAGGTGAGTAGGGTCCCCCTCTCCCCCCGTGGGCTTTGGCTAGGGATTAAGGGGTTAACAGGGGTTGAATAGGGAGTTTTTTTATTTAACAATTTTCATCACTTTTTATTTATTTCTTAGAACTACTACGCTGAGGTTCCTCTTAACTAGAAGAACCTCAGCGTGGCCAGCAGCTGCCGGCTTGCACTGTCTCCCCTGCAGCGAGGGAGGGAACGGAGCTCCCGGCAGGGCAGACAGCATAGACTCTCGGCTCGAATAGCAGGTGGAACTATGCCTGCGGCTCGGGCTCCCCTTGTCGGGAGTGTGCTACGGATTGCAGCGCCGCTCGGAGACCTTATCCAAGCCACAGGGCTCAAATTGGGCCCGCGGCTTGGGCCTTAGAACGGACCATAGCTCCGCCCTGACCTCACTCGCGGCTGCGTCTGCAACATGATTACAGGAGGTAGGGGCGGTCCTTCCCCCTCCTCCCGGCCGGCACAGCTGATTCCTACTGGATAGGGGCGGGGTTGATTAGGGGGAAGGCCAGGGAATCTGCAATGCGCGCAAACATCTATAAAGCGCGCGCTGTGGGCTCAGTAGCTGTCAGAAGCAGACAGAATACACAGTTCGGCTGCGCTACTCTCCAGGGACACAGGACCCGTAAGTTTTGCTGTGTCCACTAAGTTGATACTTAGCGCAATGTCTGACCCCAGACCCGACCCCCCCCCCCCCTCCAGGCAGGTGACCATTCCCTTGGTCACTTACTATACCTGTGCTACCTGTTTAAATAAACTCCCATGCGGTTCGGTTAATCCTATTTGCCTATCCTGTAAGTCCTTGCGTGCCACCCCCTCCCTTCCTGCCGCTCAGGACGGGCCCCCCACTGGCGGACGGTCTGACCCACCGCCAGAATGGGTTGCCTCTCCTGCCCAATCCATCTCTAACTTGGCCAAGGTTTCCCAGGACATGGTCTCGGCCATGGGGCGGTCTTTCATCCCCTTGGCCCCCAGGGAGTCCACATCAGATTCTCCCTCTCGCCCTACCCTACTGCCCTCTCAGGACCGTCCAGGGCGCCTCTCCTCTGCTTCCTCTCTTGAGCCAGTCCAGGTGGGATCTTCCCACCATAGTCCCTCTCGGGATCACCGGACGCCTTCTCCCAGGGAGCGCTCTCGATCTCCTCTTCCCTGCTCCTCCTGGTCCAGGACCCCCTCGGGACGTTCCCGGTCTCTGGGTATCGAGTATTCAGACACTGAACCCTCTGTTGACTCGGAAGAACTTTCCCGTATGTCAGACATGGTGGAAACTCTGGTGTCAGCAGTCAGAGACACTTTCCACCCTCCGGACCCTAACGCTTCCGAGGCTACTCCCGGAGTCTCTTTCCGCCCGGTTCCCAGGGCTACCCCTCTTTTTAGCCCTCATGCTGAATTTGAGGAGCTATTAGAGGTGGCATGGAAGCACCCACATAGACAGTTCAACGGAACCAGAAAGATGAGGACTTTGTTTCCCTTTCCTCCAGATCTTGTCTCCAAGTGATCTTCACCTCCTCAGGTGGACCCTCCCATATCACGGCTCTCCAAGACCACTACTCTACCTCTTGCTGATGCGGCGTCCCTTAAGGATCCATCAGATAAACGTATTGAGAATCCGGTGAAATTCGCCTTCGAAGCAGCGGGATCCGGTTTGTCCCGGCTTTCGCTTCTACCTGGGTTGCCAGAGCCCTCTCGGCCTGGGCCAGCCAATTATGCCAAGGAATCTTGGCAGGCGCTTCCGCTAGTGACTTGATGGCATTAACTCAGCAAGTCTCTTTAGCTGGGGACTCTCTTTGTGTGGCCTCTTTGGATTCCGCTCGCTGCATGGCCTCTGCCACGGGTAACCTGGTGGCCCTGCAGCGTTCCATGTGGCTTAAGGCTTGGAACGCTGACCCAGCTTCAAAACGTTCCCTCATAGAGCTTCCTTTTACAGGATCTCAGCTCTCTGGTAAACGCTTAGATGATATCATCTCCGATGCCACAGGAGGCAAAAGTTCCCTTTTGCCCCAAAATCGTCCATGCCGTTCTGACTTACGGCGTAAAGCTCCTCCCTTTCGCTTTTCAGGGCATACGGATAAACCGGCAGCCCCCCAGGAAAGGAGGGTCCCTTCCTTCAAGACTCGCTTCTGGAAGTCGGGCCCCTCTAACCGCCCTGCTTCTTCCAAGCTCGGACCTCGTAAGCCCCCTTCTGCCTGAAGGGGCGCCCCCATCCGAGGCATCGCCTCGGGTGGGGGGGGGGACGTCTGTCTCTTTTTCGGGACGCCTGGGTTCGGGAGGTCATCTCCCAGGGCTATCACAGAGTTCACTTTTCCCCAGAATCGTTTTTTCCGGTCCCGTCCTCCACGGTCCACCCGAGCGTGCAGAAGCCTTTCAGGGGGCCCTTCATTCTCTGTTGTCCCAGGGCGTGATCATACCTGTTCCTCCGCAGGAATGGTTTTTGGGGTTTTTACTCAAACCTTTTTGTGGTCCCCAAGAAGGATGGAGCGGTCCGCGCGATCCTCAATCTCAGACTCTTGAATCGCCATATCCGTCTGCAACGGTTTCAGATGGAATCCCTACGGTCCGTGGTGGCTTCCATGGATCAGGGGGAGATCCTTTCCTCTGTGGACATTCGGGATGCTTATCTACACATCCCAATCTTTCCAGCCCACCAACGTTTTCTCAGGTTTGCCGTTCCTGCGGGTCATTTTCAATTTGTGCCACTTCCCTTCGGTCTGTCGCCGGCACCCCGGGTATTCACCAAGGTACTAGCCGCAGTGGTAGCTCTTCTCCACTCCCGTGGCGTCTCGATTATCCCCTATCTGGACGACCTGCTTATCAAGGCACCCTCTTGGGAGCAGAACCAGGTCAGTCTAGACATCATCCTGGACACTCTGACCAGGTTCGGATGAATTATCAACCGTGCAAAGTCCAACCTGTCCCCATCCCAGTCCCTGGTATTTCTGGGACTTCGCTTCGACACGGCATCAGCTCGCCTCTCCTTTCCAAAGAACAAGCTACAGGAGCTCCTCTCCAAGATTCGTTTTCTCCAGCGACCAGGGCAGGTGACTATCCACACCTGCATGTCGATCCTCGGCAAGATGGTCGGCGCAATGGAGGCCCACTTTCGTTACCGCCCACTACAGTGGGCCACTCTCTCTCAGTGGGACAAATCATCTCAGTCCCTCCACCAGAGCATCCGGCTTCTCTCTTCGGGTTCGCCGGTCTCTTCTTTGGTGGCTTCAGTCCCCCCTCATCCAGGGGGGGGGGGGGGGGGGTCGCTTCTTCCTGCCTCTCAATTGGCATGTCTTAACAACAGACGCAAGCCTGCTGGGGTGGGGAGGCATATTTCGGGACCAGACGGTCCAGGGTCGCTGGACTCTTTCAGAGGCCAGGCTCCCCATCAACATCCTGGAGCTCAGAGCGATCTTCCTGTGCCTCCTACATCGGAGCCCCCTGCTTCAGGGTCTCCCAGTCCGAGTACAAACTGACAACGCCATGGCCGTGGCATACATAAACCACCAGGGACGCACCCGCAGCTCACGGGCCATGAAGGAGACATCAAAAATTCTCAGTTGGGCGGAACTTCACGTTCCAGCCATTTCCGTAGTACACATTCCCGGGGGTCGACAATTGGGAAGTAGACTCTCTCAGTCGCTCCACCGCTGATCCGGGCGAATGGTCGCTTCACCCGGAAGTTTTCAATCAGATTTGCCACCTGTGGGGGATTCCGGACGTCGACCTGTTCGCGTCACGTCACAACAGAAAGGTCCATCACTTGATATCCAGGTCCGGGGATCCTCTGGCTCTAGGGGTGGACGCGCTCGTTGTCCCTTGGACTCCCTTCGTCCTCCCCTACCTCTTTACGCCACTTCCGCTTCTCCCCAGGGTGATGCGGAAGCTCAAAGCGGAGGGGGTCTCGGCAATTCTAGTGGCTCCGGATTGGCCCAGTCGCGTGTGGTACGCAGACGTGGTCAGTCTTGTGGCAGATGTTCCCTTCTGTCTTCCCGAATCGTCCCGATCTTCTCTCTCAGGGGCCCTTCTGCCACCCCAATTCACTTCCGCTTTGTTTGACGGCGTGGCTGTTGAGACCACGGTTTTGAAGGCACGGGGGTTTTCGGACTATGCTCCGTGCTCGGAAACTTTCCTCTGCCAAGATTTATCACCGTACTTGGCGGGCGTACTTCCGTTGATCTGAGGCTCGCTCTCTCTCTCCCCCCCACCATTTTCTTCTTGCCATATCTCTTGTCCTTCTTACAATCTGGGCTGGAGACACGTCTCGTCCTCAGTTCCCTTAAAGGGCAGGTTTCGGCTCTTTCCTTTCTCTTCCAACGCCCTCTTGCAACAGATCGCAATTTTTTACAGGGTGTTGCTCACGAGATTCCTCCGTTTCGGTCCCCTACAGCTCCTTGGGACCTTAACCTGGTGCTGGACGCCCTACAGGGCGATCCCTTTGAGTCAGGTCTCCCTCAGCTTCCTTTCCTGGAAAATGGCATTCCTCGTGGCGATCACCTCAATTCGCCGCGTCTCTGAATTAGCGGCTCTTTCTTGCTGTTCTCCTTTCCTGGTTATTCACCAGGACAAAGTGGTACTTCGCCCTGTACCTTCCTTTCACCTGAATGAGGACAATCATCTTGCCTTCCTTCTGTCCTTCCCCTTCTCATCCGAGGGAGCACAAACTTCACAAGCTGGACGTGGTTCGACCGATTCGGACCTATTTGTCGGTCACTTCTTCCTTTCGGTGGTGTGACTCCCTGTTCGTGCTCCCTGACGGTCGGCGGAAGGGACTCCCGGCCTCCAAGGCTACCATCTCCCGATGGATTCGCTCCACCATTTCGGAGGCGTATCGCTGCAAGGGTCAGGTGCCTCCCTTTCGGGTTACGGCTCATTCTACCCGCGCAGTGGGGGCCTCCTGGGCAGTCAGCCATGGGGCTTCGACTCTTCAGGTTTGCAAGGCAGCCACCTGGTCGTCTCTTCACACGTTTGCCAAGTTTCATCGTGTGCACACCTTTGCGCCCTCTGATGCCAGTTTAGGCCGCAGGGTCTTGCAGGCGGCAGTTCAGTCGTCCGCCTGAGTTGTCTTTCCTTTGGGTTGTTTTTTCCCTCCCCAGGGATGGCTTTTGGACATCCCATGGTCCTGTGTCCCCCAATGAAGTGCTCGAGAAAAGTAGATTTTTTTTACTTACCGTAAAATCTCTTTCTCGGAGCTTCTATTGGGTGACACAGCACCCACCCATTGGTTGGTTTGTGTTCACCTGGTGTTCCCCTTCCTGGTAGGGGTATTTTTTGGTGGTCAGATGTTTTCTGTTTATTTCAGTCATAGCTTCTCCTTATGCTTTGGTACAAAACTGAGGAATGCTGTGTCCAGAGGCAGGTTATATACCCTGCTGGGAGGAGCCGACTTGTTTGTTTTGCCTAGTGTCAGCCTCCTAGTGGCCGCAGCATATAACCCATGGTCCTGTGTCCCCCAATAGAAGCTCTGAGAAAGAGATTTTACGGTAAGTAAAAAAAAAATCTACTTTTCTCACGATCGCCACCGTACTGTAAGGGGAGGGGGGGGGGGGGGCATGATCAAAATCAGATTTGACTCGCATTGTGTCCCATATCCAGATAGTGTTAAATAGGTAAATTGATTCTCTTTTATTGATTTATGTCCATTACGAAACAGCCGGTATTCATTAATTGTCACTAATTAATTGTCAACATAAAGCAGACCAAAAGGACACACTAGCGGGGGGGTGTCCTCTGGGTCATCGAATGTCTCCTCGGTGGCCGAGTGTTGTCGTGTGATCATGCCTCCGGTTCCTAGGTTTTCTTCCTCTCCACCTCGTCTTATGGGCAAATCCCTACCACGGGGTAAAAAAGGCCTTTAACCCCTTAAGGACGCAGGACGTAAATGTACGTCCTGGTGAGGTGGTACTTAACGCACCAGGACATACATTTACGTCCTGTGCATAACCGCGGGCATCGGAGCGATGCCTGTGTCATGCGCGGCTGATCCCGGCTGCTGATCGCAGCCAGGGACCCGCCGGCAATGGCCGACGCCCGTGAAAAAAAAAAGTGAAAAATCCCCTCCCCCAATAAAAGTAAAACGTCCGTTTTTTTTCCTATTTTACCCCCAAAAAGCGTAAAATTTTTTTTAGACATATTTGGTATCGCCGCATGCGTAAATGTCCGAACTATTAAAATAAAATGTTAATGATCCCGTACGGTGAACGGCGTGAACGAAAAAAAAAAAAAAAGTCCAAAATTCCTACTTTTTTAATACATTTTATTAAAAAAATAAATTATAAAAAATTAATTAAAAGTTTTTTATATGCAAATAAGGTATAAAAAAAAAAGTACAGATCGTGGCGCAAAAAATGAGCCCCCATACCGCCGCTTATACGGAAAAATAAAAAAAAGTTATAGGTCATCAAAATAAAGGGATTATAAACGTACTAATTTGGTTAAAAAGTTTGTGATTTTTTTTAAGCGCAACAATAATATAAAAGTATGTAATGAGTATCATTTTAATCGTATTGACCCTCAGAATAAAGAACACACGTCATTTTTACCATAAATTGTACGGCGTGAAAACGAAACCTTCCAAAATTAGCAAAATTGCGTTTTTCGTTTAAATTTCCCCACAAAAATAGTGTTTTTTGGTTGCGCCATACATTTTATGATATAATGAGCGATGTCATTACAAAGGACAACTGGTCACGCAAAAAACAAGCCCTCATACTAGTCTGTGGATGAAAATATAAAAGAGTTATGATT
The DNA here is from genome assembly GCF_029499605.1 of Hyla sarda. NCBI lineage: Eukaryota > Metazoa > Chordata > Amphibia > Anura > Hylidae > Hyla > Hyla sarda. The sequence continues at coordinate 386,328,475 of NC_079189.1, read as the reverse complement.
TTTAGAAGGCGAGGAGGAAGAAATGAAAACGTAAAAATTAAATTGTTTGAGTCCTTAAGGCCAAAATGGGCTAAGTCCTTAAGGGGTTAAAGAGGAGCCATCAGAAAGTCAGTATCTAATGCTGTAGAAAGGAAGCCATCCTAATTAGAATTAGGTTTAGTACAATTATGTGGACAAGGCCTGCAACGGCAGTGACCTCCTTCAGTCTCTGCATTAGATTGCCATTAAAGGGTTACTCCGCTCCCCAGCATTCGGAACATTGAGTTCCTGAACGCTGTGTGCGGGCTTCCATGTTCATGCCCGCCCCCTCGTGAAGTCACGCCCCATAATACGACGTCACATCCCGCCCCCTCAATGCAAGTCTGAGAGGGGGCGTGCCGGCCATTGCGCCCCTTCCCATAGACTTTCATTGAAGGGGCAGGCCGTGACATCACGAGGGGGCGGGGGCAAACACGGAAGCCCGCACACAGCATTCAGGAACTCAATGTTCTGGATGCTGGGGAGCGGAGTAACCCTTTAAATTGGTTCAATGCATTGAGCTTTTTGAGCTTTTAAAATAAAAATAACTTTCATTAATACACCTATTGTCTTTATGTATTAGAAGTACAGGATAGACTCGTACATGATTATAGTAGTGAGTGATGCACCTGTGCGCATTGCAGGCACAGACACAGATGGCTCTGTGTGATTAGTTTGGGTATGGGCACAGTGTGCGTCTGTGCAGCTTTGTCAGCGCAGACTCAGTTGGAGATAGATGAACCATCAGGGTATGGGAATGCAATGGACCTATACTGAGCTTGGGAGAGTGGTGCGCTGATGGGTCACTGACGTTGTAGATTTGTATACAAATGAGCGATTGCTCCTGTAGAAGCTATAATTTATAATCGGCTGTACAGATGGGCAATCCACTATTTTGTATGGCTGACAGAGAAGGTATCTGTGTAATGGACATTTAACTTGCACTGAGCACTTTATTTTTTAGATGATGTATTGTATATAGATTTGGTCCCCATGGTAACATGACATCACTATAACTGATGGGTTTGAGAACCTACGCAGTCTCTTGGGAGGTGTGTTTATAATTAATTGTACATTTGTATCACTTGCTTTGTATTCAATGAATACTGAATGAATTAGCACTATGCTTGATAAAGGCTACTACTGCCAGAACGTTGCATTTGTGAAAGGGGACAAAGATTTCCAGCTTTCATCACGATCCATGGCCTGACTGGTGAGGTGCTTTTGGGACAACATCTATATTTAATCCTGGGCTGGCTGTTGGGTAATCACTTGCACAGAGGTCAAACCCCAATGCTGTCATACACCTTCTTCTATATTCCTTGATTTAGGTTGTCATAAGAACTTTGGTAAGAAAACCTGACCTGGTTCTCACAATTAGGCAGTCTAATAATTCTGTAATAGGGATCCCTTCAAATACTCCTACAAGTTTGGCTGTAGTTATTACAACTTAAAAAGAGTCTAAGAGAAAGACAATGGTTCAAATGATGCCTGGTCAAACCTTGAGAAACTACTGTCAAGTCTTAAGATGCTAAGGGATGTTTGATCAGAAGAGCAACTCCTCAGAATCTGTATTGCGGTTTTAAAACCAAGCCCTTCTGGGCCACAAAGAATCACTAATATTATTGATTCATCCTCCACGATCTCCATCAGGACCTTTAGTATTAAGGAGAAAGGGGAAAACATATAAACATACCAGTTCAATTAGCTGATTGACAGTATGTCCAGAAAGTCTGAAGAATCCTTCCTGTTGATAGAGCAGATCATTGCTTTCTCCCTGTAGTATCTAGAGGCCATTGCATCGATCTCTAAAAGCCTAAACTTCCATGTCATCTATTGGAAGGGCTCCGGATGTAGGCAAGTTTAATGTAGACTACCCCTACCCTACCCTACCCCCCCCCCCCCCTCCACAGTCTCCGTGAGCGAACTGGGCAAACTTTTCTTTACGGGGAAAAAAAAAAAAAATACAGAAATATCAGTCAGATTACACCTCATCTTTAGGTAGGCATATGACATGCGAATCATCTAAAGAATGTGATATTGCCATGTGCTACACCTTAGGTCTCAGACGTTGTGTGGTGATGATCTTTAATTGCTTAATCATTTAATTGTTTAAGGTTTCATCTGCTGAACAGGATGAGCTAACCTAATGAAACCATATATTACCCTATTTAACTAATGCAAAGCGTCAATTTATTCATCAAGCACCATAAAATTGATCTCTGGATTTGAGGTAACATGTTAGCTTATAGACATGAGACATTTTTTTTTTTTAGTAAGAATACGTGAAGGAATAAACATTAGGATTAACAACAAGGATAAACCTGTGCATTTTCCATCAGAGGTGCAACAGATGGTCTTATTGGAAAGAAGAAAAAAATAACATTTATATACTGTTTTTTGACTCATCATAATTCCTACAGTCGAGAGCAAAGTGTTCAATATCTTTTTTCATGGAACCTGAGGGATACATTTTCTACTTTAAAACACCTGTCCATATATTCTTAAGAATTGTTTTCTCCTTCAGATTACCATCAAATTTAGTTTACAGCCATCTGTTCTACACCTGAGAAACTGTGTGTACTGCACACTTGGGAGTCATCTAAAAACAAGATCTCCTCTACTTGGATTGCTTTTAAAGAATTATTTAATTAACATAACACATTTCAATAGATATGCAAGTTGAAAAATCACATTGAAAAAAGGCTATGGACACCTCTGAACACATTTAAAAAAAATTATTATTGCACTGCACGTTTACATTTTTTTCCCCATGAGTTTTACTACTAGTTAAAAGGGTATTCCAGGATTTTTTTGTTTGACCATGCTACAGGGGCTGTAAAGTTAGTGTAGTTCATAATACAGTGTATGTTCCTGTTTGTGATGGTTTTCTAACATTTCTTCTGTGATTTTCTCCCCAATATTTATTTTTAACAGCATACAAAATTACTCAGGTCTACTGATTTCCCAGGTTGCAGTGCGTCAAGATGTGACATCACTAGTCAGGTGATCAGAGGGAGCCTGTCCTGCTTCAATGAGTGGAGTAACTGCTGGGTGGGAGAGAAATCATTTTGCAACAACTGTAGGCACCCTGATTAGAACACACTGGTCTTTTGAATGAAATTTAACTCATTTGTGTTTTAATGGGTGGGGTGGCTGACATGTGGGAGGGAGGGAGGGAGGAAAGTGACCTCACACTTACAAACTATAGAACTATGGAACTTGTAGTCTGAGAACGAAATCTAACAGGAAATACACAGTATACAAAAAGATAGCCACAACATTATGGTAATCTCACAACAATTTAGCCCCAAGACAAGCACATATCCTTCCTAAGCATGTCCATTTCTGTCAAGAAGGTATGTACTAAAAAAAAACCTTGTGGTGGATAACCCCTTTAAGCTGCGTTTCTTTTCAGCAGAATTCATGTTTTTACATATTAGTACAGAATGCTCTGCCAGGTTCAGTGTGAAATTAATTCAGTCTCAAGCCCCTTTCCTCTATTAATGAATCGTTTAAGCCAATTTATGACCACATCAATGCTGACCAGCTTGTCTAATAGTTTGTACTCTGAGCAGGACAGAGCATTTACCAGTTAAAAAAAACTCCAGAGCAGACTTGTCTCTTTCACCTACATGTATCATTGTGAGCTTCTTGTACTCTCCAGGAAGCCTCTTAGTTTTCCATGACAGTCATCCCTAAAAAGAAACCACTGATGTAGAACCTAGATCTCCAAACTGCAGAACTTCAGTTGTTGCAAAACTACAACTACCAGCATGCCTGGACTCCAGAATCTTAAACATGATCTGGTAAAAGAGACTAAATGTGTTTTTGTCCATCAGAAGAGTGTCTTTTACAAAATATTATGTCAGGGGGTTGCATCGCGGTGGCGGCGATAGGACTCAGGACCGGCAGGGGGAGAGAAGCGGGCAGCAGTCTCTGGCACCGCAAAAGCCGCTGCAGTTCATTCATTTAAAGCGCCCGCTTTAAATCAATGATCTGCAGCGGTGTTGCAGGGGTTAAATAGCCGGAACTTATACCGGAATATCGGTATAAGTTATCAGCCCTAACCTCCACAGAGTAACGGTATCGGCCCTACAGCTGATAGCAGCCGGGACCTACAGTGCATGACGCAAGAATTGCTCCGAGGCTCGCGGTCATGTACAGGACGTAAATGTACATCCTGGTGCGCAAAGTACCTCCACACCAGGATGTACATTTACGTCCATGGTCATTAAGGTGTTAATAAGGGGGAGGGGGGTTCTACGGTATTAACACTGGCCGTAGGAAACAGGAACAGGGTGCATGAAGAAAGACAATAGATGAAAGCCTATCCCATATATAGCATATCATATTAAAATAATTTAGTTCTTAAGGTAAAATAGATACATTGGGGGAGATTTATCAAAATCTGTGTAGAGGGAAAAGTTGGCCAGTTGCCCACGGCAACCAATAAGATCACTTTTCCTTTTGAAAATGTTCTCTGAACAATCTGATTGGTTACTATGGGCAACTTTTCCTCTACACAGGTTTTGATAAACCTCCCCCATTATGTATTAGATACTATATTTTTGTTATACAAAGGGCAAGACAATGCACAGAACACTGACAGCGTTTGAACAAGCCTGTTGGTGTATTTATCGATTTTTCAGAATTTGAAAAATAATTTTTAAAAATACCTGAAATTAATGGAATCTTTACAAATATTTTATTTTGTAATATTTTGTACCTAGGTGTTTTTTTCTAGTGTTCTTAAAGTCATATAGAGGAATACATGTTATGTCAGACTTTATTTTAAAGGAATATGTTAAACTGCTGTTTAAAACATGAGTAGGACAGGTTCACATAGGCCTGTTGCTTCAGAGCCTATGTACAGTGCATAGTGAAAGTATTCGGCCCCCTTGAACTTTTCAAGCTTTTGACACATTTCAGGCTTCAAACAAAGATATAAAACTGTAATTTTTTTGTGAAGAATCAATAAGTGGGACACAATCATGAAGTGGAACGAAATTTATTGGATATTTCAAACTTTGTTAACAAATATAAAACTGAAAAATATGCCGTGCAAAATTATTCAGCCCCTTTACTTTCAGTGCAGCAAACTCTCTCCAGAAGTTCAGTGAGGATCTGTGAATGATCCATTGTTGACCTAATTGACTAATGATGATAAATAGAATCAACCTGCACTGTGATAGTCTCAGAGGTCCGTTTAACCCCTTAAGGACCGGGGGTTTTTCCGTTTTTGCATTTTCGTTTTTTGCTCCTTGCCTTTAAAAAATCATAACTCTTTAAATTTTGCACCTAAAAATCCATATGATGGCTTATTTTTTGCGCCACCAATTCTACTTTGTAATGACGTCAGTCATTGTGCCCAAAAATCTACGGTGAAACAGAAAAAAAAATCATTGTGAGACAAAATTGAAAAAAAAAAAACGCCATTTTGTAACTTTTGGGGGCTTCCGTTTCTACGTAGTACATTTTTCGCTAAAAATGACACCTTATCTTTATTCTGTAGGTCCATACGATTAAAATAATACCCTACTTATACAGGTTTGAATTTGTCGCACTTCTGGAAAAAATCATAACTTCATGCAGAAAAATGTATACGTTTAAAATTGTCATCTTCTGACCCCAATAACTTTTCTTTTTTTCCGTGTATGGGGCGGTATGAGGGCTCATTTTTTGCGCCGTGATCTGAAGTTTTTAACGGTACCATTTTTGCATTGATAGGACTTATTGATTTTTTATTCATTTTTATTCATTTTTTCATGATATAAAAAGTGACCAAAAATGCACTATTTTGGACTTTGGAATTTTTTTGCGCACACGCCATTGACCGTGCGGATTAACTATATATTTTTATAATTCGGACATTTCCGCACGCGGCGATACCATATATGTTTATTTTTATTTACACTGTTTTTTTTTATGAGAAAAGGGAGGTGATTCAAACTTTTAATAGGGAAGGGGTTAAATGAGGTTTATTCACTTTTTTTTTGCAGTGTTATAGGTCCCATAGGGACCTATAACACTGCACACACTGATCTTTATCATTGATCACTGGTTTCTCATAAGAAACCAGTGATCGATGATTCTGCCGCATGACTGCTCATGCCTGGATCTCAGGCACTGAGCAGTCATTCGGCGATCGGACAGCGAGGAGGCAGGTAGGGGCCCTCCCGCTGTCCTGTAAGCTGTTCGGGATGTCGCGATTTCGCCGCGGCTATCCCGAACAGCCCACTGAGCTAGCCGGGATGCTTTCGTTTTCACTTTAGACGCGGCGTTCAACTTTGAACGCCGCGTCTAAAGGGTTAATGGCGCGCGGCACAGCGATCAATGCCTCGCACTATTAGCCACGGGTCCCGGCCGTGGCCCCGCGTTATAGATCGGGAGTGGACACATGACGTTCCAGTACATCATGTGTCCTTAAGAGGTTAAAGCCCAGAGAGCATCATGAAGAACCAGGAACACACCAGACAGGTTCGAGATACTGTTGTGGAGAAGTTTAAAGCTGCATTTGGATACAAAAAGATTTCCCAAGCTTTAAACATCCCAAGGAGCACTGTGCAAGCGATAATATTTAAATGGAAGGAGTATCAGACCACTGCAAATGTACGAAGACCTGGCCGTCCCTCTAAACTTTAAACTCATACATGGAGAAGACTGATCAGAGATGCAGCCAAGAGGCCCATGATCACTCTGGATGAACTGCAAAGATCAACAGCTGAGGTGGGAGACTCTGTCCATAGGACAACAATCAGTCGAATACTGCACAAATCTGGCCTTTATGAAAGAGTGGCAAGAAGAAAGCCATTTCTTAAAGATATCCATAAAAAGTGTTGTTTTAAGTTTGCCACAAGCCACCAGGGAGACACACCAAACATATGGAAGAAGGTGCTCTGGTCAGATGAAACCAAAATCGAACTTTTTGGCAACAATGCAAAACGTTATGTTTGGCGTAAAAGCAACACAGCTCATCACCCTGAACACACCATCCACACTGTCAAACATGGTGGTGGCAGCATCATGGTTTGGGCCTGCTTTTATTCAGCAGGGACAGGGAAGATGGTTAAAATTGATGGGATGGAGCAAAATACAAGACCATTCTGGAAGAAAACCTGACTGAGACTGCAAAAGACCTGAGACTGGGACGGAGATTTGTCTTCCAACAAGACAATGATCCAAAACATTAAGCAAAATCTACAATGGAATGGTTCACAAATAAACATATCCAGGTGTTAGAATGGCCAAGTCAAAGTCCAGACCTGAATCCAATGGAGAATCTGTGGAAAGAACTGAAAACTGCTGTTCACAAACGCTCTCCATCCAACCTCACTGAGCTCCAGCTGTTTTGCAAGGAGGAATGGGCAAAAATTTCAGTCTCTCGATGTGCAAAACAGAGACATTCCCCAAGCGACTTACAGCTGTAATCGCAGCAAAAGGTGGCGCTACAAAGTAGAGATGAGCAAACTTACAGTAAATTCAATTTGTCACGAACTTCTCGGCTCGGCAGTTGATGACTTATCCTGCATAAATGAGTTCAGCCTTCAGGTGCTCCCGTGGGCTGGAAAAGGTGGATACAGTCCTAGGAGACTCTTTCCTAGGACTGTATCCACCTTTTCCAGTCCACCAGAGCACCTGAAAGCTGAACTAATTTATGCAGGATAAGTCATCAACTGCCGAGCCGAGAAGTTTGTGACGAATCAAATTTACTGTAAGTTCGCTCATCTCTACTACAAAATATTAACTTAAGGGGGCTGAATAATTTTGCACGCCCAATTTTACAGTTTTTTATATGTTAAAAAAGTTTAAAATATCCAATAAATTTCGTTCCACTTCATGATTGTGTCCCACTTGTTGTTGATTCTGCACAAAAAAATTAGTTTTATATC